>NC_090443.1:520247543-520569361 GCF_031143425.1 Pleurodeles waltl
GTGCAGTCAATGGCACCAAGCACGTGTGGGAAGCCATTAATTTGGTAAAACCCCTTTCTTGTCTCCTGCTGCTTCTGCTGTGTGTTGGGGAAGCTGATGTGGCGGGGTGTGTGGGAGAGGATGGCATCCAATACCTTGGGTAGGAAGGCGGAGAATGAGGGCTGTGAGATCCCGGCAACCAGGACACCAGTGGTTTGAAAGGAGCCACTTGCCGACATGTGGAGTACAGCTAGCAACTTGGTTTCTGGTGGAATGGTGCGGGGTGTCTGCAAGCTGGGTGCCAACTGTGGCTCAATGTTGCGCAGCAGTTGCTGAATGGCTTGCAAGTTGAGCCTGTACCTCTGGATGATGTCTTGTTGGTGGACTCCCAGAAGGGTTGTCCAAGTGTGGAATATCCTCTCCTGGCTTCTGCGTTTCCTTTGGGGTCCCTGCTGGTGTTGTGGAAGCTGCTGTTGTTGGTCCTGTGCTCTGCGTCTGCGTGCATACTCGATGAAAAGCACCTCCATGTCTTCCTTTTAGAGCTCTGCTGTTGCTTCTGTGTGTTTTCATTAATTACAGGTGTGTTTGCCCCATTTTAACACCTGCCCTGACCCAGGCGTTATTTTTTTACGCAAATCGGGCTGTGCGTCAATTTGTGCCTCCGCCTCCTGGCCGTGCGGCATTTTTGTGCGATCATATAAAAAAGGCGCACGGGTGTTTAAGTCATTTTTTGGATGGGAACGCCTACCTTGCATGTCATTAATGCAAGGTGGTTTCACACATCCAGAAAATGACGCACACGGCGGAATTTTGGCGTTCGGGGGCTTGGGGGTCAAAGTTTAAATATGGTGCATGGTTTGCGCCAAATATGCGTCAAAAGTTTGACGCACATTCGGCGCAAACAGAGTATAAATATGCCCATTAATTTTCTGTCAAAGCTTGAACTTGTTGCATGATTAAAAACTGCATGAGATATGCTGTAATAATAGGCTACTCCCTTCCCAGGTATTGTATCTTTTTGCATAATTTGGTATTAAAACCATCCATAGGCATAACCAGGCTCTGGGAAGCATGCTTCAGTAAGTTACCTAAATCTTCCTCTATTTTGGCTAACTGATTATCATTAAAAGTATTATTTCCCAGAGTAACATACACGTTAACTAAAACAACAGATTTCAACTGTGCAGAATTCGAGAATAATGTCACTTTGGTAATTGGATCCATTCATATTTAGCATCTAGGGTACAAACATACAATGCAAAATACTAGTCAATGCCCAACTCACTAAACCTAGTCCTTGCTCAGTAGGAGAGGTGGGAGAATAAGCATGCATAAACTCATTCAATATTGGAAAATTGGCTGATTCCCCACACACTCATATCTCTTGGAAACATATACCAACTATACTTCTGTGTGAATTTGCTCAACCTTCCTAACTTCATTAACCTCTGTATCCCATGGACATTCCTACATACAATCCTAAGGGTGTGTTGGGTCCCTACTCCCTAATCAACATCAATTAAAAAGGAGTTTGTGTCAGCCTCTTTTTCTAAAACGCTATAGTGATTATCTGTTTTAGTGCACATATTATTAGATTTATGTACCATAACTATAATTTCCCCTTCTCTGTTATTCACTTGTCTTTTGGTTCGTCTTCATAATCTATCATCCCAAGATGCGCACCTTTGTTTAGTGGTTATTGCGGCGTGACTCCACAGAAATTCTCTTCCCTCCAACTTTACTATTTCATCAAATCCAAACAACCTTATTCAATTTTTGTTCAAATCCTGTTCCGCTTCCATCACCAAACCTTTGGCACCTCCTGCCCATGACTGCTATCAACAAATGCTACAAGTTTAAGATCAACTGAAGTAATTGAATTCAAAGTTACACAGCTTTTAAACAATAGAAGACTGGTTCTTCTATTTAGTGGTTCATTTTTTTCCTTTCTTACCCCTTTTATTATTATCCAGATAGATGCAGTCCATTTTCTGTCTAGAGATTCTCCGTTAGCTTACCTCTTTACCTTATCCAGGGGTGTTGCCTTATTAGGGCTTATTGTGTTTTCTTTCACTGCATACCCCAACATATCTAGAGGTTTCTTATTATCCATCTTACAATTGCAAAGCACAATTGGGGATTCATTGGAATTTGATTTCATCCTCTTTACTTTGGTATGTTTAATTATGCGATCAGACTTTTTTCCTCCTAGAATTATGTAAACCTTCTTCTGAAATTTCCGGCTTGTACAGACTGCAACAGATTTCTTTTTCTCTCTCCTCATTATTTTCTTACCTAATTTTTCCTTAACCTTTTAAGTGTGGGTGTTGGCTACTTGCTGACACCCACACTACCTTCCCAGCACATATGTTTGCAATTGGCTGACATTGGGGAGGTTTATAAATGTCTCTCTGGTTTTAAAAAGCAGGCTGACCGGGAGGAGGTTCTTGAGCAGGCTGATTGTGTTTCTTTTCATTGCTGTAATGATGGTCAGAGCACAGGGCTCGTTGACATCACTGTAGAAAAGTGAAAGTGAAACAAGGCGATAGGCTTGTTTTGCTTTCACTACATCAGTGCTCAAGGGGCATATCTTAGCCCCCAATCACTGATTGCTTTGGGAGACACATATTTGGAAAGGGGAGAATCTCCCCTTCCCAATGGTACTTCTACTCAATGGATACCTGCTTGGGAGTCAGTACAAGAGAGTGATCGACAAACAGGGATCCAACCCCTAGGCTCCAGCAGTGGGGAAACAGTCCCTCAGGCAAGGGCTTGTGCTCCCTCCTGAATATTTATTTGTTTCAGTCTTTCTGCCCCCCCAGGGGGGAAAATGGGATAATTATCTCTGATCTGCCCCTTCGGGGGGGACAGAATGCCCACTAGACATTAGGGAAAGAATGCTTTTTTAAATCTACAGGGCTGCCCACAATAAGCATGGCCCTGCCCCCTCCCCATTTAAATGGTGCATCAGTCTTTCTACCCTCCTGGGGTGGATGGTAGTAATTACCACTGACCTTCTCCCGAGGGGCAGAAAGCAAACTAAACACCAAAAAAAGCATTTTTTTAATTATGGGGCGGGACTGCCCACCGTGGACAAGGCCATCCCCCCAACCACATCTAAATGGGGCATCAGTCGTTCTGCCTCCCTAGGTGGTTGAATGAGTAATTACCCCCACTCTGTCCCCTGGAGGGGCAGAAAGTCCTTGAGATTCCCCCCAAATTTTTTCTTTTAAATATAGGGATGTGGGCTGCCCACCATGGGCATGCCCCATCACACCAAATGGGGCATCAGTCTTTCTGCCCCGGGGGAACAGATGGAGGTAATCATCCCCCTATCTGCACCCCGGTGCAGAAAGCCCACTAGATTCCAGGGATTCTTTTTCATTAAAAAAAATAGGGTAAGGGCTGCCCACCATGAGAATGGAAATGCCCCCACCCCATTTAAATAGGCATCAGTCTTTATGCCCCTCTGGAGACGGATGGGGTAATCACCCCTTTCTACCACCCTGGGAAGGCAGAAAGCCCAGTAGGCACCAGGGAAAGCACTCTATTTAAATGAGGTGTCTGTCTTTTTGCCCCCCGGGGTTGGATTGGGGCAATTACTCCTGATCTGCCCTCCAGAGGGGCAGAAAGCCCTCTAGACATCATGTTTTTTAATATAAGTGTGGGGGCTGCCCACCATAGACATTGTTATACCCCCACCCAACTAAATGGGGCCTCAGTCTTTTTGCCCTTTCCCAGTGTGGATTGGATATTTATCCCAGTTCTGCTCCCCCAGGGGGCTGAAAGCCCAAAATAATGATTTTTTTTACATATAGGGGTGAAGGCTGCCCATCATTAGCATGGCCATGTCCCTACGTCAACTAAGTAGCGTATTAGTCAATCTGACCCCCCAGGCCGCAGATGGGGTAATTATCCCTGATCTGCCGGGGGGGGGGGGGCAGAAAGCCCACTAGACTCCAGGAAAATATTTTTTTTATATAGGGGTGGGGGCTGCCCACCATGGGCACAGCTATGCCCCTCCCCCAACTAAATGGGGCATCACTTTTTCTGCCCCCCTAGGGGGTGTGGATTGGGGTACCCCTGCAAAATGCCTAATAAATGCCATAGAAAGTGTTTTTGTAAAAAATAAAAAATAAATCAATACAGGGGTGGGGCTACCCACCATGAGCATGGCGATACCCACACCCCAAAACACAGCAGTCTTTTTGCCCCCTTTGGGGGGTAGGTGTAGGCAATTTTCCCCTCTGCACCTCAGGGAGGCAGAAAGCCCCTTAGACACCAGGGAAAAACAAAGCAAGCAGCCATTCGGCCCCCTTGCGGGCAGATAAGGACTACAACTCTCAATCTGCCCCAATCCTGGAGGAAGAAAGCCCACTCAACACTAGGGACTACATTTATGGAAGTTTTTTGGGGGGGATGGCCCCCCGGCATGGGCCCATGATCCCCTTCACCCCAGTGCCCAGTAGACTTGCAGCCCTTCCTGCGGGATACATAAGGTATTCAACCTACCAGACCCAGACAATTCTGAAAAACAGACATCCGGTGGAGTCCAGTTTGGTGTGCTTCACCTGGATTCCACACAATTTTCTAACCCACAATGCCATGTAAACCTTAGCCTTTCACTGAAACACAGATTTTTCTCACATTTTTGTGAGGAAACTGTCTGGAATCTGCAGGGAGCAACACTTTTCCTACCACACATCATTCTTTGAGTCACTCTATAAAATAGTACCTCACTAGTGTGGGTGGGCCAAGGGTCCTTGACACAAATGACTTAAAGCGCTATGTAGATAGATCAGCAACAACAGTGGCTGAGGGATTTGAAGCCGGCTGTGTTGCCAGCCATGGAAACCTACTAACCACAGACTTTGTTGAAAACTAGACAATCAGGGGATTCCAGGGTGGTATGCTTTTCATGGATCCCACAAGATTTTTGTTTTACACACAATGCCTTGCATACCTCAAACCAGGAAGCCCCTGGTTGTCTAGTTTTCAAAAATGTCGGTGGTTTGTAGGTTTGCAATGGATGGCGCCACAGCACAGCCCCAAATACATCAGCTACCCCTATTGTATATCTGTCAATGTAGAACTTTAGGGCCTTTTGTATCATGGGGTGCAGTTGAACTCTGAGTGGTAGAAAATTTGTGGCTCCTCACAGATTTCAGAACTTTCCGTCACAGAAATGTGAGAAATATGTGTGTTTTTCATCAAAGTTTTACATTTGCAAGGGCTTCTGGGTAAAATTACCTAGTGAGAGCCACACACCTCATGCACCCATGGACTACACTAGTTTTCTTGTTTTTAAAAATGAGCAGATTTGCTAGTTTTCTCTAGGTGCCGGCTGAGCCTCGGCCTAAAATCCACCGCTACCCACATTGGAAAAAAGGCCAGTTTTGAATGGAAAAATGTGACATATCCATATTGTGTTGTGGGCCTATCCACACAACTGAGGTACCATTTTTATTGGAATTCTTAGGGGAATGCTGAGTGAAGAATGTTTGTGCCCCCCCACATATTGCAAAGCATTCCATCACAGAAATGTGAGAAAAATATATTTTTCTAGTCAAAGTTTGATGTTTGAAAGGTATTCTTGATTAAAAAAAACTGGTGAGAGCCACACAAGTCACCTCACCCTGGAATTCCCTCAAGAATCTGGTTTCATAAATATGCAAGTTTGCTAAATTTTCTTAGGTGCCTGCTAAGCCACAAACTTCACAAAATCAACAGTGACCGGTTTTGCAAATAAAAGGGTCTGTTTTGAGTGGAAAAATGTTATGTATCCATGTTACGTTTTTGGCCGTTTCCTGTCATGTGCACTAGGCCTACCCAAACAAGTAAGGTGCTTTTTTATTTGGGAGACTTAGTGGACTGGTAGGTGGAAGGAAGTTTGTGGCTTCCTGCAGATTCCAGAACTTTCTGTTATAGAAATATGAGGATCATGTGTTTTTTTAGTCCACATTTGAGGTTTGCAAGGGATTCAAGGTAAAATGACCTGGTGAGAGACATGCAAGTCACCCTACCCCTTATTCCCACATGAGTCTAGTTTAAAAAATGTTACAGGGTTTCTAGGTTTCCTTAGGTGCCTGCTGAGTTAGAGCCCAGAATTCGCAGCCATCCACTTTGAAAAAAAAAAGTCAGTTTTCAGTGGAAAAATGTGATGCATCCATGCTGTGTTTTTATACTTTTTCATACCTCAATTACTAGGCCTATTCAGCCAAGTGAGGTGCCATTTTGTATCAGGATACTTAGAAGAATGCTAGGTTAAAGGAAGTTTATGCCTCCCCGCATATTCCAGAACTTTCCATCACAGAGATGTGAGGAAAATGTGTTTTATAGTCAAAGTTTGAGGTTTGCAAATGATTCTGGGTAAAAATGTAGGTGACAACCATGCATGTCACTCCACCTCAAATTCCCCCAGGTGTCTAGTTTTCAAAAATACACAATTTTGCTCAGTTTCTCTAAGTGCCAGCTGAGCTGGGGCCCAAGATACCAAACTACCCACATTGGAAAAAAGGTCATTAAGTGGAAAAATGTGATGCTTCCATGTTGAGTTTTAGCTCATTTTCTGTCACAGACACCAGGCCTACCTACATACATGAGGTACCATTTATATCAGGAAACTTAGGGAAAAGTTGGGTGGAAGGAAGTGTGTGACTCCCTGCATATTCCAGAACTTTTCATCACAGAAATATGGCAAACATGTGTTTTTAGTCAAGGTTTGAGGTTTGCAAGGGATTCTGGGTAGTAAAATCTGATTAGAGCCATTCAAGTCATCCCACCCTGGATTCTCCCAGGTGTCTAGTTTTAAAAAATGTATAGGTACCATTTTTATTGTGAGAGTTTGGGAAATGCTAAGTGGAAAGAAGTTTGTGGCTTCCCGCAGATTCCAGAACTTTCCATCTCAGAAATGGGAGGAAAATGTGTTTTTAGTCAAAGTTTGAAGTTTGCAGTGGATTCTGGGTTAAAAAAAAAAATAGTTGAGGGCCACACAAGTCACACGATCTTGAATTTCACCAGGTGTATATTTTTTAAAAAATTGCAAGTTTGCTAGGTTTCCCTAAGTGGCAGCTGAGCTGTGGCCCAAAATTCACAGCTATCTACATTGAAACAAAGGGCCAGTTTTCATTGGAAAAATGTGACCTGTCCATGTTGTGTTTTGGCCTGTTTCCTGTTGCGGGCACTTGGGCTACCCACTCAAGTGAGGTACTATTTTTATTGGAATACATGTGGGAACATACAATAGTAGAACATTTGTTATTACTAATTGTATTTCACTGCATTTGTGCCTTCCTATTGTACTCCTGTGTGCAAAAAATAAGACATTTTGAAAAATATGCTAACATGCTTACCCACAAATTCAGAGATGTACAAGTAACCACTACTCCTAAACTCCATATCTTATGCCCATTTCAGAAATACATAGGTTTACTTGCACCCATTTTTCACCCTAAATATCTCACCATATGAATTGGTCTATAATCAGCACACAATGAAAAACTATGGCACGGTGCAACTCAGTTGTTGGTTGAGGTACCTTGGGTTCTTGGACAACCTACAAACCCTATATATTCCCGCAACCAGAAGGATCTAGTGAACATATTGGTATATTGCTTTGGTAGATTGGTCATTGTTACAAAACTAACATTTAAAAATGTCACAAATAATGTTTTTTTTTCTACTCATTTTCAATGTTTCTTCATTTCAACAGTTAGTTTCTTTGGGAAAACCTTGAGGGATCAACAAGTGAGCACTTGATGAATTTGAAATTTTGTCGCCTTTCTGAAATCTATAGCTTTTCCGGGTCACTCATGGATTTGACACTGGTATCTCCCAACAACAAATTGGAAGTAGGTTGAACTCACTCAAAATATGTAAAATGGGCTACCTCTTTGAAAAACGTCAAAACTGTGGTAAAAAAATTGTTTCAGCTCTGCATGTTTATGAAAGCTGAGAGGATGGTGACTTTAGCACAGCAAACTGTGCATAGATGCCATTTCTGGGAAACAAACAGACACTTTTATACTGAGCACTTTTTTCCTTTTTTTCCAGAAAAACTCAAAGTTTAGCTATGTTTTGCCTATTTTTATTAACTGTGAATACCTTTAGAATGCCCAGGGTGTTGGAAAAAAAGGACACAAATTTAGCATGGATACCTTATGTGGAAAGAAAGGTATGAAGCCCTAAGTACAAACTACCCCAAATAGCTAAAAAAGGGCTCAGTGCTGGAGTAGGGTGGGAGTCAGCGGTTAAGGGGTTGACAAAGCTTTTGTTGATTTGCCATATCCTCTCCATCTTTTAGTAACCTTTTTGATAACCATATGGACAGTCCCAACCCCTTCTAATTAGCATGAGTCTGTAAGAGATATATACTTCACCCTCAATTCCTATCTTGACGCTATTGAATTCCATATTGTCTCTTAATACCTTTACCTCTTCATTTGGTGCTACTTCCACTGGCATAACAAGTGATGACAGTCATTTGTTAATTTTCCTTAAATCACCTGCAATGCAATTTAACAATTTGGTTTGTGATTTAATCTCTTAATTGTTTAAAACTATTATTCCAAAAGTTCCATGCAGAGTTTTTTGCAGTAAAAGTAGCATCTCAAGCATTGAAGAGGATGTAGTGGATGTAGCATTTAAGGAGGAGAATAGGTACGTCCTGTGTCCTTTCTTCCTAGCTCTTCATCAAAATCAGATCAGGGTTTTTAATTTTCTTTAGAATATCTGTTTCAGGAATTGTGTTGTCTTCTCCCACATTGGATTTGGTCATTGCAATTGGAAACTGAGCTGCAGATGATGGGCCAGCAAGAGGCCTCTCACAATCTGGGTCTTGCGAATCTTGATAATCGATCAATAAGCTTATGCTGCTTTTTCCATCAACATCAGACTGCCAAATTCAGAGGTAAACTATCAGAGTCCTCACTCTGACACTACTTTATTTCCAGCCTAAGTCGTCTTACAATTACTTCATCTTCACTACCTTTCTTGCTCTTAAAGTGGTTATACATGAGGTTTTTTATTGAGCGGGTTAGAACAACAACAGATCGTGATCTGGTCTTGCTTGTAGAGGAGTTTTCAGATCTTTTTTGTACACTTCCATATTTCTACTGCGCTTGTGGCTCTGGTCTTTTTTCAAGATATTTAATATTCTCTTCATGGTACATCTTAGCCATACTTTTTCCCTTAGGTCTTACAGAAAGATTGATTCTCCTAGTTAATTCTGGTATCTCAATGGGATTCTCAGACTTGCTTTTACAACTCAATGCTACCAATAATGCTCAGGGCACCCTCTGCCCAGATGTTTAGACACCAATTATGCTCCTTGCCCTTCATAATAACTTGTCCAATAATTATTCACTGCCACACGTGTGCAGAAACGTCTGACCCTACCACCCTGCAGTTGCAAGCTGCGAGTACAGCAAGGATGTCGGCAATGACATGGTGAGTGGAGCACACAAACATGAGCACAAACAACAAAGAGTGGAATCTGGTCATCAGGGTCCTGAAATTACACTCCAAGTGGCATTACCTTTATATGTATGTGAAGGCATGAGTGATGCAGAGTTGAGGATGTGGGTTGGAGCTACAAAGCATGTCTTCGGTCTAGAGGCTTGGGGAGATTCCTTGTGGAAGCATGTTGTTGATCTCGTCTTAAACCTGGGGCTGGAGCAGTCCACCACTGATAACAATAGCCTCATTTATATTAGGGTTACCTTTTAGATACACAACAGACATATATTCATGATTCAGTTAAGTGTAATTGGATGTTGTTGCTGCAATGGTGAAAGGTGACATCTCACTTGGATAGCAGAGCTGCATGAAGAGATTGACGAACATTGGAGCAAGTATGGAAACTTGACAGAATGTAATAGGGAATGCATAATATTAGCAAGTGTAGTGTTATGTTCCATACACGTTTACTCTTGTTTTCTCCTACCTATCATATTTATTTTTCCCTTCGCTATCTCATTCATCCTTGGTTGTGCCTTACGTCACATCTGGAACTTTCATGATCAAATCATTAAAGGGGTCATTATGACCCAAGCGTTCTGCGGTAATATGGAGGAAAGTACTGCCAACAGGCTGGTGGTACTTTCCTCCATATTATGACATTGGCAGTGTGGTTAAATCCAAACCACCAATGTACCACACCAACCGCCACAGTGGTAACGTCCACAGGGCTGGAGACATCAATCTCCAGCCCGGCGGCCGTCACTTGACCGTCTGCATGATTATGACCCCGCCTACCGCCATGGTTTTCATGGCTTCCTTACTGCCACAAAAACCATGGCGGTAGTCACTATCAGTGACAGGGAATCCCTTCACTGTCACTGATAGGGGTCTTCCCCACCCTCACCCCCTCCCCAGATTCGCCCCCACACCCTCATCCTCTCCAGACCCCCCTTCATACACACCCCTCCCTTCACACATGCACACATGCATACACACACCCATTCCCACATTCATCCACAAATGCGTACATCCATTCACACACATCTGCGCACACTTACATACAAACGCGCAGACACGTATTCACACAACTCAACATACACGCACTCACACCCTCAAACATGTACACACATACAGCATGCAACACACATCTGCACACACACACCCATACACACACACACAACAAACCCCTCCCCTGTCGGAGCACCACTTGGATCTATTCCTTCCTTCATTGCTACACAGAACCTATATTTAGGAGATAGAGAGGGTAATTTGTAGAAGTCAAGGTAGACTAGTTGTTGTCTTTCAGCTAGAAAGGAGGTGGCCAACAAAGAACTGCTGTGGGTAGAGAGGAGATTGAGACAAACCTGGAGATCAAGGACCAGGACTCAATACCTGTTCTATCAAGAATTATCAGGATGTCATCAATGATTTGATTAGTCACTGTCTATTTGGGTGAGTAGGGGCAGAAGATTGATTGATTGGGGCCATCAATGTAGTCTGGAATGAGAATGCCAGTTTCTGACGGGATCCCTTCAGGTGTCGAGTTCCACCTCTCTCTCTCTCTCTCTCTATTTTGCTCTTGTTTTCTTTTCATTCCTCTGGTATTCAAAATACCAAACTGTATCAAAAGAATAGACACCAAACAATAAGATATATTTTCAAAGTTAAGTCTACCAATACTTGGCATATTTTAATGCTTGTGTCAATGTATTCCTAAAGTCGTTTGAGGGAAGTCCCCTTACACCAGCTGAAAGCTAGGACTTAATCGAAGTGAAACAATTTAGCTTGGCAGCAATGGTGAACGTTCATTTATTTACGCAGGGGTATGAATGCATTGTATTATTCATGTTCCACAAATATGAGAGTGCCTATATACACACACACGCCACTGGACTTTTTCAGCAAGTCTGTTTATGTGCTACATTCATTCTCTGACAAGATTGATACTTTCTCCAGTTTAGAGCAGAAATGTCGGAAGTGAGTAAGCAATGTTGCAAGAAAATTTGGTTTAATTAATGTTAAGACAGACAACCAAAGAGTTACAATACGATGTTGCAATGTAAACTGGCCTAAGAACTATTAGCTGGAGCTGGGCATTAACACACAGGACAATGTTCCTCTAAACAGAAATGAGAGGACCAATATTCACATGCTATAACCTCAGTCAAAAGCCAATGCTATATGCTGTAGCTAAGCACTATAATTTGATGCATTGCTTCATGCAGTTTTTCATTTCCACAGCTGGGCATAGCTCATGAAATGCATTATTTCATGAGGCCGCTGGCATTGTCAATTACAGCTAAACAGAAGAATTGCTGTAGACAGACTATGTCAATTCAAGTGTGACCCCCAACAAGAACAACCGCATTGGAGTTTTGTAAATTTAGCACTTTTAAAGTAACTCAAATGTTATCAGCAACAAATGAAAGAGCAAAGGCTTTTTGTTTTAAAGCCTTCTTATTCACAATCAATGCTTTAACCCTGTAAAATTGTATCATATCTGCATTGTACACTTTTGGCAGCAGTGATTTAAGGTTGATTTAAAGTTTGGTGGTTAGAAAGCTCCACTGTCATCATGGCGGAATAGTACTCCACCACAAACGTGGTAGAGGGTAACGCATTTGCCAAACTGACTGTTGACTTGCCCCATTTAGAGTCAGACGGACCGACACGTTTTCCCACACGGACAGCCTGACAGAGTTTGGACTGTCCGTGCAAGTGCTTCACACCTTCCACTCTATTGAGAGCAGATGGTCTGAGTAATTTTCTTTATGTTCAGTCTCATCAAGGAAAGCCTGGTGGTCCTGAACAGAAAAAAAGGATCACTGGCAGAATACTGAGGTCAAAAAGACCTTGTGGACAGAATATTGTATCACAAATATTGAGGATCAAAATATTGAGACGGTAAGTGCAAATAGATAAGAATATATTGACTATTCTTAATTCCACATCTAGCTAGGTACCTTGAAAAAAGATATACATATAAGTGGAGTTAAGTATAGTAAAACTTTGCTTTCACATTGAAACTTACCTTCACAATATTCTTGGCCTTGATATTCTTCACACAATATTTTGTCCACACTATATTTTGGACTCAATGTTTTGTCCAAACACAGACAAAAAGTACAAATGTTCACCACTGCTTGGGAAAAAACTGCCAGGGTATCAAGGTCATTAGTATTTTGTTTTTTAAAAACAATCTCCAGATTTGGGAATTTGTTTTTGAAAAATAACAGTTTGTTGAACGGGCGCATAAAGTATGGTGGCTGCTCAGCAGTGGCCTCAGATTTGCTGCCACAGCAGTGCCTTCCCTGAAGGAATATAAATTTCCTCGTGGCCAACATAGAGCTCTGAATATGGTGGCCGGAAGTCCAGCCAGGATGGAGAAGTTAATGACCTCTGTGACTCTCTGATGGTTGTGTGCAACCCACTAAACTCAAAATCAATCCCTTAGTTTTCTCATTTTAGAAGCAAAACATATTTATTGCTTCATCTCTATTCTTCATCTGATTCTTTAACACAGTAGGGCCTCAATCTCCCACATCAGGTCTCTTTGAGTTATGGTTTCTTTTTGTGAGAAATAACCAAGACTATTACTATACTGCACATAAACAGGGAACCCTGTTTTTTTCCTGTCACTTCATTTCATGGTTTGTATCATCCAGTGAAGTAATTGCTATTTGTTTAATAGTTACCAAAGTTGTTTTTTTGCCTGGATGGTGCTGTCCAACCTTCTCCTCTGTTATAATGTTGTAGAGAACAAGTTCCTTATGATGCGAAGGCATCCTGTTCAGGTGGTTTTATACTTTTCTCAATAACGATTTAAGGGCTGCAGCATTGCTGCCTGTTTTGGGGTGGTCCTTTATGCAATGGAATGTCTTCCTTTTTGTCTTTTGCTTTCAGTACTTAATTTGTAAAAGAAATAAGTGTCAGGGCTCTTCTCAGGAGGCCACTGCAGCTTGTACCACACATTGCCCCTGCCATACTGCTGAAGTTAAAAACAACACAACTACTAACCATCACACACCTATAAGTGTGACAATTCAGACTGTTCCAGGCCCAAAAGCTATAAGAATGGCTAGGGTGGCAGGTAATAATCATTATGATGTATATTTAATTAATAAATGTGAGAAAACAGGGCTGATTGCAGAGGCCCCATAACTTTTTGCCCCCATTTTCCACTTTTTGCTGGTGTTTTCCTGACTTTGATGGTGCCCTGGGTACTGCTAACCAGTCCCAGGGCCTGTGCTCTGTGTAAAATGGATATGCAAATTAGGCTAATTATAATTGGCTAAGTTAACCTACCTATAAGTCCCTAGTATATGGTAGGGCATGTAGGTTTAGGGACCACAGCATAGGTGGTGCACACCTAGGTGCACTGCTGAGGTGCCCAGTGTCATTTTAAAGGCAGGCCTGCTTTGCTGGCTGCTTTTAAATTAAAGTTATATGCAAATTCGACTTTGGAATTAAAGGTACTTCCAAAGTCTTAAACTACCTTATTTTTACATATAATTCACCCCTAAGGTGTGCCCTATGTGCCCCTATGGCTGGGTGCCATGTAACTATAAGCAGGGACTTTATAAAAATAGATTTATAAGCCCTGGTGAGGTAAAAACAGCCAAATTCGTTTTTCCCTCATTGAAGTAAATGGCCTTCATAGGCTAGAATGGGCAGACTTTATTTTAAATTTTAAAGTCTCCTTAAATGCTGCATACCAAGAATTTGGTATCAAATTAATTGTTGTAATAAATCCTACAACTTCCAGTTGTTGGATTTAATATAACTAGTTCAGGTAAAAAGTTTAGACTTTACCTAAAAAGTTGCCAATTTCAGCTCTGCATTGTTTTTGCTGCTGTGCTCTGATTGGCCAGCCTGCAGCAGCTTCTGCCAGGCTGCCTTGATGAGGTGTGAAGTGGCCAGGCTTCACACAAAGGAATGTGCTTGGGGGAGAGAATCTCCCCTCAGCAGATGGTGAGGCAGGAAGGGGGAGGGCTGCCAAACTGGTCTTCAAAGGCAGAGAAGGACATTTGCAGCACCCAGCAACACCCCCACATCCTGCAACCCCAGACAATTAGGTGCCCCCTTGATTAGATTAGGAGAGGGCAGGAGAGGGGTGTGTTTATGATTTTTAGCCACACCAGTGGGTGGGCTCAGCCAGATGTAACCTCCAAAAATCAGATTCATCCATGTTGGATTTTTAGAGACTGTTGCCTTCTGGGATGGATTTTTGCCACACTTCCCAGGAAGTGGTCATCACAGGGGGACGACCCTGTCCCTGATTGGAGAACCAGGGCCCCCCTGCTTTTCACCCAGGAGCAAGGATAAAACTGGCAGACCTGCACCCACGCCTCAGATCCCCTCCAGAATTCAACAAGAAAGGAACTAAAGACGAAGAAGGACTGCCCTGCTGGACCCCTGGCCTGCACCTGGACCCTGCACTCAGAAGGACTGCACCAGCTGCACACTTGGGCTTCACCACAAGAAGGACTTTGCCTGGCTTCAACTGGTTCAAGGAGGGACTCCCTGTTTGCTACAGGTGAAAAATTGCTAAACCAGAGTCCCCTGCACCAACTCCTGAAGAAAGCGACCAGCTGACCACTGTCCAGTGGCCAAAAAGGAGTTTGCGCCAGGTGCATTCTGGGAGTTGAAGTCCGCACCCCCCAAGGACCATCACAGAACTTCTGGACCCTTGGGGTGAGCTGTGTACCCCAAAAGAACCTTAAAAGAACATCTGGGTGAAGCCCCAGAAGTTTGGAAAAGATTTGAGAATTTTTTGAAAAAAGCTCCAGAGAGGGACCGACCCGCCGCGGAAATTCTAGCCGGCTTGCCTCAACCGCGACCCGGCCTGACTTCGTGGTTCGTCCCGGTAAAGAAAAACATCCAAAAAAGAGACTAAGTCCGAACGTAAAAAGTTGACCGGGACCTCCCAGCCATCGTATCCGAGAAGGGCTCCATGGACGTCGGATCAAGATCCAGGTTTACCCCGGTCGAAGGATTTTCATCTCGAAAAAACGACTAAGTCCGAAGGTAAAAGTCTCCACCGAGGAAACCCACATTGCGTATCTGGACAAGGGCTGCAGGAGGTCGGATTCAACTGGCAGGTTCGTCCCGGTGAAGAAAAACTTCAAAATAAAGACTAAGTCAGAAGGTAACTTTTTAACCGAGGCCTCCCGCGACCTGTAGCCGAGCAGGGCTCCATCGTGGTCGGCCTGAAAGTTTGACTTTGCCCCGGTCGAGGTGCAACCAGATGACCCGATTGGCGCTTTTTGTTTCTAAGCGCTAGAAAAGTAATAATTCTTTAAAAATTCATATCTCCGGTTCCCCTGAACCGATTTTAATCGTTTTTGTGTCATTTTAAAGATAAAAATATAAACTATTTTTATAAAGTGGTTTTGGATTTTTAAACTGTTTCCTGTGTTTTATTTAATTACTGTTTTGTGATATTTGAATGCTTTACACTTTGTCTCCTAAGTTAAGCCTTGACGCTCGTTGCCAAGCTACCAAGGGTTGAGCTGGGATTAATTTACTGAGACCTAACTGTACCTAGGTGGAGGTTAGTGGCTTGTTGCTAGGTGTAGGTACCTACCTGCCCTACCAATAACCCATTTTCCAACAATAAATAACTGTTGATTTGTTCATCTCTTAACTAGCCAGTCAGCGCATATCGCGGCAAACTGTCACAAACGCCGGTGTTGACAAATAAGTGCTGATTCCAAGGCCCGGAAACTACCAGCTCAAATTAAGCACTGCGTGATCCTTTCTAAGGTAAGTATGGTTGCTTATGATTGTTTTGGTGGTGCAGTCATGTCTGACAAAGACTGCTCCTTAAAAGGGTGTTTCAAAGTGGCAGCACTGCAGCCCATAGCAGGGCATTGAACACCACAATCATTGCCAGAAGCATAGCTGCCATTCTAAATCTGCTGACCCTCTAATTGATACTAAAGACACTTATCGAAGAGGTGGTTTCATGAGTCAATAACAAACACCCTCTTCCTCATCTTTCTAATATTCAAACTTTTATTGCAGATTCTACAGATAATGTGTAGGACAATTATGACTCTTCAATCTTGGAAGCTAAACATTTATTAAAAAGGAAGTAGTGGAAGAGATTTCTTCTCATCTCCGCTCTTTTATGGGTTTTGATGACACCTCTCTTCCTCCAACCTGACAGCCCTGTAAAACCCAGGTGTTTGCTAGATATCTTCCAACAGTCTCTCATTGTCTCCCCTTGGACCAGGACATTAAAAAAGTAATGTTGCAGGATTTGAGGGATACTGAAAAGGCTAAGGTTCACAGATATTGGTCTAAAACATATAAACCCTCATTACAACCCTGGCAGTTGGTGTTAAAGCGGCGGTAACACTGCCAACAGGCTGGCGGTAAACAAAATGGAATCATGACCACGGCGGAAACCACCAACACAGACAGCCACTTTAACACTCTGAACGCCACGTCGGTAGCAACAAACACTGCGGTGGTAACCGCCAACAGCCAGGCGGAAGACAAGGTTCCGCCCACTGTATTACAAGAGGCCTATCCGCCAGCTTTTTCGAGGCGTTACCAATGCCATCAAAAGCACGACGGAAACAGTGTTCTGAAGGGAAACGACTCCCCTCTTGACACTCAAGGAAGAACCAGGACGCCATGGAGCCCGAGCTGCAGGTCTTCCCCATGCTGGTGTATCTGCTCATAAACCAGGAGCACCAAGGCCGGCAACTACGACCTTGGTGAGTACTGCACCTAGCACACAAGGGAGGGGGGAGGAAAAAGAGAGTGACACACACAACCAACAGCCCCACGCCAACACTCACCCCCAACACCATACACACAAACACATGAAACAACATTGAATATACACCCCGTAACCCTCTGGAATAACGCAAGGACAAAAAGATTTGAGTAAAGTGAGTGTAATATTAGAAATACTTAGAAATACATTTAGAAAGTAAAAACAGTATTTACAATACATACAAAAGGTGGGACAATGCCCACTCAAAATGTCCGTGGCCCACTGGGCCAAAACACATAGGCCAAGCCCACACTTGACTCCTGCCTCAATACGGAGAGAACACTGCAGGGGCATCAGGTCGAAAACACACAGGCACCTCAGGGGGACACGGAATAGGGGGGCACCTCAGCCGGAAGATGATACTACGCCACTGTGCCTGGAGGGGGCTCCATGCCCACTGCCTGGTCCTGGGGAGTGCAAGGCCAAAGTCTCTCAAGTGGATGGTTTGCCCGCTGCTTGGTCCTGGGGAGTGCAAGGCCACAGTCTCTCAAGTGGGTGGTTTGCCCACTGCTTGATCCTGGGGAGTGCAAGGCCACAGTCTCTCAAGTAGGTGGGTTGCCCACTGCTTGGTCCTGGGGAGTGCAAGGCCACAGTCTCTCTTGTGGGTGCTTTGCCCACTGCTTGGTCCTGGGGAGTGCAAGGCCAAAGTCTCTCTAGTGGATGCCCTCTTCCACTGGTTCTGGAAGGGGCTTTGTGCCCAGTGTGCTTTATCCTGCTAAGGATAGGGTACGTGGATGCCTTCTTCCACTGGTTCTGGAGGGGGCTTTGTGCCCTGTGATGTAGATCATGGGGAGTGCAAGGTCACAGTCTCTCACCTGGGCGATTTTCTGTGGGCAGGATGCATGACACTCCATGGAGGCAGGACTACAGTCAATCTGCTGGTGGGGATGGCTGTACAGTGGTGGCAGTGCTGGTGCTGGTGTCAGTGCTGTCAGTGGTGGGGGAGGCTCCAGCCCTTCCCCTGAAGCCTGGGCCTGCTGCGGTTGGCAGTGGTGCTACTTGCGGCGGTGCAGACGGCAGTGCTTGCGACAGTGCAGGTGTTGGTGCTGCCCACGGTGCAGGTGTTGGTGCAGCCATTGGTGGGGGGAGTCTCAAGACCTTCCCCTGCAGCCTCAGACGGCTGCTGACTGGGCCCGCTGCTCCTGGCAGTGGTGCTACTTGCGCCAGTGCAGGTGGCGGTGCTTGCGGTGGTGCAGGTGGTGGTGCTGGCCACTGTGCAGGTGGCGGTGCTGGCAGTTGTGGTGGTAGCCTCCAGGCCTTCACCTGGAGCCTCGGACGGCTGAAGTGCCATGGGTGCTGTTCTGTGCCCCTTCCTGTACTTGGCAGATGGTGGTGCCTCCTTTGTTCTGTCAGCTAGAGTCTTTTACCTGGCCTTGCTGGCTGGTTGTGGCTCCTTCTCCTTGTTGGATGCTGTCCCTTTCTTGCCCTTACCAGGTGGCGTAACCTTCTTGGCCTTGGCAGGTGTTAGTTTCCACATTGGCTGGTCTGAAGGGTGCCTCTTTAGAGGCTCTCGCAGCTGCAGAAAGCACAGCGGACGTGGACTTGGTGGCTGAGTTCTGGCCACCATGGCCTGAGGTGAAGGATGGGGGGGAGGGGTAGGGAATAGGTCAATGTTGGCTAGGAAAAGCTTCTTAGGGACATTGGGGCAGGAAGAGGGTGAAGGTTTGGGATTGGAGGAACAGGGAGTGTTTGTAGGAGGTGTCAGTCTGCTGTGTTTGGGTGCAGGTGCATGAGCTGGATGTTGTTGTGAGGTGGATGACTGTTGGGTGGGCGTGTGCTTGCGTTTGTGTACTTTAAGAGGAGGGCTCACAGACACAGTGGGAGAGGACACAGGGGAGGTGTGCATGGATGTGGGGGTGGTGACTGCCAGTGAGGGGCGTGTAGTCATAGGCGTGCTGGTGATGGAGGTAGTGAATGAGGATGTAGTGCATGCAGGTGTGAGTGGAGACGCAACTGTAAGGGAGGTGGACGAGGAGGAGGGGGACACAGTGGAGGCAGTGGATGTTGATGTGTCTGCATGGAGATGGTGCTTGTGTGAGTGCCTGTGAGATGAAGTGGGGTGCTTGTGTTTGCCTGAGCCACTTCTGTGTGTTGATTTGGGTAAATGCTGGTCTTAAGGTATGCTTGGGATAGGCTGGGGTGGAGGGGATTGGGACTGGGTAGAGGAAGTTGGAGGGGCAGGCTGGATACAGGGACAATGGCTGCCATCAGTGCGGAGGCCAGAGCCTGAAATGCTCTCTGTTGGGCCGCCACGCCAGAGTGAATGCCCTCCAGTAATGCAATTGTTTGTTGCAAATGCCTTTCGACATCCTGGATGGCATTCAGTATGCTTGACTGCCCAACAGTCAGGGATCTCAGGAGGTCAACAGCTTCCTCACAGAGGGCAGCAGGGCTGACTGGGGCATGGCCTGAGGTGCCTGGGGTGAAGGAGATGCCCACCCTTCTGGGTGAGTGGGCATGGGAACACGCTGAGAGGCTGCTGGGAGGGCGGTGCTGGTGGGGGGTGGCAGCTGTACCTGTTGTTGGGGTGGGCACAGAGGTGTCTGCCACCGCCAGGGAGCTTCCATAGGAGAAGGAGTCACTGTCTGTATTGTCCCCTCCTGTCTCCGTCGTGGTGCTCCGTCCCACTGGTGCCTTCACCGTCAGTGCATCTGGCCTCCAGGCCCATGTGGGATGCAGCTCCCTTCTTCGCCGGTGCCTCTGCTCCTCCGCCAGACGATGCTAATGCACACAAGGACAGGGTGACAAAACAAAAAGTGGGGGGGAGACAGAGGATACACTTGGTCAATGCAGCAACAACACTACAGTTGGCGTAGACAACACACAGGGATCAGCCCTATGCAGTAGGCCATACACTAACAGTTACAAAGCTAGTCACCAGCCCATGGGGTACAATGCCTAACGCCATTAGCTGGACACCTGAAACCAACAGGACCCTGCCCAGTAGTAGATGCCCACTAATATTATTGGGGTTGGAGTGCTTCAGAGCCTGACCAACAAGAGACTTACCTTGCCATTTTGCCCTCGCCTACGGGCACCCATAGCTCACATCCCCCACCCAGGTACAACCTTAACGCACGCAAAGTCATGCTTCAGAATCTGTAATCACCCCCTTGTGGCTGCTGTGATGCCTTCAAGTGCCCCATCCAACTCCAGATAAACCACCGCCAGGATGGAGAACATCAGGGGTGTCAGGGTACGACGGGCACCCCTTCCTCGTTGGGAGGCCAGCCCCAGCTGAGCCTCTGCCGTCTTCCTTGCCCAGAGGCTCAGCTCCTCCCACCGTTTGCGGCAGTGGGTGCTCCACCTTTCAAAGACCCCCAGGGTCCACACCTCCTTGGCAATGGCATACCAAATCCCCTTTTTCTGATGGGCAATGACCTGCAGGAACAAAACTGCAGAAAAGGGATTAGTCATACCATCCAGACTGTCATACTCATGGCCCACCATATCTCTCCAATCCCCTTACACACAGACATTGACCACCATACATGCAGCACTCTGCCCAGGACCCCTCTGCCCCCCCATACATGAGGCTTACACACACGGCACTCCATACATTCATGGCCCACGCATCAGGCTCACAGTGTACTCACCTGTTTGTCCGGAGGACCATAGAGTAAAGTGTACTGGGGTAGGACCCCATCCACCAGTCTCTCCAACTCCTCCGAAGTGAAGGCAGTGGCCCTTTCTCCAGACACTCGATCCATTGTCGCTTCCAGACACAGGTCACAGCAGCAATTGCAGTGTAGGTGCTCTCTTGTTGGAGGTCAGGTAGCAAGTGAGTGAACAGATAGAAAATGGCAGTCACGTCCGCGGCGGTGCGTACCGTCACCGCTGGCGTCCATCGCCATTGGCTCCTGGAACCCATAGGCCCCAATCATAACCAATGCGAAGTTGTGCGGCAGTCGTCGAAAGCGGCCCGCAACGGCGCACAACGCCAGCGGAATTACCTTATTTCCACTTGTCCTCACAGGTCAGGCAGCCGCCATTTCAGGGGGGCACAGGGCATGGCACCTAACTGCATCACAGCAGACATTGGCACATCAACTGGCTCTCGAATTCACGTTTCTGTAAAGAAAGAAATGCATTTTTATTTTCACATGTGTGAATATGACCCTCTGCTCACCGTTTTCCCTTCTAGAGTTCAACCGGTGAGGATGAATAGGAGATGGAGACATCCCCTCATGCACACGCCCCTGGTGGACCTGGCGACAATGGAGGACATACAAAAAAGGTGTACACTGTTCCAAATGGAAAAATATAATCACTAGGGGAACTAGGGGAACATTAAAGTTCAGGAGCAAGAGCCCTCACACATCCGAGAGGATGTCATGCTTCATCATCGGGTAGCTCCTCGTCAGACCGGCGCTGCAATGTCTGACGGGCTCCCCGTAAGGGGGCTCTTTGCCGGAGATCTTTTAGGTAGCAGCCATGGTAGCGGACACTACAAGACCTGGTGTTGCGGTCAGGCGCTAATCCTGGCAGGAGAGTGAAAGCTAAAATTGATTCCCAGTCTTAATAGGAGCAAGTCAATTTAATTCAATGGAATAAGACCGGTACCAAGATTAAAAATAGAAGGAAAGTGTAAAATGAGGAATAATGCTCAACCACTTTCTGCATGGTGCTGGAGCTTAAGGAGATTATCGTCAGGCTCCTAGGACATGGTCAACATGTTTCGCGTACAGTGGTCTAACAAGATCCTATGACGCTTCTTCAGGACCAATACATAATAAGACTTCTCCTGTCTATGTTACCGAAAGTTTGCAAAAATGTCAAACAAATCATATAGGGGGTCATTCCGACCCTGGCTGTCCAAGACCGCCAGGGCCGGGGCCCACAGAAGCACCGCCAACAGGCTGCTGGTGCTTCAATGCCCATTCTGACTCCGCGGTCAGAAAAGGGAATCCAGTGGTTTCCCGCCAGATTTCCCCTGCTTGGGCTGAATCTCCATGGCGGCGCATGGAGATTCCGGCCCCCTTCCCGCCATCCTGTGCCAGGAACAGGATTGCGGGAACGGGTGTCATGGGGCCCCTGGTGGCCCCTGCACTGCCCATGCCATTGGCATGGGCAGTGCAGGGGCCCCCTAACAGGGCCCCATAAAGATTTTCACTGTCTGCATGGCAGACAGTGAAAATCGCGACGGGTGCAACTGCACCCGTCGCACCCCTGCAACTCCGCCGGCTCCATTCGGAGCTGGCTTCATTGATGCAGGGCCTTTCCCTGTGGGCCGGCGGGCGCTCCTTTGGTGGGCGCCTGCCGGCCCAGCGGGAAAGCCAGAATGGCCTCCGCGGTCTTTTGACCGCGGAGTGGCCAAGTGGCGGTTCCCGTTTGGCTGGCGGCGCCTGCCGCCAGCCAAACTTGGAATGAGGCCCATAGTCACTTACATTGAAGCTCACTAATTGTCAGAAACCTCTAATGGTCGCCCTAGAAAAATACTAACAAATCATTTTGATCAAAACACACGGAAAAATAAGGAAGGACACCCGTGACACAACAGTGTGTAGTAACCAGTTGTGTAAAAACATAATAAGACAATATTCTTACCATCCCTTGGTACATGGGGGGCCCCTTGGGAAGTAGCATGCCGAAAGCGGTCACTACTAATAAAGTGGTAAAGCAGACACCATGAATGCAGTGTAATCAATCAGAACCAAAACAGTCACATTCACTACTAGAGGTCGGTTGGTTATGAACATCAAGCACATTATTAGTCCATGTCACTTGGAAATTCATACACAGACTCGTCACTAGCATTTATGACTTTGTTGAAGGAAAACTGGGAGGAATAAAACAGTTTTACAACAGAAAATATTTCTAAAAAGGCTTGGTGAGTACTGTAGCAGAGTGTAATAGTCTGCGTGGTGATTTACAAAGGCAAAAACACACTGGCAAAGCGTGGTTATCCATAGAATATTAAGGGATTACCCCGACCTAAGTCTGTTAATACTTTGAGAGAGAGATGTCATTAGTTGAGCTCAATATACGTCCCCAGAGTAAATAAGTAACCGAAAAAAGCGATAAACACACAAACGCGAGGTCACTTACTTTGTGGATGACGGCAGTCTGCAGGGGAACCTACCCTGACGTGCTCTCCCGAAAAGCCAACTTCCTGACTCGGTGCGAGTCTTTTAAAGAGAAGTTTTCCCGGCAAAAATAGGAGAGGGTGGTCAAAACTGTAGAAGGACTACACTCCGGGAACAGGTCTCAGAAATAAAAGAAGGACTCAAGCAAAATTACGGCGGCCATCTTTGTGAACAGAGATATAATAGACTAGAACGAGCATTACTCCAATAGCCTCGTGGGTGGTAGTCAAAACAAACAATGGACTAAAAACATCGTTGGCCATCTTGGAATGGCTGGAACTGGATAGTGAGTTATGTCAGTTAATACAATGAGTGGTTTGGAATGGGAAGCCGGAAATAACCGCTCTAGTAGACAAAAGAAAGGTATGGGCCAAAGAGTAATACATAAAATGGGGCTCCCTAAAACCATAGTCTTTCACAGTCAGTCCAATTAGGATGGAGATAAAAAGTGAAAAACAGAACAAATATAGATTGAAGATACTGAATACTAGGTGGTAAATCCTTAAAAGGGGTTGATTAGGCGGACAATGTAGTCCAGGGAATGGCATCATTCAACCCATCTGTATCAGTATGAAGCTTGAAAACCCACCGTTGTTCCAGTCTGAACAAGGAGTGTGGAGAGTCAGTAGTGATTCTAGGGGCATCAAGTACGACCCAACTTAAATCATCGGGACTGTGGTGGGCATCTAGGAAGTGTGCGCATAATTTTGTTGTAATGCGTCCACACCTGATGTTGCTTCTATGCTTGTTAATTCGTATTTTAACTGGTCTAGAAGTCATGCCCACATAACATAGCCCGCATGGACACGTAATCATGTAAATGCAGTTTTTAGTGTTGCAATTCGTGTGTTTTGTCAGGTGCCATTGGCCTATAGGTGCCAAATCTAAAGTTTTGTTGGGGCTAGTCAATTGACAGACATTACAGTGTCCACAGGGATAATGTCCAGTTACAGGTGGAAGGTTCCAGAGTGTAGTTTGTGTCTGTGTGCGCAATGTGTCTTTTGGACGGGTATGGACTATCAGATCTTTAATATTTTTAGATCGTTTAAATGCAAATAGGGGCCTAGGAATGGTATTGCCCCCACTGTTGAAGATAGGCCACCTTTGATTAATCAGTTTTTTTATCTGGTTAGATAGTGGGGTGAAAGTAGACACACAAGTCAACCGTCTATTCGTGACTCTAGTATTAGTTTGAAGTAGAGAGTCACGATTATTGTTCCTTGCTCTCTTACGAGCTCGGTTGATGACGTGTTGGGGATAATGTCGTTCAAGGAGTTTTGTTTGAAGATCATCTGCTTGGGTATTGTATTCCTGTATTGAGGAACAGTTTTGTCGTAGTCGCAAGAATTGGCCAAATGGTAAGTTGTCACGGAGGGATTTAGGATGATGACTCTCGTACATTAGCAGGCTGTTGCGATCTGTAGGTTTTTGGTAAGTACAGGTTAATAATTTCCCCTGTTCAATTGTAATCAGTAAGTCCAAAAAATGAACCTCCTTATCCGACACCGTAGAAGTGAATTTCAAATATGGGTTTAGTGTGTTTACCCACTCGGTCAGTGAACTAGCTGTAGCCAAAGGGCCTTGCCAGGCCTAGCAGGTCTTGTAGTGTCCGCTACCACGGCTGCTACCTAAAAGATCTCCGGCAAAGAGCCCCCTTACGGGGAGCCCGTCAGACATTGCAGCGCCGGTCTGACGAGGAGCTACCCGATGATGAAGCATGACATCCTCTCGGATGTGTGAGGGCTCTTGCTCCTGAACTTTAATGTTCCCCTAGTGATTATATTTTTCCATTTGGAACAGTGTACACCTTTTTTGTATGTTCAGTTAATTGGGAGACCGTACACTGGACCAACTAATCTCCCAGTCCCTCCCTTTGTTGAGACAATGGAGGACAGACACATTATCCTGACCTACAGACTTGACAGGGCCACAATCCAAGAACTGTGTGCCCCACTGGAGCCAGACCTGATTTCAGCTATCCACCAGCCCACGGGTATCCCTCCTCTTGTGCAGGTCCTATCAGTGCTCCATTTCCTGGCAAGTGGTTCCTTGCAAGCAACAGTGGCCATGGCATCAGGGATGTCTCAGTCAATGTTCTCCAAAGTGTTGACCAGAGTGTTGTCTGCCCTGCTGAAACACATGCACAGCTACATTGTATTCCCCCAGGTGGAGGATTGGAGGATTTGGCCACAGTGAAGGTTGATTTTTATGCCCTGGGACATATCCCCAACATCATTGGTGTTATTGATGGTACACATATTGAAGTTGTCCCCCCCGGGAAAAATGAACAAGTGTTCAGGAATAGAAAAAGCTTTCACTCTCTGAATGTGCAGATGGTGTGTTTGGCGGACCAGTACATCTTCCATATGAATGCCAAGTATCCTGGCTCTGTGCATGATGTCTTTATCTTGAGGAATAGCAGCATTCCATATGTGATGTCTCAACTCCAGAGGCACAGGTGTGGCAAATAGGTGAGCACATGGTCCCCAACCAGTTGATGTAGGTATATGGGTGTGGGGTTGTCCCTGAGGGTGAGTGTGTGTCTAACCGGTAACCCTCAATATTTGCAGGTGACTCTGGTTACCCCAACCTCTCATGGCTACTGATCCCAGTGAGGAATGCCAGGACAAGGGCAGAGGAACGTTACAATCAGGCACATGGGCGAACAAGGAGGATAATTGAAAGAACCTTTGGCCTCCTGAAGGCCAGTTCCGGTGCCTCCATCTGACAGATCATCGTTGCATGTTGCACAACCTGACCTTGAGATGCCAGGTGCCTTTTCTGCAGGAAGATGAGCCTGGAGATGGTCGTGTGGCAGCGGTGGAGCCTGTGGACATTGACAAAGAGGAGGCAGAGGGAGAAGATGTGGACAACAGACGTTCACTCATTCAACAGTACTTCCAGTGACACACAGGTAAGACACTGTAACTTCACTTTCCATTGCAGTTTTGTGTTAGACATTGAACATGGCAGCCTGATTTCCCTATGTCTATGGCTACTTACTGTACCCTTTGGCACCTCTATTTTCAGAACTCTGTGCCCCACTCTGGCTCCTGGTGTGTTTACTGCTGCCCACTACAGGTCTTACCTATGTATATATAACTGTATATTTGAATTGCAATGTTTACAGCTTGTTATACTTATACATATTTCAATAATTTGACAGACTCCATATTTGTTTTTGTTCCAGGGGTGTTTATTTATGTGCTAATAACTGGAGGGGGTATTGCAATGGGCTGGGTTGCCTGTGGAAGAATGTCCAGGGTAGAGTCCAGTCTATTTGTATCACAGGTGCATTGTCCAAAGGGGCATAGGAAGTGGAGCAATGGCAGTTCAAGGTGGACAGGGTGACAGAGTGGGGCACAAGGGTGATAATCAGGAGAGTCCTATTTCCTGGCGGGGGTCTTGGCAATGTTCTCTGACTTCTGCCTGGATCGCACGGACTGTTTGCGGGGTGGTTCTCCTTCTGCAGGGGGTGGGGTGCTGGTGGCCTCTTGGTCCTGTGGTGGGGCCTCCTGTCCACTAGCGCGGGCTGAGGTGGAGGGCTGTTCTTCGGTTTGGCTAGTGTCAGGGCCCCGTTGTTGTGCCACTGCCTCCCTCATGGTGTTGGCCATGTCTGCCAGCACCACTGCACTGGTGGACAGGGTGGTGTGGATGTCTTTGAGGTCCTCCCTGATCCCAAGGTACTGTCCCTCTTGCAGCCGCTGGGTCTCCTGCAACTTGTACAGTATCTGGCTCATGGTCTCCTGGGAATGGTGGTATGCTCCCAGGATCCCTGCAAGTGCCTCATAAAGAGTGGGTTCCTTGGGCCTGTCCTCCCCCCTGTCACACAGCAGTCCTCTCAGCTTCCCTTTTGTCCTGTGCCTCTGTCCCCTGAACCGTGTGCTCACTGCCACTGACCCCAGGTCTCTGATTGTCTTGAGTTTGTGAGGTTGCCTGGGGTCCCTGTAGTGGTGGACACACTGCTGATTGACGTGTCCTGGGGACAGAAGGATGGGCCCGCTGGGTGGATGCTGTGCTGGTGTTTCCTGAGGGGGAGGCTCTGTGGTGGTTTGGGACTGTGGCAGGGTAACCGACTGTCCAGAGGTCCCTGATGGGCCAGGTTGGTCATCGTGATCCAGGCGTGCAGAGCTGGTGTCATTACTGTGGGCCTCTTTTGTGGGGGGACTGGATGTTGGTGGCACCTCCTCTCTGGTGATGTTGAGTGAGGGTCCTGTGGGGATGTAAATACAGTGTTATTGTATCTGCATTTGCCATCTTGTGCATGGATCTGTTTCCCTCTATGGTTATTATTAGCAAGGCACCTTTGGGTTGTGTGAGATGTTGTTGGTTGTCACTAGTGTGCATGCTGTGGTGATGGGTGTCCATGCAGGTCTGTGATGGGTGTCCATGCATTGTTGTTGCATGCAAGGCTTGGTATTGGGATGGGTGGGTTGTGATAGTGGGGTATATGTGGGGTGGTGGAGTAATGGGGGTGAGGGTAGGGGTAGGAGTTTGTGCTGGCATGCAGGTATGGTGTGGGATATAGTAATAAAGATTTGACTTACCAGAGTCCAGTCCTCCTGCGAGGCCCTCAGGATGCATGAGCGCCAAGACTTATTCCTCCCATGTTGTTAGTTGTGGGGGAGGAGGTGGGGGTCCACCGCCAGTACTTTGTACGGCTACCTGGTGTCTTGCTACCATGGAACACACCTTCCCCTGTAGGTCGTTCCACCTCTTCCTGATGTCATCCCCTGTTCTGGGGTGCTGTCCCACAGCGTTGACCCTGTCCACGACTCTCCACCATAGCTACATCTTCCTTGCAATGGACGTCTGCTGCACCTGTGATCCGAATAGATGTGGCTCTACCGGGATGAATTCCTCCACGATGACCCTTAGCTCCTCCTCAGAGAACCTGGGGTGTCTTTGTGGTGCCATGGGTGCAGTGTGAGTGGTATGTGTGAGGGTGTGTGGGGTGATGTGTTGGGGTGTGTGCTTTGAGGTGCGTGGATGGTGTATGGGTGATGGTGTTATGTGGCTCAGATTCAGTGGGTTTTCCTGGCTTGTCTCTCTCTCAGTTGGCAATCATTTTTTTTTATCATAAAGGGTTGTGGGTAATGTGGGTGTGTGTTTTATATTGGATTGGGTGTGGTGTGTGTATGTGTGTCAGGTGTGTATAATTTGAATTGTCCAATGTGTTGTTGTTTTGTATGTGTCTGTGTATTTTGAGTGCAGCGGTGTGTACCGCCAATGGTTTACCGCAGTTGAATGACCGCTGCAGTGATTTGTGGGTCCTGATGCTGTGGGCGTATCTCTGTGGGTGTAACCGTGTGGGTTTTGGGACCACCAGTTTATCACTGACCTTTGGGCTGGCGGACTTGTGTGGGTGTCTGTATAGTGGCAGATTTCTCTGTGTGGGTCATAATACCCGTAACGGTATTATGCCGCGGTCACAGAAGCTACTTAGGGCCAGATGTAGCAAAGGGTTTTACCCATTCTGTGTCTATGGGAAATATTGTTGGTACATATGCCCCTTAGTCCTTGCCTTGAAATGCTTACTTTGCCTTTGGAACCAAACAATACCTGATTGATGAGCTCTAATTAGGGCAAACCCAGTCTTGAGTTGCTTGTGTGGAGAGGACCTGGTCTGGCAGTTCGGGCTGGACTATTCATACTGAAACAGGGTTCAAGACTTATTTACATATAGGTAGGGCCAAACTGAGATGGCATGGTGGGTGAAAAATAATGGACTGGAATGCAGCTCCAGTGATTGCCAGTGGCTGATATCAATTCAAGCATTCCATCAATTAGCTTGTTGTTGCAGTTAATGTACTAAGTGTGACGTATACGCCCAGATGTGGGTCCCGTGCTCACTGCAACACAGGAGTCCAGCTATGACTAAGGATCCCCAATCAGGATGAAACAGGTCTTGGGTTGCCTGTGTTCTGGTTCAGGGAGGACTTGACCCAGCAGTTCGGGCTGGACTGTTCCTATTGGAGCGGGGTCAAGACTGATTTGCATATGGCTGGGTCCAAACTGAGATGGCATGGTGAGCGAAATACGATGGACTGGGATGTTGTTGTTGCTGTTGCAGATGATACCCCAAGTGCGGTGGGTGTGCCTGGACTGGGCCCTGTGGTCAATGTGTCTGTAGAACTAAGATATATCTGACTAATGGGCCGTAAATAGGGCAAAACTGGTCTTTTGTTGCTTGTGTTCCTGTTCAGAGAGGACCTGGCCTGACAGTTTGGGCTGGACAATTCCTATTGGAGCAGGGTCAAGACTGATTTGCATAAGGCTCGGTCCAAACTAAGGTGCCTTGGTGGATGAACAACAGTAGATTGGGAAACGCCCTGAGTCACAGTGGCAGAGATTAATTCAGGCATTTCATCCATCATCTTGTTGCTGCTGCAGTTGATGCCTTAGGTATGATGGTTATGCCCAGACTTGGGTCAGTGCTCACTGTGCCATTGGAACCAAGCTATATCCACTGATGAGCCCTAATCAGGACAAAACTGGTGTTGGGTTGCTTGGGTTTTGGCTCAGGAAGGACCTGTTCCTATTGGAGCAGAGTCAAGACTGATTTCCATGTGGCTGTATCCCATCTTAGGAGGCTCTGTGGATCAAAAATGATGGACTAAGATGCGGCCTCAGCTATTGCATTAGTTGAGATTATTTTAAGTATTCTACCCATCACCTTCTTGTTGCTGTTCAAGAATTTGTGAATCAGATGGTAAAAGATAGGAAACTGATATCCCTTTTCATCCTCAACCCTCACTGTCTTTGTGGTAATTTCCTACTCAAAATTACCCACTATTAAAATATGTTCCAGGAAGAGGCTGTTCTTTGAGGGGGCAAAGGCAACCCCCCTATTCCTGACGCTAATGGTTGTTCCCCTGGCATTTCTCCAGATCCTCAAACTTCCAGACCATGCCAGGCCAATTGTTGAATTAGCTCACTTGGGCAGAATTGTGGATCCCATTTTGTACCAAAAATTGTTTTCAAAAATGTTTATCAAAAAATCTTTTCAGTGCTGCTTCTGAATTATATATTTTTAGATATTCTGTCATTTATACTCTAATCATATATTTTGAATCACGATGAGCCTCAATGCCTCTTTACTTGACAATGATTTCACTTTAAAATGGCTGACCACGATACACTGGTTAACTACTATCCTTTAATCACAGTCCTCTTTCTATTACGACGTAAGTTTAAAATGGTGGCTCAGTGTTTGAACATGCTAGTGTGATCAAGGCAGGTGGACCGAAATGCATTGCATGAGTTGGTGTCGGTTTTGATAAATAAAATATTAAATGTAGAGCCCTGAGCATGTATCTCATGCTTTAAAAAGAGTTTGTGTGTGTATTTGAATCAACACTGAGCATGCAGCACCTTCCCTGGGCCAATTTGTCCCCAGGGACCCCATTCCCCAGGGTTCTTCACATTTTTGAATGGGGAAGGGGGCACACAGTCCCCTCCTCAGGCCAATATTGGCCCTGGGCTCCCTATATCTCCATGGCCTGGCAAATTAGTAATGGAGTTGGGCTGTGTAGACCCCCTCCCAGGTCCCAGGGCCCATTTCCACCCCACCCAATTTCTGAAGGGGTGGGGGCCAAGTTATTTTGGTCCTGGGGACCTCATATCCTGGGGCCCAGACACTAAAGGGTGGGAGTCCTGGAGCTTACCCAGGGCACCCACTGCATCTTTACTGGGGGCCAAAGGGTGAGTCCCAGTGCCCCCATGACCCCAGCTGGCTTCCCTCCTCCAGCAGGAGCCAGCATTGCTACCACTTACAGGTAGCAGCTAAAAGTGTTGTTCCTTGCAGAAGGGAGCAATCTTTTTATCTATCTATCTATCTATCTATCTATCTATCTATCTATCTATCTATCTATCTATCTATCTATCTATCTATCTATCTTTCAGTGAAAGCGTCAAAGGTTACAGGGACATTATAGTTAGGTTCAGATTCTACACACACAAAACCATAGAAATTCCACAGTTATAGACATACTTGTCTCAGAAACTCGAACTCATGCCCAAAGGTAACAATAGCTAAGTCGAAGGCCAAGTTCGGCAGGGGGTTGGCTGCTGCGACCAACCCCTCGCAGGCACCCAACCCCATGCTGTGCATGGCCTTTGGCCATGCTCGGCGGGGGAGTTGGCCGCACAGCATGGTCGCATGCCAGGCTCTGTGAGTAACACCCCATAGACAACCATCTGCTGTGCACAGCAGAAGGCCATGCTCAGCAGTGGGGTGGCCACAGGTATCCAACCCTGTGCTGCACATGACCAAATGCCTTGCTTGGTGGGGGATTGACCGTAGGGCCTGGCATGTGGCCAAGCCAGGCGACCAACCCCTGTAGGCATGCATCCCTGCACCGGACATGCCCTTCAGCTGTGCTTGGGTGGTTTGGTGCAGGGTCCCTCATACAGCCAAATCAGGAGAGGGGTTCACAGCTCCTGTGCTGATTTCAGCCCCAGGGCCCTTCCCTCAGGGCCTTCCAAATTTCATTAGGGGAGGGAGTACTTATCCCTCTTCAGAGTCTGTATTTGATCACAGGGACCCGTACCCAGGGCCCATTGCTCAATATATGGGAGATGGGGACACACAGCCTGCCTCCCCTGGCCACTTTTGGCCCCGGGGATCCCATCTCCAGAGGTCCAACCACATTTTAAAAGGGAAGGGGGTACACATATTAAGAAAGAGGAGGGGGCTTGGATCCCCCAGGCCAATACTGGCCCCAGGGACCCTAACCTCTAGGGGCCTATACAATTATTAATTGTATTAATGAGGAGAGGAGCCAAGAGGCATACAGCTCCCCCGGAATCAATGTGGATCATAGGGACTCCGACCCTCAGAGCCCTGCCAACATTAGTGAAGGAGGAGGGGACTGAGTGACCCCCCCTTCCTGGGCCAATTCCGGCCTCGGAGGCCATCCCCTGAGGCCCAGCCAGGTTTTGTTGGGTGCCCCCGGTCCCATTGAGGGCATCTATAGCTTTTGCCAATGCCCCTTGCTGCCCCAACTAGCTCCCCACCTCAAGTGGGAGCAGGCATGGCTCCTACATGCAGGGAGCAGCACTGGGGGGTGGGCAGTACCCAGGGCCATTAATGGCCCCATCCTTTTAAAGTGCATGGACGTGCCCCAGGAAGTTGGTGGTCCCTGGGGCTTAAAACTGACCAAGGAGTGGGGGCGTGTGGTGCCCTCCCCATTTTGATGAATGGCTAGGCCCCGGGGATGGGGTCCCTAGAGCCAAAAACAACAGGGAGGAGGGCTGGGTGGCCCCCTCCCCATTTTGTATATTGGCCAAGCTCTGGAGGATGGGGACCCTGGGGCTGAAATTGATCCGGGAAGGGGGCTGCGTGGCCTCCCTCCCACTTTTTATACTCAGCCAGGCCCTGGGGGGGTGGGGATCTTTGGGTCTGAAATCTGTCCGGGGAAGGGAACCACATGCACCCCCTCCTCTAATGATATTATTATGAAGACCACTCGGGACCTGGGCCACCCTGGGGGCAAATGATTAAACAAGAGCTGGTGACTGTGCTTGTTTTTTTTTACAGTTTGGCAGTGGATTCACAGATCCTCCACAAATTCACAGCAAATTTATAAAAATAAAATGTTTTTTGACCCTGGCAGTGTACCTGTGAGACCCCATCACCAGACCTAGGGGGTCAGGGTATTCCTACCCTACCCACTTCTGTTTTTAAAAAAAAACATTTTTTGAGACTCAGCTGAGTCTGAGTCCTAAAATGGCTGCCAAGAGATCCTGGTTGGCAGCCAATCAGATCTCACCATGAGATCCCTGATACTCTCTGTGACCCTTGATGTCGTAGAACTCTCATTATAGGAATGAGACTGCTGGATTTTGGGTGGCAGGACAACTGAGTGTGGGGGCTAAGTCTGATCCCACGCCGTATGATAGCTGCCAGCCTAACCCTTTCAGGTGGCTAGCAGAACCTCATATGTACCCAAGAGTAAAGGTGATTTGTGGCAGCTTATTTCATGACACTCTAAGACTCCTCTGGGAAGTTGTGGTAGAACAGATCTTACCCCTTTCTCTCAGTTATACATGTCTCATACATGCAAAGATGGACAGAAACAGGATTTGGTTCAATACATTTTAATAAAGCAACTGCATTCTATTAAAAAAGGCATAAATCACAATTATAAAGATAATGAAACACAACACTATTATTGTGATGACTAGAAAAGTAAAACAGAGGAAAAGTCTCACCATACTGTCACAATAGTGATTCTAGAATCCCTACCTGCACTACTAAGATTCTATATGAGAGCGATAGCAGTATTAGCTCTAATCTGCCCGTCTAGTCCTTGAAAGGAATCCCAATCCCATACCAGGGGAGCTATAGGTAGAGAGGAGGTGTGATGCTCTGCTGGGAGTCCTCCCACATGAATGAGGAGAAAAAGCAAAGTTTCAGCAGAAACTGCGACAGCAACGTGCAAGTGACTGGTTGCAATGTCCCATCTGATGTGTTGGGGGCTTGTGGTGTTTTATATAAAAACATCTGATGTTCTAAGAACTGCCCTGACGTGACAACACATATTTTTCTGTGTAGGGTAGACAATGTACTCTTTGGACCGGCAGTACCCGATAAACTATTGTGTGCAGCCTTGGGTTAAGCACAGGATGAAAATGTTGTGCAAAGAAATTAATAACAAATTATGCATGGAAGGGCAACTGATAAAAATAATAAAACATAATCACTAAAATGAAGCTTTGCTAAAATAATAAAAGGAATAAAAATGAAATGTAACTAGGTAAAGGGGCACAGGCCTCAGGCCCAGAGCTAAAATAGTGTGCCCGTGTAAATGGTAAAATAACCTCACCACACCCTCCCCATTGTTGGTGCAAAAAATGCAGAGGTCTACAATCAAAACCTAATTTTAAAATCACCATTCCTACAATAATTTCTAAATCTAGCTAAAATATACAAAAAGAGATAAAAATGTCCATGTCGACAAGCAGAGCAGACCAAAGTTGACCCAATTTAAAAGGTCAATTTAGAATTTGACAGGCATTTCGATGAAGGCCAAATGTCGGAAGATCAACAATAATCATGATCCTTCAAAAAATCACCAATGTCATCAATTGTTATTGAATCTAGGAAAGACCCCACTTCAGCAGGTGTTAAAGTCACCACTCGTGTTCCATTACCTCAGCCATAGCTCCATCTGAGTCAGCAGCATTCCGTGCAGTGCAGGTGTTTTAGCACCAGGAGCCACTTGATCCACAAAGGGCGGCTCATAGAAAGCTTCTCATGGTAATCACAATCTTAATGTGCTTATCTGGTAGTGAACTCTAATTGAGAACACCAATAGACCTGTGTCCAAAGAAGGTGGCAAAACACACTTCCGGTGCATGTTCGAATGGGCAACACAAACATCAATATGCGGGCTGCACTCAACTCAGAAGCGGTCTAAATGACAAAGACCAGTTGGACTCCAGTTCTTCCAGGAGTGGTGCTCTAAATTACTGTTTCATGCGTTCATGACACAGTTGGTGGCTGGTGGAAGCACAATCAGTCCACCTTGTTGAGGTGAGGAAGCCGTTGCAACGGAAAAGCAGCAACAGCAAAATGCTGCCAATTAATGTCAAATTAGCAGGGAATAACAACATTTGAAAAAAGTTAGTGTATGGCTGACGGTATTATGCCAAAGATAGAAGAGAAGGTGCGAACATAACCAGAACCAACAGTCTTAAAGAAAGGTGTTAGATGCATTAAAAATGTGAAGTATAAGTTCATCAAAATGTTGTGGAATGTTTGTATTTAAAAGGGTGCTTTATCTCTGCGGATGACCTCGCCACTTGAAGAGCATAGGTCTCATGGGCAGATGTGAACTCCATGTGTTTTTTAAATAAAAGAACTTTAAGTCTGCTCAGCTTGTTAAAATTTACATCCGAATTAGCAATATGAGACCATATTTCTGCTACTTTTATCCCTGACATGGGAAGAAAAAGCACATGCCCACAACAAGTCACAATTTGAGAGACCGAAACTACACAGGCAATTCCAGCTTGCATCCCACACCAGCTTTCTAGTTCAAAATCACATAAGTCCCATTCAAGAGCAAGAGACGGACAAATCAAAGGGACATGAACACCCTTCAACTAGCAAGCTAAATTCACTGCTGAAGCATTACATCCGTGCAAGGAAATAATTGAATGGCTTACAGAAGTCTTGCATTCACTTCCACTAAGAAAGACCTCTTCCAAGCCATTGAAACATTTGTGTGTAAAGGGTAGCTCCCACATCTCATGGATATAACTATCTGCTAGCTTCTCAAATCTTCCTACAGGAATGTGCGTCAAGCTTGAGGTGAATTGAAGTGTTGAAATGGGCAGATTAATAACCCCATGTATTAACCAAACTGCAGATCATATTTCGGCCACAATAAAAAGCAAGTTTTCTAACTTTTTGATGTTAAGCGTAATATGTCGCTTCTTTCTTAGCTATTATCTGTTGCTTTCGCTTCAAGTTAAACACGACAAATAGGTCCCTTGACCTGATATATTGTCAGAGCATACTACCACTTTTAAGAACTTGTATCGTCCAACCTAGCTGCATAATGGACTTTAGTTGACTCTATCCATGTTGTAAAAAGGACATATCGTCTTGTTTGATGTCAATTGCAGATGAATGTTGTCAAGTATGTAATGCGGTTTGGCAAAGTTTTCATTCCATTATGTACAATGGCTAAAGCTTTCTGCAAGTTTTCCTGATCTATCTGCCTCAACCTGGCAGTGGATTCTTTTTGGGATAATTTCTAAATTTCATTATATATTGCATATAAGAAGCACTTTGTGCATGGTTTTCTAGGGCCTAACAGAAAGTCTTGTAAGTCTGTGTTTTCTGACAGGAGACTAAGGTGTTCTTTAACGGCTGTTAATGTGGAAGATTTCAACCACTGTAGACATACTTTGCACACTCTATATGTAGTGATGATACTAGATTGTTGTGATGAGATGTAAGGAGGGTCATACCAGCTTGCTCTAAAAGGCCCTGTGAAATTCACATAATGCGCTTGAGATCCATTTGTGTCCACTGACCATAATAACCACCCGTTGGGGCCTAAAAGTGTTGAATTATATATTCCATTTTGAACCCACTCACCGAGCTGTTCTTCAGTGACATTTTAATTTTTTTGCCATTTGTTAGAAATGGGGTCTCTGGTTGGCAGTAAGTTTGCACTCTGTCCAAGCAGGGCCCCTCACTCTAGGCAGGGCAATGGAGATACACACTTAAGATACCCCCTGCCTACCCGCTTGGTAGTTTGGCACAAGCAGTCAGGCTTATCTCAAAGGCAATGTGTGAAGGATTTGTACCAAAACACACACAGTAATACAGTGAAAACACTGAGAAATGGACACCACACCAGTTTAGAAAAAAACCAATATTTATCTAAATTAAACGAGACCAAAATGACAAAAATCCAACATACACAAGTAAAGATATGAACTTTTAACGTAAAAAGAGTCTGACTCCATAGGAAACAATGGAAATGATGCTCTTACACAAAGTACCTGGTTTGCGTCAAAAATAAAGCCACATGGGCGAACGTGCATCGGAAAAGTCAGCAATGTGTTAATTCCTTAAACACAAGTAAAGCCATGCAGGCTACACCCCAGCTACCTTTGCGGCACTGTCTAGTGGAGATTCACAAACAGTCCAACTGTCAGTCTGACAATCTAAAAGCCAACTTTACCAAAAGATGTATTTTTAAATTGTGAGTTCAGAGACCCTAAACTCCATTTTTCTATCTGCACACAAAGGGAAACAGCATTTAAAAGATATTTAAAGGTAGTGTCAGGAATCCCCAAGGTGCCTCCTGGATTATCTGTCAGCATCCCCAGGGATTAGGGTTAAATCATATCTCTGTTCTTGGTTAAACCTTGACGTTTCTAAGTAAACATAATGTGCTGTGTTACACAATTGATTTTATCAATGCTTGTTTTACCAATCCTTGTTTGCTAATGTGAGTAGGTGTAGCCATGTGCTTCTAATTGGGTGTGATGACTCATCCACATGTGGAAACTCAACTGCTTTTCCGATTGGCTATTAATAGCAGAGTGAAGCATGCCTCCCCGCTTGGCTTTGTTTTGCTTCCTGATCTCAGCATCTAATTTGGCAGTCCAGCCCCTGCTGTCATCCTCATATTCAGGACTTTTGAAGCATTTATTTTCTCCGTTCCTGTACCAGCTGACATCAGCCATTCCTCCAGCACTCCGGAAAAGACTGCAGCTAAGTGACTAGTGTTCTCTAGGGAGTTTGTTCTTTGATCACCGCGGTTTCCTAGAACAGCTGGTGTATTTCAGACCTCGTATTTTGGCAGAGGGCTTATCTTGAAGAGACAAATGCATTTCTGAACATTCTACATTATTATTGTAGTTACTTGCCTAAATGTGCTTCAGGAAATCTGTTTGAGCTCAAGTACTAAAAAAAGTGACAGTGCAATTTTAAAAGAACATTTACGTGACTTTTCTTTCTCTAATAGCATAACTCTTGGATTTAAATTGTGTCATTCATGTCTGTGTTTCAGGTTTGAGGAATTTGCTTTTTGAAGAGTTTTTCACACACAGAGTGAAACCAAACCAGACTATGCCACCGTAACTGTTTGAACCCAGAATGAACATTTGTATTTCTTGAATTGTTTTTGTTCCTTTTAATTTAACCCTATGCATGCAGGAAAGTTATATGTGATATAATTAAAGCCCTTGTTTCTCTTTCTTGTGCATGATAAGTGCAACCACAGTTCTAATTGTAGCGTGCAACAAGTGAATCTCTGTGCAGCCAGCCCTAGTGTTGCAGTACTTATTGTTATGGTACTCAGTTTGGGTTTTTGGTAATGCAGTGTTAGTAATTGTGCCAAGAGTTATTATTATCTAAGAAAAGTGCTGGAGAATCCCGGTGTTCTTCTACCGCTCCCCTGCCCATATCAGAAAGAGAGTTTCAAGGAAGTTGAGTGCACCAACTCTACTATCACTCTGTCAACAACGACCTGCCCCCGAAGATACAGGGTGCCTGGCTGGATCGGCAAGACGTGGCAGTGTTTTGTCTCTTTCTCTTCCACCCCCCCTTTCCTTTTTGGACACCTGCTGAGGTTTCTGTGTCCACCAGGAAGTGCAGAGAGGTGTTCCAGTAGGTCGGGGGCATACCATGGCCCCTGCAGACATCATGCTTTTCAGGTGAGTGGCCCGTCTCGACAGGTAGCCCCCATGTTAACCTATGAGAGAGATAGGCCTTCTATCAGTGAAAACTGAGGGGCATATTTATACTCTGTTTGCGCCGAATGTGTGTCAAAAATGTTGACGCACAATCGCCGCAAACTGTGCCCCATATTTCAACTTTGACGCTGTGATGCTATTAATTGTGTTTGACCAATGACTTTGTGTTTCACCACTGCGCATCTTAGTTGCTCAATGTTCACCAGTAGCACATTACATGTTGTATTCAGTTTAGCTGCCTATTGGCTTTAACATGGCATTAGACATTACATTTGGTATTTGGGTTAGCTGCCTATTGGCTTTACCATGGCATTAAACATTACATTTGGTATTTAGGTTAGCTGCCTATTGGCTTTAACGTGGAGTTAGACATTGCAGTTGAGACATTGTAGATGAGCTGAGTTTTTCCAAGCTGTGTTTTTCACACCAAACCCTAGCTGATAAGAGAGTGTAGATTTTGTGTTTACCTCTCAATCCAGACTGAGAACGAGTGAAGTTTGGAGAATTGGCCACTCTCCAGGTTTATTTGGTTCTCACACTGAGTTTGCTTTTAACAATGGCTCTGGACAATAGAGGGGGAGAAATATCTTGACTTCAGACAGGAACGTACGTCAGTTGCCCGTACCCGTTTGGGTAGAAAATCTCTTTCTCGCAGTTGAACGGGAGTCATCAACTTGCAGGTCCCAGAAAGACGAATCAGAGGGATAGGCCCTACAGTGATGCAATGTTGACTTTTATGCTTTGCTTTGAAGTTATGCTATAATATAATCACATGTATTTGCTGTGTACATTGCAACTGAGAAGTACTTTGATATATTTTGCTTTCATTTCTGCGACTACTTTTAAACATGTGCTTCCAACCTACTAATTTCGTCTTCCAGGAACCTCGTGGTGAAGTAATAATAACAATAAATGTCTTCTTTAAACTAAGAAGTGCATTCCCGAGAGGTTTTGTAAGCTCTGTCATAAGATAAGAGAAGGAAAGCAGAACAGACGCCCAAGCTCGTGGACGTCAAAATTCCTCTGTGTGAGTCATTTTTTGGCTGCAGGAAACTGCCTTGCATTAATGACATGCAAGGTAGGCGTTCCCGCCCAAAAAATGACATTAAGGCCTGTGCGCCTTATTTATACTCCTGCGGCATTTTGACGCACAGGAGAGGGCGGGTCTTATAAAATGCCACACAGCCTCATGTGTGACACTTTTTAACGCCTGGGTCAGGGCAGGCGTTAAGTGACCTGTGGGCTCACTTCCATGGTCTCTGCCCCCAGGGATACCCCTGCCACCCTCGCCCACTCCTGGAGGACACCCATGGATGGGGGAACCCATCCCAGGTAAGTACAGGTAAGTTGAGGTGAGTATTTTTTTAAATTTGTTTACAGTGACATAGGGGGGCCTAATTTGGGCCCCCCTACATGCCACTGTGCCCAATGACCATGCCCAGGGGACAGAAGTCTGCCTGTTTTGAGTAATTTTCTTTTTACTCTGACCAGTCCACAGCGCCAGCTAACATCATTCCTCAAATAAGGCGCCTGCATGGCGCGTAGGAATGGCGTTAGCCGGCGGAAACATTTTTGACGCAAACCAGTGCCGGTGCTGGTTTGAGTCAAAAAGTATAAATATGGGCCTGAATTTGGCAGTATTTCACTGTTAGGACATCTAAAACACATCAGTACATGTCCCGCCTTTAACATACACTGCACTCTGCACATGGGGCTACCTAGTGCCTAACCTAGGGGTGATTTACATGTATAAAAAGGGAAGGTTTGGGTCTGGCAAGTGTACGCAATTGGCAGGTTAAAACTGTACACACAGACACTGCAGTGGCATGTCTGAGCCATGTTTACAGGGCGACTCGTATAGGTGGCACAATCAGTGCTGCAGGCCTACTCGTAGTATTTGATTTACAGGCCGTGGCCTCCTCTAGTGCACTTTACAAGGGACTTAACTAGTAAATCAAATATGCCAGTCATGGAAATGCCAAATATATATGCACTTTACACAGGGAGCACATGCACTTTAGCACTGTTCAGTAGTGGTAAAGTGCCAGGGTACCAAAACCAACAAAAACAAAGTCAAGCACACAGTCAAAACCTAGGAAGCAGAGGCAAAAAATACAGGAGAGACTATGCCAAGGATGCCAGGTCTGACACCATTTGTCAAATTTAGCTGGTGACAGAATACTGGGCGCATTCAAGTCCTTAATTTCTGCCATGCCTAAATTACTTGATTGCTGTACAGTTCCATTTAAAAATATAATTTGCAATAGAATAAGCCATGCTCTAAATAAAGCTTCCCTTCCCTGCACTTGGCAATTTCTAGTTTCCAACACACTCTTCAAGTTAATACACTTCAACCAATTTTGATAGCCTTCTATAGCCATCTGGGAAACAAAGGAATCAGAATAAATTAATTTGGTATCAGTTAGCAGAATGTTTGCAATATTATTGGTGGCATTTTAAAATAATGTGCCAGCCCATATGCCATCTGAACCATAGGTTGTACAAAAGCTAGAGTCAATTTCCATTTATCCATCTGCTTATTCCGCCAACAGCCCTCATCATTCAATTCTCCTTCTTCAGACCATTGCTCACGTTCTTTCACAGAAGCAGATTTCTGTATATCTAATACATCTTGTCTAGCATTATGCCAACGTTCAGCTTGTGACTTCACTACATACATAGAAGTAGTACTTCGCTGCATCGCAGTCTCACGTGCTACGTGGTCCGCAAGGGCATTACCTTTCCCTATCTTATCGGTCACTTTCTTGTGTGCACTACATTTCACAATAGCTATTTTCTTTGGATATGTCAATGCAGTCAAGAGGTTATGCACTAATTCTCCGTGCATTATCTGCATCCCGTGGGAGGTGAGAAAGCCTCTCTCCTTCCAAAGCAAACCAAAATCATGAGCCACTCCAAAAGCATAGCGGCTGTCTATATAAATGTTCACACATAAGTCAGTACTAAGCTCACATGCTTGTGTCAAAACTATTAGTTCAGCTGCTTGAGCTGACTTCTGTGGTATATGAGCTGTCCCCACTACCGTGTGTATTGTGGGGATTGCAAATGCAGCTGAGGTCGTACAGTCTGGCAACTTCAAACAAGACCCATCAACCCACAATTCCCTGTCTACATCTGGAAGGGGCGTATCTTGCAAATCAATACGACCCTTTGTCTGTTCTTCGGTAAGGAATATACAATCATGTGTTTCTTGTGACTGAGGCTGAGTCACCGGATAGGGCAACAAAGTGGCTGAATTTAGTGTTGCACATCTCTTCAGTGTAATGTGAGGAGCCAGCAATGTCAATTCATATCCTATCAGGCGAGCGCTAGTCAAATGTTGCGTCTTTGTTTGATTTAAAAGAGCATCAACCTCATGGGGTACTAACACCAACAGCTTATGTGACAAAACTATCCCTTCACTCTGACGTATTGATACAGCTGTTGCTGCCACTAAACGAAAACACACAGGCAACGCTCGAGCGACAGGATCAAGTACTGCTGAAAAATATGCACAGGGACGCTGCTTATCGCCATGTGTCTGTACTAAAACTAACAATGCACATCCATCTTTCTCATGTACTTAAAGTGCAAAAGGCTTCGTGTAATCTGGAGTACCTAACACTGGTGCTGAACAAAGGGCTTGTTGTAGCTGCCGGAAAGCAGTCTCAAATTCATCTGTCCATGGGAGGGGCATTGGAGTATCTTTAGTCAAAAGTGGTAGCAAAGGTTTGACAATGTGTGAAAACCCTAATATCCATTGCCTACAAAAAGAAGTAAGACCAAGGAATGCACAAACATCTTTCTGAGTAGAGGGTACTGGTGTGTCTAAAATTGCTTGAATACGATCTGATGTAAGTGCATGGCCCTCCTTAGACAAAAGGTGACCTAAATAAGTTACCTTTGGTCTACAATATTGCAATTTCTTTCGTGACACTTTAGGATGGTCTGAAGCAAGAAAAGAAAGTAAGGACAAAGTGCATTTTTCACATTGCTCAGGGGTATCAGCTGCCAACAAAATATCATCAACATATTGTAGGAGAACCACACCTTCAGGCAAAACAAAAGAATCAAGTTGTTGTTTTAACGCTTGACTATAAATACTAGGACTCTCAGTAAAGCCTTGAGGAACTCCGCAAAATCTATATGATCGTTTATTCAAAGTAAAACCAAACAAATATCGGCTGTCAGGATGAATAGGAATCTAAAAGAAAGCATTCTTTAAGTCACAGAGAACGTAGTTGCTGTCGGGGGAACCAAAGTAAGAAGTGTTGTGATGTCAGATACCACAGGATATTGTGGTACCACAATCGTATTCACTTCTCGTAAATCAATAATGAATCTGTAAATCCTAGTTTCAGTATCCTTTTTCAGAATAGGAAGAATCGGACTGTTACAAACATTATACGGAACTTCCTCAACAGCTCTAACTGCAATAAGTTCATGCACAATTCGTGTGAGTGCTTCTTCGCCCTCCTGTGAAATTTTGTATAGAGGCAAACGTGGCAATACAGCTCCCTCCTTGACATTAATATGTACCGGTGGAATAATCATTTGTCCCACATCAGTATCAGAAGTAGCCCACAAACTACTAGGGAGTGAAGCTAATGCAATATCCTCTTTAAAAAGACGCCAACAGGCCGGCAGTAAAAATTTTGCAATTACGACCGTGGCAGAAACCGCCAACAAAGACAGCCACTTTAACACTCCGACCGCCACGGCGGTACAAACAAACAGCTTGGCAGTCACCGCCAACAGACCGGCGGAGGACAAAGTAACGCCCACAGTATCACAACCTACCAATCCGCCACCTTTTCCGGGGCGGATTCACAGCAGATAAAAACACGGTGGAAACAGGATTTCGAAGGGAAAACGCTCACCTCTGCACACCCTACAAGGAACCAGGACACCATGGAGCCAGAATTTCAAATTCTCCCTGCGATAGTCTTCCTGCTCCTCTACCAAGAGCACGAACGCCAGTGGCGAAGACCACGGTGAATACTGCACCTACGACACAGGGGAGGGGGAGGGAAAAAACAGGGACACACACACGCAACATCCCCACCCCCACCCCCACCCTCACCCACTACAACACACACACTAATACATATTTAAACATGATAGTTACACCCCCAAGCCCCCGGAAGAATGCAAAGACAAAAGAAAATGAGTATAACCATTGTAATATATTAAAATCAAGTAGGCAAAAATATATATATACACACCATAAACAAAATATACACCAAGCATAGTAGTCCAGGTAGTGCTCCAATTAAGTCCGTGGAACACTGGGCCCACAAGGTATGAACGAGGCCCACACAAGATCCCCGACCATGACGGAGAGAACACTGCAGGGGCATCAGAGAGCAAGAAAACAGGCACCTCAGGAGGAGGGAAAGGGGGGGCACCTCAGCCGGTTGAGCGCACAACGCCAAATCCACGAGAGGGCCACATGCCCACTGTTCCATCCTGGGGAGTGCAAAGCCACAGTCTCTCAAGTCTATACAGTGGGTGGGTTGCCCACTGTTCCATCCTGGGGAGTGCAAAGCCACAGTCTCTCAAGTCTATACAGTGGGTGGGTTGCCCACTGTTCCATCCAGGGGAGTGCAACGCCACAGTCTCTCAAGTCTATACAGTGGGTGGGTTGCCCACTGTTCCATCCTGGGGAGTGCAAAGCCACAGTCTCACAAGTCTCTACAGTGGGTGGGTTGCCCACTGTTCCATCCTGGGGAGTGCAAAGCCACAGCCTCTCAAGCGGATAACAGTCTCCACTGGTTCTGGAGGGGGCATTGTGCCCAGAGTGCTTCATCCTGCTAAGGACAGAGGTAGTGGATGACAGTCTCTACTGGTTCTGGAGCGGACATTGTGGCCAGAGTGCTTCATCCTGCTAAGGACAGAGGTAGTGGATGTATCTCTCCACAGGTTCTGGAGGGGGCATTGTGCCCAAAGTACTTATTCCTGCTAAGGACAGAGGTAGTGGATGACAGTCTCCACTGGTTCTGCAGGGGGCATTGTGCCCAGAGTGTTTCATCCTGCTAAGGACAGAGGTAGTGGACGTATCTCTCCACTGAATCTGGAGGGGGCATTGTTCCCAGAGTGCTTCACCCTGCTAAGGACAGAGGTAGTGGATGTATTTCTCCACTGGTTCTGGAGGGGGCATTGTGCCCAGAGTGCTTCATCCTGCTCGTGACAGACTCAGTAGCGTCAGTGTCCTTGGCACTCATGGGCCAGCGGTGCATGGAGCGGCGGTGCCCTGTTCAGCGGTGCTTGGAGCGGTGGTGCCATATTAAGCGGTGCTTGGAGCGGCGGTGCCCTGTTCAGCAGTGCTTGCAGCGGCGGTGCCCTGTTCAGCGGTGCTTGCAGCGGCGGTGCCCTGTTCAGCAGTGCTTGCAGCGGCGGTGCCCTGTTTGGCGGTGCATGGAGCGGCGGTGCCCTGTTCAGCGGTTCGTGGATTGCTGGTGCCCTGTTGAGCGTTGCTTGGAGCGGCGGTGCCCTGTTCAGAGGTGCTTGTAGCGGCGGTGCTTGTAGCAGCGGGCTCCTTTGCAGTGACTCAGCTGCTGGCAGTCCTCTCTGTCCAAGCGGTGCTTGTGCTGGTGGTCCTCTCTAGCCCAGCTGGGCTTGTGCTGGCAGTCCTCTCTAGCCCAGCGGGGCTTGTGCTGGTGGTCCTCTCTAGCCCAGCGGGGCTTGTGCTGGCGGTCCTCTCTAGCCCAGTGGTGCTTGTGCTGGTGGTCCTCTCTGTCCCAGCGTGGCTTGTGCTGGCAGTCCTCTCTAGCCCAGCGGGGCTTGTGCTGGCGGTCCTCTCTGGCCCAGCAGGGCGTGTGCTGGCGGTCCTCTCTAGCCCAGCATGGCTTGTACTGGCGGTCCTCTCTGCCCCAGCGGGGCTTGTGCTGGCAGTCCTCTCTAGCCCAGAGGGGCTTGTGCTGGCAGTTATCTCTGTCCCAGCGGGCCTTGTGATGGCGGTCCTCTCTGTCCCAGTGGGGCTTGTGCTGGTGGTCCTCTCTGGCCCAGCAGGGCTTGTGCTGGCGGTCCTCTTTAGCCCAGCGGGGCTTGTGCTGGCGTTCCTCTCTGGCCCAGTGTGGCTTGTGCTGGCAGTCCTCTCTAGCCCAGCGGGGCTTGTGCTGGCGGTCCTCTCTGTCCCAGCGGGGCTTGTGTTGGCGGTCCTCTCTAGCCCAGTGGGGCTTGTGCTGGTGGTCCTCTCTGTCCCAGCGTGGCTTGTGCTGGCAGTCCTTTCTAGCCCAGCGGGGCTTGTGCTGGCGGTCCTCTCTGGCCCAGCAGGGCTTGTGCTGGCGGTCCTCTCTAGCCCAGAGGGGTTTGTGCTGGCAGTTATCTCTGTCCCAGCGGGCCTTGTGATGGCGGTCCTATCTGTCCCAGTGGGGCTTGTGCTGGTGGTCCCCTCTGGCCCAGCAGGGCTTGTGCTGGCGGTCCTCTTTAGCCCAGCGGGGCTTGTGCTGGCGGTCCTCTCTGGCCCAGTGGGGCTTGTGCTGGCAGTCCTCTCTAGCCCAGCGGGGCTTGTGCTGGCGGTCCTCTCTAGCCCAGCGGGGCTTGTGCTGGTGGTCCTCTCTGGCCCAGCGGGGATGATGGCGGTGGCCTCCTGGCCAACGGGGATGACAGCTGTGGCCTCCTGGGCAGCGGGGATGATGGCTGTAGCCTCCTGGGCAGCGGGGATGATGGCGGTCTCCTCCGCCGTGCTTCTCTTCCCAGACTTTTCTGGTTTCTTGTGCCCCTTCCTCACCTTGGAAGGTGTCGCAGCTGACTCCACACTCCCACCGGGACCCCTGGGAGCGGCTTTGGTGGCTGGAGTCTTCCCCCTCTCCTGCGGGGCACTGACCAACTTTTGATGCTTGACAGGTGGGGGACTGTCCGTGCTGTGGCTCCGTGCCACACTGGCTGCCCTGGTGGCCGGGTCACTCCAGATTCCGGTGACTACAGGCACCACTGGTCCCGGAGATGTTGTGGCTGAGGTGCTAGTTCGGGACCTAGGAGACGGACAGGGTGATGGAGGTGTGGGAAAGAGGTCAAGGTTGGACAGGAAAAGTTTTTTGGAGACACTGGGACGGGTAGCTGGAGGGGGTTTGGGAGTGGAGGAAGAGGTTGTGGTTGTAGGAGGTGTTCGTTTGCTTACTTTGGGTGAAGGTGCATGCGCTGGAGGCTGTCGTGAGGTGGATGACTGTTGGGTGGGTGTGTGCCTGCGTTTGTGTATCTTGGGAGGTGGCGTCACAGACACACTGGGAGAGGACACAGGGGACGTGTGAATGGTAGTGGGGTGGTGACTGCACGTGAGCGGGATGTGGTGGTGTGTGTGCTGGTGATAGCAGTAGTGGCTGTAGATGTAGTGCATGCAGGTTTGAGTGTATATGAGACTGGGAGGGAGGAGGGAGACGAAGAGGAGGGGGACACAGTGGAGGCAGTGGATGTTGGTGTGTCTGCATGTGTCTGATGCTTGCGTGAGTGCCTGTGGGATGTGTGGTGCTTATCTTTGCCTGAGCTTCCCTTGTGTGTTGACATGTGTGCATGCTGGTCTGTAGGTGTGCTTGTGATAGGCCGGGGTACAGGGGATTGGGTCTGGGTGGAGGAGGTTGGAGGGGGGAGGCTAGACACAGGGACAATGGCTGCCATCAGTGCTGAGGCCAGAGTCTGAAAAGCTCGCTGAAGGGCCGCCTGACCAGAATGAATGCCCTCCAGGGACGCATTGGTTTGTTGCAACTGCCTTTCGACACCCTGGATGGCATTCAAAATGGTAGACTGCCCAACAGTGAGGGACCTGAGGAGGTCAATTGCCTCCTCACTGAGGGCAGCAGGGGTGACTGGGCAGGGGCTGAGGTGCCTGGGGCGAAGGTGATGCCCACCGTCCCGGGTGAGCGGGCACGGGGCAAAGGCTGAGGGGCTGCTGGGAGGGCGGTGCTGGTAGGGGGGGTGGCGGCTGTACCTGTAGATGGGGGGGGCACAGATGTTGCCACCACCACAAGGGAGCTACCATCAGAGGAACAAGTCCGTGTCGCTGGTCTCAGCTCCTGTCCCCGCCGCGGAGCTCCCCTCGCCCTCCATCCCACTGGTGAAGTCCGAGTACGTAGTGTGGCCCTCCATGGCCATGTGGGATGCAGCCCCCTCGTGCTCTGGTGCCACTGCTCCTCCGCCTTATGATGCTAATGCACACAAGAACAGCGAGACCACAAAAAGGGGGACGACGACGGAAGAAAGACATGTTGAGCGCTGACCTACATGAAATGTACAGGGGAAAAAGAGAAGTTATTACCAACTGCACCATCAAAGTGATTGGCCCTCATACCTACCCTTGCCATGTGGCACATGCATTCACCGTCTTTCATGCATGCAGCACCCTCCCCCTTCCTTCTTACATCCAGTCCTCTCCACACAGGCATAGCCCATACAACATGCTCCCTGTGTACAGACCTGTTTGTCTGGCGGACCGTAGAGTAGCGTGTACTGGGGGAGGACCCCATCCACGAGCTTCTCCAACTCCTCCGATGTGAAGGCAGGGGCCTTTTCCCCAGACACTCGAGCCATTGTCTCTTCCAGACCGAGGTCACAGCAGCAATTGCAGTGTAGGTCCTCTCCTGTCGAAGATCAGGTATCGAGTGATTGAACAGATAGAAAATGCCGGTCACGTCCGCGGCGGTGCGTACCGTCACCGCCGGCCTACATCGTCATTGGCTCCTGGGACCCATAGGGTCCAATGTTAACCAATGCAGCAATGCGCTGCTGTCTTCGACTGCCTACCGCGACGGTGTACAACACCAGCGCAGTTACCGAACATCCCACTGTCCAAATTTACAGGTCAGGCAGCCGACATTTCAGGGGCCCACATGGCTTAATTTTTAACTGCGTCACACATACCTAGGCCTAGACTCAACACACATACAGGCCACTTTTTGGATTATGATTTGTGTTCTGTGTAAGCTGTGGGTGCGTACCTCTGAGTTGGTTGACTCTGTGCTCGCTGTTGTCCTTCATAGGCACCGTCCGCTGGGACATGTGAAGAGATGGTGGCATCCTCCGGTGTACCGACCGTTGGTGGACCTGTCGACAATGGAGGAAAGACATGTGATTTCACCTACAGGCTTGACCGTGCCACAATCCAGGAACTGTGTACCCAGCTGGAGCCCGACCTGATGTCAGCTATCCGCCATCCCACAGGAAGGTGCTGTCAGTGCTCCATTTCCTTGCAAGTGGGTCATTTCAAACAACAGTGGCCATAGCATCAGGGATGTCCCAGCCTATGTTTTCCAACGTGTTGTCCAGAGTGTTGTCTGCCCTGCTGAAACACATGCGGAGCTACATCGTTTTCCCTCAGGTGGAGGATTTGCCTACAGTGAAACGTGATTTCTATGCCCTGGGACATATCCCCAACATCATAGGTGCCATTGATCGGACCCGTGTGGCTTTGGTACCCCCCCCTCAGGAGTGAACAGGTGTACAGAAACCGGAAGAGTTACCATTCCATGAATGTACAGATGGTATGTTTGGCAGACCAGTACATCTCCCATGTTAATGCTAAGTTCCCTGGCTCAGTGCATGACGCCTACATCCTGCGGAATAGCAGCATCCCTTATGTGATGGGTCAACTCCAGAGGCACCGTATGTGGCTATTAGGTGAGCACCTGGAAGCAAGACAGTGGGAATGGTTGTCTGGGTCTGGGGATATCCCTACAGGTTAGTGTGGGTCTAACAGTTGTCCCTCGCCATTTGCAGGTGACTCTGGTTACCCCAACCTGTCATGGCTACTGACCCCAGTGGGGAATCCCAGGACAAGGGCAGATGAACGGTACAATGAGGCACATGGGCGTACACGGCGGATAATCGAGCGGACCTTCAGCCTCCTGAAGGCCAGGTTCAGGTGCCTCGATATGACAGGTGGATCCCTATTCTACTCACCAAAGACGGTGTGCCAGATCATCGTGGCCTGCTGTATGCTGCATCACTTAGCTTTGCAATGACAGGTGCCTTTTCTGCAGGAGGATGGTCCAGATGCCGGTGTTGTTGCAGCTGTGGAGCCTGTCGACAGTGAAGATGAGGAAGCAGAAGAAGAAGACATGGACAACAGGGACTCAGTGATCCAGCAATATTTCCAGTGAGACACAGGTAAGAATACATACCTGCCTACTACATGTACTTTAACACTACTACCTTTCTACTGTCTGTCGTTTTTACCCAGTGTATGGTCACTGAGTTGTCACTTTCCCTTACGATTTCACAGATGTGCGTCCCACAGTGTGACTTCTGCTTTGATTCATCATGGACTACAGCTGTGTGACATAGGTATGTTGACATTACAAATGAAAGAGCTTTTGGACACTGTAATTGCTAATACACTATTCCGAAATCACGGACTGACTCCAGATTGTTTTGTGCTTTAAGGGTGTTTATTTTAGTGCTTAATATTGGAGGGGGTAGCAAAATTGTGAGGGGTGATGGCGGAGGAATGTCCATGACAGAGTCCAGTCTATTAGTCTCACAGGTGCATTGCCCAAATGGGCATAGGAAGTGGAGCTGGGGCAGTTTAAGGATGGACAGGGTGACAAAGTAGGACAGAAGGATGACATTCAGGGTGGTCTCATTTCTTGGCGGGGTCTTGGCATCGTTCTCTGTCTTTGTCCTGGATCTCAGGGATCGTTTGGGAGGTGGTTCTCCATCTGCAGGGGGTGGGGTGCTGGTGTGGTGGTCTGTGGCGGTGCCTCCTGTCCACTAGCACCGGTGGAGGTGGTGGGCAGTTCATCGTCCAGGCTAGTGTCATGGGCCCCTTGTAGTGCCACATTGTCCCTCCTGGTGTTGAGTACTTCCTTCAGTACCCCTACGATGGTGCCCAGGGTGGAATTGATGGCTCTGAGTTCCTCCCTGAAGCCCAAATACTGTTCCTCCTGCAGGCGCTGGGTCTCCTGAAACTTGGCCAGTACCGGTGCCATTGTCTCCTGGGAGTGGTGGTAGGCTCCCATGATGTTGGAGAGGGCCTCGTGGAGAGTGGGTTCCCTTGGCCTGTCCTCCCCCTGTCGCACAGCAGCCCTCCCAGTTCCCCTGTGTTCCTGGTCCTCCGTCCCCTGGACCATGTGCTCACTGCCACTGCCCCCAGGTCCCTGTTGTTGTTGGGGTGGTGGGTTAGCCTGGGTTTCCTGTAGTGGTGGACACACTGCTGATTGACGTGTCCTGGGGACAGAGGTATAGGCCCGCTGGGTGGGTGCTGTGCTGGTGTTTCCAGAGGGGGGAAGCTCTGTAGTGGCCTGTGCCTGTGTGATGGGAACCGACTGTCCTGAAGTCCCCGATGGGCCAGGCTGGTCATCTAGATCCAGTTGGACAGAGGTGCTGTCAACACTGTGGACCTCTTCTGTTGGTGGTGTGGACATGTGTGGACCCTCCTGTCCGATGACGTTGGGTTAGGGTCCTGCAGGGGTATAAAAGGATGTTTATTACATCTGTGTGTGCCCTGGTGTGCAATGGGTGGGTGATCGTGTACCCCAGTGCTTGCATTCCTGTGTGGGACCTTGTGTGATTATGTTTTAGGGGGGTGTATGGGTATGTGCAGTGGACATGCTTTAGTGATGTGTGTCCGTGCTTTGTTGTTGCATGCAGGTCATGGTGTTGGGATGGGTGGTTTGTGATGCTGGGACATTTGTGAGGAGTTGGGGTGATGGGGGTGAGGGTGGGGGTATGTGATGGCATGCAGGTAGGGTGGAGGATGTAATGGTGAAGATTTGACTTACCAGAGTCCATTCTTCCACCTACGAGGCCCTCAGGATGCAGAATCGCCAAGACCTGCTCCTCCGATGTTGTTAGTTGTGGGGGAGGAGGTGGGGGTCCACCACCAGTCCGCTGAACCGCAAGGTGGTGTCTTGAGACCACGGAACGCACCTTTCCCCATAGGTCATTCCACCTCTTCCTGATGTCATCCCAATTTCTTGGGTGCTGTCCAACTGCGTTGACCCTGTCCACTATTCTTCGCCATAGCTCCATCTTCCTTGCAATGGAGGTGTGCTGCACCTGTGTTCCGAATAGCTGTGGCTCTACCCTGACGATTTCCTTCACCATGACCCTGAGCTCCTCCTCTGAGAACCTGGGGTGTCTTTGCCGTGCCATGGGGTGGTCTGGTTGATGTGTGGGGTGGTGTGTATAGTGATAAGTGTGGTGATATTTAGTGGTGTGTTGTGTCAGGTGCATGGAAGTTCTGTGGGTGATGGTATTGTGTGCCTGTGGATGCTTGGTAGTTGTTTGTGGTGTCTCTCTCTGGCCTTCTCTCGGTAATTGTGGTCATAGGGATTTGTGGGTGATGTGGGTGTGTGTTTTATATTGTATTGGGTGTGTGGGAGTGGTGTGTGTATGTGTATCAGGTGTGTGTATTTAGAATTGTCCAATGTGGTGGTGTTTTGGAGATATGTGTGTATTTTGAGCACGGCGGTGTGTACCGCCAATGGAATCCCGCGGTTAAAAGACCGCCGCGTGGATTAGTGGTTCGTGATAGTGTGGGCGTATTTCTGTTGGCGTGACGGTGGAGGTTTTGTTTTCGCCAGTTTATCACTGACCTTTGGTGTGTCGGACTTGTGTGGGTGTCTGAATATTGGCGGAGTCTGTGCTGTGGGTCCTAATAGCTGTGTCGGAATTCTACGGCCCCGGCGGTGTGTTGGCGGTCTTCTGCACGGCGGTAAGCGGCTTTTACCGCCAATGTTGTAATGACTGCCAAAGTCTTTCCATCACAGGATGATTATCATTCAAAATAAAACGCACCCCTTCAGGAGAGCATCGTATTGTAGCCCTGAAATACTTGAGCATATCAAGACCCATAATATTGTCTGGTGTATTTGGAGAAAGGAAAAATGGACATGGAGCAGTAAATTTATCAACATGGAATGCAAGTGGTTGTGACAATGGGCTAGGGGAAGGTGTTCCATCGAAACATATCGATGTAATGGTTGGCCAGACAGAGGAGCCCTTGGAATCAATTGTTTAGACAAGGCGCTACGATTAGCTCCTATATCAACCAGAATCTGATCAGTAGAACCCAAAACATGTGCTGTAACATAGGGACCCATCTGATCTACTGGAACTTCAACTGATTCCTTACCCCATCCTAGGCAATCCTATGCATAAGCAGAATCTTGGAAATCAGGCTGCACATAGTTAGACATCTGGTATTGGTTCCGTCTATCAAAAGTGTTAAACCCATCCTGCCCTCATACATTAGCATCAAACCTAGCATGATCATTTGTGCTTCTTCCAGGCCTTGAATATCCTTAGCGATTTCTCATTTGTCCCCGACCACGTGAACACTGCTGAACACGTAGTGCTGGACAATCTGCAGCCCAATGCCCACATTTCTTACAATACACACACTGATCAACAGACAAATTCGAACAAGTGTAAGAAGAACCATAAGATCCACGTCCACCTCTATCACTACCTCTAAAAGGCGGACCATAAGCTTGAGCCAACATAACCTTCGTCTTTAATTCTTTAATCTTTTTATCCTCGCTACCTTTTGCTTCTAATTCCTGACGTTCATAATACTGAGCCATAGTCAAAAGAGAAACCGGAGTAGAGGTAGTCCATAAACTTTCACTAGCTTTTAAACGACTAGCTATTCCTGGTAACAGATTTGTGACATATTTATCGACGAACAAATGTCTGCCCATATCATCTGGCAACAACTGGCCGCTAAAATCATGAAATGCTTCTTCCAAGCGTGTAAATAAATCAGAGACCGGTTCATCTGCCTTTTGCTTAAAAGACGCTAAAACAGTCCAATCTATCTTTTTAGGGGAAATAATCATTTTTAACGTAACTAATATGGCTGCGGGAAGATCTAGAATCAACTGATACAGCTTTTTTGCAGGTTCCCCATCCCGTCCCTCTGTTCTAATTCTTTCCATGATGCCCCAAAAACTACATGATCATCAACTTTACGAACAGTTCTCCACATATCTGGCGGTAATATCAATCCGAAAAATAAATCAATGTCAGCCAAAGTCATAGTACAAGAACTAATTGCTCCCTCAGCTTCCTCATAAAAGGCGGCTGGATTTTTCCGGGGGCCAGGTAATGCTGTTTTAAGTGCCATTACATCTGCCCTATTCCAAGGAGTATACACCCAATTATAAATAAAATAACCCTTAGCATCAACAGAAGTTTTATCATCACTTGTACCCAATCCTTTAGGAGGAACATACAAAGGCGCGGCCTCCCGCATTGGTTTCACGTGAACTATCATAGTCTTATCTGTATAAAGATGGAAGCTTGCACCCCGCCGGTCTGAGATGTCCATGCAACTACGTCCACGGCCCTTTTCTCCTCTTGCAAACGGACTGCCGCAAAACATAATTTCACCAAACGCCTGATTGCATCAGCCACCTGGGAGAAAACAAAAAGACCATCACACATTTGCTTATGATCAGCTGCTACATCATCGGGCTCTAACTCATCAGAATATTTCCAAAATAGTTCAGTAACCTCTGTGCCAAATGCCTCAGTAAAATATAGCTGCTCCTTTTCCGTCCACCCTTTCATGTTGTCTAAAAGTTCAGAAGCAGAGACAACGCTAAGAATTGCTTTACGAGCAATAGATCTAAGCTCAGACGCATGGTCAACAGGCAACATAGAGTGACTGTCTCGTATCTTCTGTTGCTCCGAACCGGAGTCCTCAGCTAACTCATGAGGGGCAGAAGAAATGACATACAGAGATGGAGGGAGATTTAGTAACAAAAAAACATTGTGCGGTTTATTAAGGATAAGATAGAGAGGTTGCCGAACAGTGTATTGGCCAGTTACCTGTAATTTATGTTCTTTCTCTTCTATCTCCTTTAAGTCATTTATTTATTTATTTCTCATTTCCAATGCTTTCACATATACATTCTTCCGCTGCTCTTTCTCAAACAAGGCTTCCTCACGCTTCACTCGTCCACGCACTTCTTTCTCCCACATTCGTACACAGTCAAACATATCTTGCCTACACCTTCGCTTACACATACATTGTTCCACATACTCAATCTTTCGCAAACAAATGACCCATGCATAGGCCAAAGTAACTCAGGATCCGCACGAGTGTATTTATTCCATAATGTGCTGTACATTATAGAAGAAAGACCATGTTTAACATACAAATCTCTATTGGGCGTCCCCTCTGGGGGTGCCGGTTGCGATTCTTCCAGTCTCAAATTGGTACCATTACAAAAGCAACACATCCTACGAAGTGCGCTAAAAACAGGCATGCCAAAAATAGTGCAGAATATGTAGTATTATAATCAAAGTAGCACTTAAGGTACCTTTAGCACGATGTGCCATTCAAATCAAAATTAAATTGGAGACAATTCTCCTCATTACCTGCCTATATAAATTGCAATTTATATATATTTATATATAATTTATATATCAATTCAAAGGACACAAATTGACTAGTCACCTAAAACACGAGAGCCACAGTAAGTGGTGCTAAACTTCATTACCAAACAAAGGCATCAAAACCCACAGCAAGTGCCGTAAAACGTCTCTTACCAATCACAGGGCGTCCAGGTTCCAACTGCCAAGTTCTAAAATCGACCAAATGGTCACTGCATGACGAATTAACAAAAAGGATCTCAGTCGAGGACTGGCACCACCTGGATGGTCAAATCAGAAAGAAGGGAAAAACGCTGCGGTTGCCAAGACTCGGGTCTCCTCAGGCATTGATCGTCCGCAGCGAGATCCCAATCCTTCATTGCGACCAATCCGTTGGGCGTCCGAGTCGCCGATGAGATCCTGTTCGGGCGCCAATTTGTCGAAGTAAGCCTCAGCAAGGCCTAGTAGTGCAAGGGGTTTGCCCTTCTCTGCACAAAGTCCTCAGACCATATAGGAAGAAGTTGGCACAGAAACTGAAATAAAAGACAACGTTTATTAAACCTCATGAGGTGGTACTACAGTTCAAACAGCACCCTTCGGTAAATATTTGAAGTAGCACACTGAACTAAGAGAGCATGGTCCTTTTATACCCAAGCAGGGGATAAAAGAAGGTGGTACAATTATAGAAGCAATACTTAAATACATATAAGGTCATATGTAAATGCACAGTTGACAGGTAGGAGGGGCTAACAGTTTTCAAGGACTAGTAGACACATTACTGTTGGTTACTAATTACTAACAGCTGCAGACTTTACTGGGCATGTGCAAAGTGGGAGATGCTAATTATAACTTGTCACTAGACAGATTTTCAAGAGTAGTTAACAGGAAGGTAGGACAGAGCACATGGCGAGCACATGGCAGCATGTGGCAGAGAAAATGGCTGCCATGAATACAAATGGATTCCGCGAAATGCTCACAGTAGTTGCTAAATACAAGATGTCTTCTGCTAATGCTTAATCTAATCACTACTAAATTACAACAGCACAACCTAGGTAACTTTTACCACGGCTGACTGACATTGAGGTGTCACTTCATCTCAGTTCTGGAGAGTTAATTTGCCAACATATATGGGTAGGTCTACTCCCACTCAGTTTGGCTTTGTGTCTCAGACATATATTTTAACAATGCTGGACAGAGTAGCACATCCCACATGATTGCAATGTGGGAGCCCACAACATGTATGGGACTATTTGTTAATGTTGCTATCATGCACTTGTTCTCTCATGTGGGTGACAATGGGTGATGTGTATGACTTTGTGCTGTGTGATTTAGTTGTACACAGCATGCTAGATACACATGCTGATACGTCAAGCATTGTTGATCCTGGCAAAACTGTTGCTACCTTGAAAATACACCCATACATCAGTCTGTACATGTTTGCCTAGATTTGCTCTAGCCATGTGTCAAGACAGCCGGTTTGTGTGACAAGTGTGCACCCTATGTACATAGTGAATATTTTCAACTCTGCCTACATTCAACCCAGTTGAATATGTGGTGTTGCATTGTCCCAAAAAATCCATGGACGGTGACTGTGGGTCATGTGTTTGGATAGTGATTCTGCACCCATAGCTGATTATGTAGTTAAGGCAACCCATAGAGCACTCCACAGCCAACGTGTGTGTGCCATACGTGAGGTATAGTCCACCATGTGCCAGGGTTGTGCACATTGGCAGTGCCGGGACACAATCCCATTTATACACTGTGCAGGGTCAGCACCAGACTTTGGTCACAATCCCTGGGCATTTACTAAGTGACCACTTTTCACATTGATGTTCCATCCTTGTCACACATGCAGGCAATGCTACTGTTACCAGGAGTTGTGACAGTGTTCTGTTCATACATAACTTGATATCCATTTGTTGATAGCCCCTACCTCATGTGTGCCCCCCTTGCATTCATCCTGTTATGCATGGTGGTTGTGGTGGATAGGCTAGGTATTAGCAAATTTCCCACGTGATAGGACAATGTATGTGGTAGAGCATGGATCTAGACCTTCAGGAGTCACATGCCCGCAAATTGCGTGTCACTGATATTTGAGATGGTGGCAGTAGATCCACTTATGTCACAAATTTTGTTGCTGCCATACTGGTCACTTTTGTGTTACCTACCTGCTCACTGAGGTTTGAGTCACATTCCAATGGTGTATTAGTGGAGAATGAGTAAAGCAAGGAGATTCAGGTGCAAAGTGATTTATTTGTGCTATTTACAATGTGATGTTTAAAGTATAGTGATTATGTGTAGAAGTTCTCCACAATGTGGAGTCTCCAACAAACTCCTGCAACAGTGTTCATTTGTTCCCCCCTCACATTATCTGCTCCATTGTCATCCTTTTCCTCACTGGGTACATCATCCTGTTCATCCCAAGGGATTTGTGTCTGGTCACAAATGTTGTGCAGGCTTGCACATACCAGATGATCTTGCAAACAAGTGGTGTCGCACACAAGAGGCTTCCTCCTGTCAGGGCCAGGTACCTGAACCTGGATTTCAGGAGGCCAAATGTCCTCTCCACCACATTGTGCATTTTCCTGTGTCCCTCATTGTAGGTCCGCTGTTCCACCGTTGTGGGATTGGCAAATGGGGTCATCACCCATGGCTATGTGCCGTTCCCTTGGTCAGTTGCAAAGGATGGAGAGAGGATATGTTGGTGAGTCTTGATAGTGGTTTGGAACATCCCCTGGCAGTTGTACTTTTTAGGTAGAGTGGTGACACAGACTTCCTTGTGGTGTAGTGTATGTTCCTGTTCTTGTGAAATGGTTTCTTTGGACTACGTTGGGGGACATGACAAACCTGGGTAGTGGCTCAAGGGCCCGTGAAATTTTTATGTTGTTCCCAAAAATGATGGTTATGATTTAGGTACATGTGTTGTGTTGTCCATATTTGATGCAGTGCTCTATTCTTACATGGCACATACCACTTTCTAGCAGCACAAATTTGTCAGATGTTGATACAGCATAGTGCCCTACAAGGCCAGACTGTGCCATCCATATTTCTATGTGGCACTAAGCATGAAGTGTGACACTTAGTGAGCCTTTGTTGCAGGTGATGGTTGTACCAGCCATTGAGTATATGGGATTGTGTCCCACATTGGTGGGATGATGTAATTTGGTGCAGACACTTTCTACACATGTACAGTGCAGGCTTTAGGAGGGGGCACAGCTACGTGTCCCTTAGTATGGTGCATGTAAGGTCAGGTATCTCCACTATACTCCTACTGCATTCTACCATGTCATCCATGAATGTTAGTGTTTTTCACAGACTCAACACCATGGTGGACCATTTCTGGTAGTTGGAATAAACATAGGGCCTGATTCTGACTATGGCGGATGGCGGAGGCCGTCCGCCATAGTCCCGCCGCCAAATGACCGCACCGCGGTCAAAAGACCGCGGCGGCCATTCACACATTTCCTCTGGGCCGGCGGGCGCTCTCCAAAAGAGCGCCCGCCGGCCCAGAGGAAATGCCCCTGCAACGAGGACGCCGGCTCAGAATTGAGCCGGCGTAGTTGCAGGGGTGCGACGGGTGCAGTTGCACCCGTCGCGTATATCAGTGTCTGCAAAGCAGACACTGAAATACTTTTTGGGGCCCTCTTACGGGGGCCCCGCGGCACCCCCTACCGCCATCCTGTTCATGGCGGGTTTCCCGCCATGAACAGGATGGCGGTAGGGGGTGTCTGAATCCTCATGGCGGCGGAGCGCGCTCCGCCGCCATGGAGGATTCCCCCGAGCAGCGGAAAGTCGGCGGGAGACCGCCGACTTTCCGCTTCTGAGCGCGGCTGAACCGCAGCGGTCAGAATGCTCGTGGGAGCACCGCCAGCCTGTTGGCGGTGCTCCCGTGGTCGGTGGCCCTGGCGGCCACCGGCCGCCAGGGTCAGAATGACCCCCATAGTGTTCTTAGGAGGCACTAGGGGTGCATGTGAGGTGGCGCTGGAGTAGGTGTTGCCCCATTTCTCATGATTCAGCCCCATGGTGTTCAATGGCAGATATGTTTGTACACGTATGTGTGGGACACAATGCAGCAGACAGGTGGTATATGTGCACACTACAGGTATGTCAGGTCTGTGTAGCTGATATATACTTGGTTATGGTACCACTTGGGTGGCATTGGATTTAGGTTCTGCCAGAGGCTTGCACACCATGGTTTACGTGAGACTGTGCCTATGTGTGACATCCTCAACATGACCATAGCCTATGCCACTTACATGCCTGTGTGCTTCTTTGTTTGGTGTAATGTGTGTTTGATCTGTATTTAGTTGTCAACCTGCGGACACTTGTAGTGGTTGGTGAGCAGCTTCTGTATGCATAGGAGACTTGGCTCCACCTGCCCACATGTGGTTTTCAAGTCAGAATGTTGCTGTGTTATGTAGATTTGGGTGTATGTGTTTGTGAAATGCAATGTGTTCAGTGTAGGGTGGCATGTGGCTTATGTGTTGATGTCTGTACATATCTGTGGACCTGCCCATGTGTATTTATTGTGGTGTTTGTCTAGTTTCCCTTGATGGTTCGTGTGTTGTGTGGTATGATTGGTATGGTGGCTTACCTATGAGTAGCCCATTGCCACATTCAGCATCCTGGATCCGCTGGTTGATGGTGCAACGGCGAAAGATGTATGCATCACGGACGCTGCTGGGATATTTCGCAAGGATGTTGGTGAAGAGCCCACAGTGGTGTACGATGGCCTGCAGAGTAATAGAATGTGTGCGCTTGCCGTTCCTGTAGAGGTGTTCTGCTGCCGGTGCCGCCAGTTGGACATGGGTACAGTCTATTGCACCCAGCACATGGGGAAACCCATCAATCTGACAGAAACCTTGCTTGTCCTCCTGCTGCAGCTGCTTGCTGTTTGGAAAGCAGATGTGCTGGGGCGTGAGGCGTAGGATTGCATCCAGGACTTTTGGTAGACAGACGGAGAAAGATGACTGGGAAATCCCAGCCACCAGTACACCGATGGTGAGGGGTTTTGTCATGAGTGAAATGTTATGGGATGTTTGAAGCCTTGCCGTGATGTTTGGCACAATCTGGTGCACCAGGCGTACGATGGACTCCCGGTTGAGTCAGTACATCCGGACCACACCTTGTTCCCTCATTCCAAAGTTGGTTATGTGCTGTCTGAAGATCTTCTCCCTCCTTCTGCGCTGCCTCTGTGGCTGCTGTGGTGGGGTTTGAGGTTGCTGCGGTGGTGGTGGTTGGATCTGCTGTCTTCGCAGACGTCGGCGGCGTGTGCCAAACTAGAGCAGTAGCACTTCCATGTTGTCCTGTCAGTTTCCAAAAGCTCCTTCTGTGTTTTTTCCTGGAGTGGCGGTGCATGAGCTACTTTTTAATGTCTGGTCTGCCCAGATGTTAAAATTTGGTGCTAATCAGACTTTGAACCATGTTTTGAGTCTGCTTCCTTTGTTAGCGTTGTTTTTGTGTCAGGGGATAAATATGGTGTTAGGCGGTTAGCGTTGTGTTTAGGACGGGAACGCATCCTGAACATGGTGCTAACGCCAATATTTTGACGGTAGACGGTATGAATATGAACGTAGCTATGCGCCGTTTTAGCATCAAGATGTTTTACGCTAAAACGACGCAAGCCAAGTATAAAATGCACCTAAATGTATAGCCTAATTCGGCAAATCCCACAGCAATGCCATCCACCCGTCTTAGGTGTTTGACAAGGTCATCATCTGTAAGGTAGATATCATCTACATAAGGCAACACCTTGGGGGTCAATATCGAGGAATATAGATGTTACACATGCTGAGAATAGTCCAGAACTGTTCGTACACCCCTGTGGAAGTCTGCAAAATTTTCTCTGCAAGCCGAGAGTGCAGAAGGCACTTAGATCCCTACTTTCAGGTGCTAGATTTTGGCAGAAAAAACATTGGAAATATCCAAAGTTGTATTTCTTGCACACTATTTTGTTAATAATTGCTGTGCTGTGTGCATTTTGGATAGCAAATGTGCGTGTGTGACTATTTAAATATCTGTAATCTAAAACTATTCTATATGAATGGTCCGGCTTAGCTTCGGGGAACAAAGTATTGTTCGTTGGTGTTGGGCAGGGTTTCATTACACCCTGGTACTCAGGCTGGAGCTTTAGCCTCATGTTTAACGAGGTAGAGTGGTTGATGCTGTGATGTGGATCTGATGGGATTCATGGTGGGGGGATCATTTTCCCATGATTCTGATCCAGCGCTGGAGCTTATGCCAATCTATGCATAAGCTTTTTTCAATTCATTAGGAACAAGGACCGAAAAAGATGGCATAATGACATCTTCTCCTTGTGGGAGTTTATGGCCAAACTTTTTCTGCCAAGATGATGTCATAACTCAGTGTTAATCTTAACCAAAATATTACTTTAATGGTATATTTTTATATTTGTATTTGTATATTTGCTTTGTAAACCCTGTCTGGGGGGGAGATATGGCTGTCTGTATTTTCGACTTGTTCATTGCTGTCACATCCAGAAGCTCTTGAAGATTTATTGTGACCTCTGACACACTGTAGAGCAGAGTCACTGCCCACATCCTTTTCTTCAATAAAGTTCTCATTATATATGGCATTTTTTCTCTGAAATTGCTGCCAATTTCTTCTTTTTGAATTGTGGTTTCAATTGGGGAGTTTCTCTTCCTTTTTATGAAAACTTCAGATGAACGTTGTGATTCTTTTCTCTGTTTCATGTACTTGTTTCATTGCTCTGGATACCTACCTCTCTCACTGCATTTATCCGGTGAGTCCTGAAAGGAACAAGAGCGATGTGTATCAGTATATTGGTATCTATCAGCAGTTTTTAAACTACACCTGTCTCTCAAATTATAGGGTTTTAAGAACGTGGAGATTCTCCTCTTTGTTTTATACTGTTGTAAGGTTACATTAGCAACTTTTTATGGCCATGTTATTTTAGCCATAGGCCTGCAGCCTGTGCCCTTTGGTCTACTTACGATTCATTTTAATTTTCTGAGCTGAAGCTCTCTTTTGCAGTGTGTTTTATTTTCCCCTATCTTATATACCTTTTGCACAGAAACTGTTTTCATTCTTTGCATTATGACATTCTCGTTCTCTGCTCTGCTTAAGGCTGTCTCCATAATGTTGCCAGCACAAAGTGGAACACTGCAATGTTTGCCACTTGCGGAAACATGCATGTCTTATGTTAGAGCGGTTTTCCTAGAACATTAGCTGTTTTCTTATAAAACATCTCTGTCCCCCCTACACGTTAGAGGGAGAGTTCCAGCCACAAGTTTGCCATGGCATGCTGTTGCTTCACTGTGGCTGTCTGCTGAGACTTGATGTCTTTCTCTGCCTACATAAGAGAGGACTCTCAGTAGACTAACAGCCCTCTTCCCTACTACCAAATACAGGTATGGGGATGGTGTCTGAATAGGGATATAGGGATTCTGAAGGGTGGATTAGGGCTAACACTGCTGTGTTCTAATATAGTACTTTAGTGGCATAGGTAGAAATTCCAACACCTAGCATTCTGACACTATGGTGGGACTTTTCTTATGCTTCACTTTTCTTGTCACTGCATTATTATCATTATGTTTTATCATCCTAATCATTGTAGTACATACTAATTTATCTAGAATGCAATAGATTCGATAAAGTATTTTGAACCAATATTTGCTTCTGTTTGTCTTTAAATATGTGAGGCAAATGTAACTGGGAGAAAAGGATGAGGTCTGTTCCACCACGATTTCCCCTGAGAAGTCAGAATGTGATGCGCATGGCTGCCACAAATCACTGCCACTTTCAGGTGCTGGTTAGGTACTGCTAGCTGACCGAAAGCATTAGGAAGACATTTGTCACAAGGTGTGGAATTGGTCTAAGTTCCCCACAACCTGGTGGTGCTGCCGCCCAAAATCAGCAGTCTCATTGTTACAATGAATGCCAACACACCAATACTGTCTTTATTTTGCTTTTGTTTATGCCAGCGTTTTCCGAACCCTCTGTGTCTTGCTTGGTAGAATCATCATTGGATTTACCTTGTAATTGTGGTCTACCTGGTCTGGTTCCCAGATTATCCCAAACAATAATAGAATAGGTCTCGACAATAACTTTTGGTAGCTCACGTTCTTGATCCTGTCCATGAACATCCCGGAGCAGCTGCCATACTGCCAATACTACTGCTTCCCCTTTAAGATTGCTTAATATTATTGAGGATGCTATGGGTAACTTGTCCATTAATTACATTCTCGAGTCTAGAGCCGGGGCATCTTGTCTTTGTCTTGAATCTGCTTCAACACTTCAGGAAGATTTGCAAGTATTGGTGTTCTGTGTGCAGTAGTGTGGAGTGCAGAAAACACTGCACCCCAAGTGGCCCAGTTGTCCACTGCGGGAACCATCCCTAATAGCAAGCACTTTGTGAGATGCCTATGTTTATCCTTGGGTCCTGTATGGAGAAACACTGCCTCCAAAGCGCTTAGTTTTCATGCTAACCAAAACAAAATTTCTTCATGCTTGGCGGGTACCTTATCCATAATTGAATGCACAGTAGCAGGATTAATGCCGACTATAGTCACATGTGGTTGCACTGGAGCAACCCTTGCTGAGATTCTACATCAGAGCTATAGCAGTATTACCCCTAACATGCCCATCTAGTCCTTGGAAGGAAACCCAATCCCAATACCTGTGCTATAAGTAGAGGAGAGGTCTGTTGGTCTGCTGGGAATCCTTCCACATGGATGAAGAGAAGAAGCAGAGTTTCCGCAGAAAATGCAATGACAACGTGCAGCATAAAATATCTGGCTGGCTGGAATGTCCCTTTCGATGGGGTGGGGTCAGTGTGGTGTTTTATAATAAAACATCTGTTGTTCTAAGAATTGCCCTGACAACACGTATTTTTCTGTGTAGGGTAGACAATATACTCTTTGGACCAGCAATACCCAGTAACCTATTGTGTGTAGCCTTGGGTTGAGCACAAGATGAAAATGTTGTACAAAGAAATGAATAACAAGTTCTATATGGAAGGGCAACTGATACTAATAATAAAACATCTCCACTAAAATGAAGCTTTGCTAAAAAAAATAAAAGGAATAAAAATAAAATTTAACTAGGTGAAGGGGCACAGGCCTCAGGCCTAGGGCTAAAACAATGTGCCTGATTAAATGCTAAAATAACCTCACAACATATATATCTATATTTCTTTTTTCTTTAATAATGCAAAAACTACTAAACGGATTTCCACCAAATAACAAAAATAACAAACAGACATCTTTCTGGACCAAGACCTAGCTTTCTGCCAAATTTGGTGTAATTCTGTCGAACGGTTTGGGCTGTGGTTCTGTTCAAAATCCCTATCTGAAATTGACTGGGGAAATCATGTTTTGTGACACCTGCCTCCCCCTTTTTCTCAGTCCCCACATAACAGATCACCCTTAATCTTTCAAAACAGCAGCTGATGTGAGTAGCCAGTAGGTAGTTATAGTTAGGACCTAGTTTCCATAGGGAAAGTGTTTTTTGAATTCCTACATCTTTGGCACTGTTTGAGAAATCTTCATTACATTTTCCAAAAGAAATGTCCTGTAGGATTGTGTTGCACATGGAAAGTTCCAGGGCGATCCTTCAAATGGGGGCGAGAAAAGGGGGAGGCAAAAAAGTGTGTTTCCCATATTAATTTTAATAGGGTCTTTAGATACAGCTACATCCCGAACTGCTGAAAGGAATTCCACCAAATTTGGCAGGAAGCTAGATGTTGGTGCACAGATTGTGCTTAGTGTGATTTGGTGTAAATCCATTCAGTAGTATAGAGATATAGAAGGAAAAAGAAATATAAATATCTAGAGATGCAGATCCTCTGCAGATCCAACAGTCCCCATAACGAAATCCAATTGGCTGCCTACACTTCAACCAGGAAGTGTTGGCAGACATTTTGGAACTCAGCTTCAGCCGAGTTCCAAAACAAATGCCAAAAACAAAACAAAAGGGGGCAGTGCAAAAATACCCTAAACCCCAAGCCTTGGTCCTGGGGTCCACCTGGGAATCTGCAAGGGCAAAAAAGTATTTTCTTTTACATTTTCAGCAAAATCAGCAGTGGATATGTGGATTTGGCTGAAAATTTAAAAAAGTGTGGTCTCCCATGCTTCTTATTAATTTTGCCCTAGGATTGGCATGTGCAATGTAATAATTAGGGAGCAGGGTGCACAAGGCCCCCCTCCTTGGGCTCTTAAAGTCCCCAGGGACCACCATCTCTATGGGGTTAAATCTAAAAAATTGCTAGAGGGGGCCGCGCAGAACCCTACATCCCCCAGGACCAATTAGATATTTTAGGGCCTGGGGTACCACCACTTTCCGGGGGCCAGTCAATGCAGAACAAATAAGGGGGGACAAGCCTCCCCACTCCTGGAGCCATATATGGCCCAAGGGGCTGCCCCCCCCTCCAGGGGCTGGCTCCTGGTATCTCCTGAGGTGCCCACCCTCCAGAGATAGCTATTTGCTTTTGCATGCCAGCAATTGTGACAGCCCCCACCAAGAAGAAGCAAACACGCTGCTTCCAGCAAGCAGGAGCTGTATAAATGCTCCTGCTTGCTGGAAGCAGAGATTTAATCTCTTTCCCTGCCCTGACCGCATAGGCCTGGTGCTGGGGTCCCCCAGGGATCTCTCCAGGGCCAAAAATCATTTATTTTTTTTCAAAAAGATTTCTGCTGAACTGCTGCCTCTCTCCTGGGCCTTTTTCGGCCCCGGGTGCCACCCCCACACCGGGGTTGACAGTATGCTAAAGAAAGGAGAGGGTCCTCCTCGAGCTATTAATGGCCCTGGGACAGCCATCCCCAAGATCCGGCTCCCTATGTCCTGAGGTGCCTACCTTCTGGACATAGTAGTTTGCTGCCACTTGGCAGGAGCTATACCAGTCGGTGAGAGCAGGAAAACTGCTTGCTGGGAGCGGACTTTTCATCTGTTTTCCTGTCTGCTGTCAAGTAACTATAACTCGCACCCTAAGGTAACTATATCTCGCGCCCTAAGGTAACTATAACTCGCTCTCTCACCATGCACAGTTTTTCCTTGAAAATGTGACAGCTAATATTTAATTGATATTTTGAGTGATGTTATAAAAGTTGTCATAAGTGCTGAAATATCCGGGGTAATTAGCAGTGCATGGTGAGGGCGCGAGTTATAGTTACCCTAGGGCGTGAGTTATAGTTACTTGTAGTAACTGCTGAATTTCTATGGTAAATTCAGAACCTAACTATACTGCCCTGTAACCTTTAGTTTTTCCAGTGAATTTCTCCGTTTTTTTAATCCTATTTCCTAACTATAATGTCCCTGTAACCTTAGGTTGTTTCAGTGAATTTCTATGTTTTTTTAACGTAAAGGCATTATAATAACTATACGTTAATCCAACCACCGTTGTGCAAGGCCTTCGGCCAACCCCCTATACCCAACTTTCCTATGCCACGCACATCCTTTGGCTGTGTGCAGCAGGAGTTGACCTCAGAGCCTGGCCTCAAGCCAGACTTTTCAACCAATCCCCTATAATCACCCAACCCTGTGTCATCTTGGCTTGCCCTCTGTTTCTGCCTTTCTGCTTGTTTCTTGCCTTCTGTTTGTCCATCTCTATCCATTTCTTGCCTTCTTGCTTCTCTGCCCATTTTCTGCTTGTTTTTCGCCCTCTGTTTGTGCCTTTCTGCCAATTTCTTGTCCTCGGTTTGTGCCCCTCTGCCCGTTTCTTGCCATCTGCTTCTGCCTTTCTGCTTGTTTCTTGACCTTTTCTTGACCTTTGTTTCTGCCTCTCTGCCCCCTTTTGGCTCTTTTCTTGTTCTCTGTTAGAGCATTTCTGCTCATTTCTGCCCTCTTTTTACGCCTTTCTGTCTTTTTCTTGCTCTCTGTTTCTGCCTTTCACTGGTTTGGTTTTATGATTGTTTCGTGCTCTCTGTTTCTGCCTTTCTGCTTGTTTCTTGCCCTCTGTTTCTGCCTTTCTGCTCATTTCTGCCTTCTGTTCCTGCCTTTCTGTCCATTTCCTTGCCATCTTTGTGCTTCTCTGTACTTTTTCTTTCTGTTTTCTTGCTCTCTGTTTGTGCCTCTCTGTCCTTTTTCTTTCTGTTTCTGCCCTTTGTTTATGCCTCAGTCCTGCCAAGTGTCACCCTTGTCATGTTAGGGTAATGCAATTTAAGTTCAGTTCCCACATTACCACATGATAGGTAATTTGTCACACAAACAAGATGAAGAGAAAGTTAAACGGGATAATTACCTGTCTTGTTGTGAATGGCACTACTCTTTTCAATTAGCTGCCAGACATTGACACCTAGTGGCAGCCAGCTCCACTGATCAAAACAGCCTAAAAGTGCTCCTGGCACAAGGCAAACTTACATACTCACCTGAGACGAGATACTATTACCGGCCAGGCCTGAAGATTGTTCCAAAAGAACTATGTTTGAGCTTCTGGTAAGAGTATTGGGGCCAAGTAGGTGGGACGGCTTAACACTTGCTGACTGTACTGCTACAGTGCATGGATGGTAAAAGAAATCCAATACCTTCTCATTGAGCTAATGACTAATAATTGCCACTTGCACCTTCTCCAATCCGTAGTTAATTTACATTTAGCACGTCATGATCATGGGCCTAAGTAAACTGGGAACTATATTAGTGCCTTCAATTTCTGGTACTTTGCAGCAGTTTAAAGATTTTCTTAGACTTTCCTGTTGCTCAAATGGGTGTAAATAATTATATTTATATGTTTCCCTTGTCTTCATCATTTGATTTTGTCAGCAAGAAAGTGTCACACAGAGTTGTTGAATGTCACTCATAATTACACAGACATTATGAAAATATCACACATAAGCAATATGAAACCTTGCCATCTTTGGTACCTTTCTTCTTGTTCGTAGCCCTTTCGGGCCATCTGGGACCATGGGTGGAGCCTCAAGGCCCTCCGCAGTCCCAGTTGGCTCCCACCTCCTGCGGGAGTCAGCATTGCTTCAGCAATCAAGGAGCGTCTTTAAGTAGCAGCTCCCTGGTTGCTGGAGTAATGCTTTCATCTCTCAGAGGGACCTGCTTGACCGATCCCGCTGTCAGAAAGCAGACTTTGTTTGCTTTTGCTTGGTGGGAGCAGTTAGCTCCCACCAAGCAAACAGTTATGTCCCAGGGGTGGGCACCCTGGGCCATAGCAGGAGCCAGCCCTGGGGGCTGGTGATCCCCAGGGCTATCAGTGGCTCCACGAGAGGGGCCACGTGGCCCCCTTCCTTTGAACAATGCCCAGGGGAGGTGGTGGTCCCTGGGCCTCCGAAACAGACCCCTTCACTTTTTTATTATAGCTCCGGGGAGGTGGTGGTTCCCGGGGATGTACTGGGGCCAGGCGTTCCCCTGTATCTCAATAAGTTGGAGCCTCAGTGAGGTGGTCCCGGGGGCAGCATCTCAATATGGTGAAGCTTGGGGGGTAGTGGTCCCCAGGGCTGTGGGAGAGGCCGACGGGCCTTCCCCACACAAATAACACATTTTGTTCTGGGGAGGTGGTGGTGTCTGGGGTACAGGGCCACACTACCCCTGCACATATTTTATGCATCGCCCCAGTGAGGTGGTGGTTCCCAGGGCTGCGGCGGGCGCCCATACCCCACATTAATTTTTAAATAAAGCTGTTGGGAGGTGGCAGTCCCTGGGGCTGTGGGGGGGTGCGTGGCCCCCTGCATCTCAATACGTTGAAACCCGGGGAGACAGTGGTCCCTGGGACCGTGGGGGAGGTTGATGGGCCTTTCCCACACAAATAAAACATTTTGCCCTGGGGAGGTGATTGTCCCTGGAGCTATGGGGGGGTAGGTGCCGCCCCCCCATTACAAACAATGCCCCGGGACTCTGCCCACCTAGGGGTTTCAAAAATACAAAATGAGGGAGCCCCACTTCATTTTAAAAAAAAGATTCTCTGGATCCGCCACGATTCACAAAATAAGAAAAATGTTTCTTTAGCACTGGGGTGCCCATCTGGGTTCCGACCACCGGAGCTAAGGGGTCAGGGTGTCTGTACCCTGGCTCCTTTTCTTTTTTTAATTTTTTTTTCCTGGGACTCAGCCCAAGCTGAGACCTAACATGGCTTCTAACACTGCCTTGTTGATGTGCTACCAGCCAATCAGATCTCAGCACTAGATCGGGAGGGGCCGTGAGTCCTTCGGGCCCATATATATACAAATTTGGAGATTCTTTAATTTCTCAAAACCTACTGAATGGATTTACACCAAAAAACAAAAAGGGTTCTTTCTGGACGAAGCTTACGTTTCTGCCAAATGTGGTGTAATTCTGTCCAGTGGTTTTGCCGCTATTGCTGTTCAAAATCCCTATGGAAAAATGAATGAGAAAATGTGTTTTTAGACTCCTCTTTTTCTCAGCCCCCACCACTTGACAGATCACCCCAAAACTTTACGGACAGCAGCTGAAGTTAGTGGTATTTTCTTAAACTTTAGTGAAGAGTCATCACGCTAAAATTATTGCCAAAACAAAAAAGGCTGCATCTATGGAAAAAAAAATATCCTAACTATAACTACCTACTGATGACCACCAGTAGGTAATATATATATATATATATATATATATATATATATATAAATCGATGTGTGTACATACTCACGTGTGCACCAGCAGCCAGAGTGCTCCACTTTGAAGACCGTTTTGTTGTGGATATATATATATATATATATATATATTAAACAAAAGAGTCACTTTGTAGCAGAAACGGGAAGCAGGCTTTCTCAGATTCTCGCCGCATACATGACGCCGGCACCACCAAAAAGATTTCAAGAAAATTCTTTCTTTTATTCTATTAGATGCAGTATAAGGTATAAAATGCTGAGTACTAATTCCAGAGCTACAGCAACTCGTTTCGGCCTAAGCCTTCAACTGGCCATAGAGTTATGTGCATCATAAGTGTATTTAAATCATGTGACTACCCACCATGCACCAATTAAAATTCAGTTCTTTCTTTTGATCACTAATTCCCTCATTGCTAGCCCCACTCTAATTTGTTACTCTTTTTACAAAATAATGATAGAGTGCTAGTATTTAATATTACTTAACAAATTCAATCCTACATTTTCTTATCCATATTATATTGCCAGTTTTACCCTTTTAATCATTTTTAACTTTTTAATAACGTTTTACTATCTTTTTAAATTATTTTTAATCTGAATTGGTAAATTACCCATTTCTACATAATTTCACATTGTCCAATATGGTGAAGCAATACATATCTAAGCTATCCTATCTTAAAAAAAAATTCCAGAACATTATTTTGTCAATAGTTTCCCATTTTCCTATCTCATGTAAATCAGGCTTAATACTAGTTTCTAGTGTTAGTAAAGTACTTTCTCTAAGGAACAAATTATTTTCTTTTAGAGCTGGGGGTAACCAAACAAAAGATCTTATTCACAAGTCTTCACCAAAACATCATTATCACAGCTTGTTTATAACAATATTACCAATTTCCACTACAGCCATGAAGGATTCAATAATCATCTAGAACTAGTTAAGAATCCAGTTACATCTAGTATTCACAATACATATTATATATCTAAATCATATAATTCCAAAATCACATCCTAATGTTATGGATCCGTTTTCATCACAAAAATAATTAACTTTCGTTTAGTTCATCTGGATTGTTTCAAATGTCTATCTCTTATAAATGTCTATGTAGTTCCGCGTCCATATTAAAGCCCCAGGGCATCTCACTACCAATCAAGATAATCCATTTGGAACCCATTCTCCTTAGTGTTTGCTCACAATATCCTCCTCTGACACTCTAATATGTTGAATACCATAGTATTTCAATCCTTTATGTTCATCTTGATGATGTTCCCAGATTTGTTTTGCCATTGGATATGTTGGATCTTGATTGTTTATTGCCCTCAGGTGCTGTAATATACATAGTTTAAGTTTATTCACTGTGCTGGCCATGTATGTTTTGCCACAGATACATTCCAATACATAAATCACATAGGGTGTTTCACAATTTATTCTCTCCATGATTTTCATTGTTCTACCATCAAATGTTCTGAACTACGTCATATTCCATCCAAAAGTGCATGCTTTGCACTTCGTACATTTCCTAAATCCTTGTTGATTACACATCAACCAATTTGATCCATCTTTTTTTTTTCCTTTTCTCATGAAGTCACATGACTGCTTGTTAATTAATCACACAATGTTGGTGCTCTTACATATGTAATCAATGGGTGGTTAGACAAAGATTTGTTTAATGTTTCATCCAATAATAACCATTTCCAATTGTTTTTCAATAGTATCCTCTTCTATGAAATCTCTCAAACATGTCATCCATTTGAACTTTCAATTCCATTTCCTCTGTACAGTTGCGCTTTACTCCTAAAAATTCTCCATATGGTACACTCCATTTTAGAGCCTTCGGATGTCCACTGTTTGCATGTAGCAAACTATTCGCACTTGTTGGTTTCCTATGCATTTTTGTGCACATTTTCTCATTCTTAATATACACTCCAATATCTAAATAATTGATCTCCAAATTACTCATTTCATTCATAAATTTCAATTGCTGAGGATTGTCGTCGAGAGAGGTTATAAATGTCACCAAATCCTCTTCTTCTCCTTCCCATATGAGGAAGAGATCATCAATGTAACGTACCCATAAAATAATGTGGTCTAGTGTTCCTTGGTTATTCTCTTGCCACACTACTTCAGATTCCCACATGCCCATTAAAAGATTTGCATAGGGTGGTGCAAATTAAGTTCCCATGGCTGGTCCTTGTTCTTGTAAATAATATTTACCATCAAATTTAAAGACATTATTGGTCAGACAATACTGCAACCTTTCTATTAACATGTCTGAATGTTCTAAAACACTAATTGATCTTAAAAAATACCTACAGGCTTCTAAGCTATCTTTGTGTTTAATTGAAGTGCACAGAGATATAACATCAATTGTAGCCATTAAATAGTTGGTTTTCCAAGGTATATTATTGATCCTATTTAGAAAATCCATAGAATTCCTTAAGTATAATGGTAGACTCTAAACATATGGGAACAAGAAGACATCTATGAATCTGGAAGTGTTTTCAAGTAGTCATCCAATTGAACTTACAATTGGACATAAAGGTGGATTAGATCTGTTTTTATGGATTTGTGCTAATAAATATATCATAAGAATAACTGGATGATCTGTCTTAAAGTATCTATATTCTTCTTCCACCAGTAGTCCTTTATCTAGCCATATCTGTAATTTTTGATGATATTCCATGGAATATGTTTCTATGGGGTTACCTTTCAATTCACTATACTTTTCTCTGTTTCCCAATTGTCTTTTGGCTTCCTTGATGTAATCAATGTTATTCATCAGCATAATATTTCGTCCTTTATCCAATGGCTTAATAACAATTGTATTGTCTTCTCATAAGTCCTTCAATCCACTCCAGTCCTCCTGGGTCATATTCATGCTCCCACATTTTCTAGTTTTTTTTAATTTTTTCGACGGTCCCACGGCCATCTTTGTTAGTCCATCTGTCATTGTTTCTTGAAAACTGTCTATCCTATTCCCAGCTGGAAGTTGTGGGCAAATTGTGATTTAGGTTTACATTGACTGGAAACGGTTACAATTGTTGGTAAACCGAGGAAAGACATAATTTGTGGTGAGATAAGTTCTCATAACTTATTTCCCTTTGGTTTACTTCTGATTCTTGTTCTAAGGCCAACAGAAGTCTTAATGATCCCAAATGAGATGTTTCCAAAGGAGATATCCAGTGAGACCTGATTGCCTCCTGCCTCTTGGGTTTAGATGCATACATTTTTCTCAGTTTCAATTTCCTGGAGAATTTATATAAGTCAATCCTAGCAGTTGCTAGGTCCATAGGTGTAATCGGACAGAAGCTCAGTCCCTTATTCAGGAGTTTCAGATGTTTATCTTTAAGGCTTTTGGAAGCAAGATTGATTACCACATTCCCATCTATTGTTACTTCCTTTATTCCTAAAGTATTATTTATTTTTTGCCCCTTCCTCTTCCTCTGTGATCTCCTTGTCCTTTTTGCCCTATCCTGTTTTGTGCTCCTCTTCCACGTCGTCTTGTTTCAATGTGATACAGCCTAATTTCTCCTGAGAAGTCCAGTTTTGGCCTCCCCACTGTTGGCATTTCGACCCCCGATCTCATGTCCGAGTTTTCTATGCTTGAAGGGGCTTTGTCTTTTTCAATTGTTCTGTCCATGTTTTGCTTACAATGAAATGAGTCAAACCATTTTGCAAATGTGAATATTCTGCCTGTCGAATAATCTATCTTATCCCCATTAGATTTCTTTGCTTTCTTCAATTTTATCTCTTTCTCATGTTTCTCCAGTCTTTTCTCCATTTCTTCTACCATTCTACTAACATCTTTCATAGCTTGTATAGGCTTAATTTGTCATTCAACATCCTTAATTTTCAATAAGGTTTTCTCCAATTTGAGTTCTGCCTGTATATATATATATATATATATATATATATATATATATATATATATATATATATATATATTATTATTATTATTTTTCCCCAAAAAAAATATATCTTTTTGTCAGTTCAGTTGCTGTCTTGAAAGTTTCCAGATGATCCATCAAGCATGGGCTGAGAAAAAGGGGGGGTCCCAAAACACTTTTTCCCCGTTCTACATCAATGGGATGTTTCATATTTGTGAACATGACTACAGCACGAACCACTGAAGAGAATTACACCAAAATTGGCAGAAAGCTATCTCATGGGGCAGAAAGCGTTCTTTCCCAGTGCTCATATCTGATTGGCTGCCAACACTTCAACAAGGAAGCGTTGGCAGCCATCTTGGGACTCAGCTTCAGCCTTGGTCTAGGGGGCCCCTTGCGGACCCCACTAAGACTAAAAAGTATTTTTTTTTTATGTCTGGAAAATCCACAGAACCATGGAATTTCCAGACATTTAAAACAAAGGGTGGTCTGGGGGCATTGAGGGCTTTAAAAAGAAGAGAGGCACACAGTGCCCCCTTCTATGAGCTTGCATTAGCCTTGGGGGTGGTCACCTCCCCGGGGTGATCTGAGATAAAAATGTGGGGGGCCACATGCCCCCCACAGCCCAGGAGACTGCCACCTCCCTGGAACTATCCTTTAATTATATGTGGGGAGCTGCCATGGCCTCCCCTGCATTCCCGGGGACCGTCATCTTAGCGAGACAAACGTTAAATAAAATGCGGGGTGGGCCACACTGCCCCAGGGACTGCCACCTCTACGAGACAAATGTTGAATAAAATGCTGTGGGCCAGGCAGCCCGGGGGACCACCACCTCCTTAGGGCATATGTTGAATGAAATGCAGGAGCTGCACTGCCCCCAGCAGCCCCAGGGCCAGCTCCTGTTGTCAAACAGCTCTCACTTGCTGCGAGTTGAGGTTTCCACTGATTGGAGGAAAATATTACTCTCACAGAGAGGGAGCTGCATTTTTAGCAGCTCCCTCTCTGTGACACCAATGCTGGCTTCCACAGGATGCGGGGATCCGACTGGGACTGCGGGGGCCTAGAGACTGCCCCTATAGTCCCATTGCACCCTTGGTGCCCTCCAGGGCACCCAAGAGAGATAGCAGGGCACCGGGGAGGGATCCCGGGGGCCTGAATCAGCCCGTAAAGGCCCCTTTCCCCCAAAAAAATAAAATGTTTGGGCTGGGCCCCAGGGGATGGGTTTCCTGGGGAACAGACACTGCCCCCTCCCCAAAATTTGTAACAAATTTGTAAGGCCCCCCCCCGCAGCCCGGGGGACTGCCACCTCCCCGGGGCACATGTTAAATGAAATGTGGTGGGGGCACGGGATCCCCCTGTAGCCCTGGGAACTGCCACCTCCCTGTGGAAAACCTTAAATGAAATGCGGGGAGGTATGCACCCCCCCACCACAGCCCACCTTACTCCTCTGCAAGTTCCAGGACATCTACGACAGCTGCCTCCCAGGAAATCCCAGCACTAAAACCTGTGACCGACACCCCCCCCAGAACCCACCCGGACCATCCACAGCTGGTCCATGCTCACCACGGAAGAAAAAGTAAGCATCATGAACAGCACCCACTCCGGAGCCCCCACGGACCCCTGCCCACACCACATATACATCAGAGCTAGGGCATCCATCGCCCTGAGCTCCAAAACCCAATGAATTGATCCATCAACATTGGCACCTTCCCTGAGGACTGGAAACATGCCAAAATATGCCCTCTCCTGAAGAAACCTTTGGCCGACCCATCAGAACTAAAGAATTTCCAGCCCAGCTTGCTGCTACCCTACCCCGCCAAAGAAATGGAGAAAGCAATCAACAAGCAACTACGGAAATTCATTGAGGCCAACAACTCCCTGGACAGCTCCCATTCTGGCTTCCTCAGCAACCACAGTATGGAGACAGCCCTCCTGGCAGCATCTGATTATTCCTACACTGCGGCCACACCATAGTGCTCATACTCCTCGACCTCTCAGCAGCCTTCGACAGAGTCTCCCACAGCACTCTACGCACCAGACTCCACGACATAGGAATCCGCGGAAAAGCCCTGGAATGGATCCACTCCTTCCTCTCCAGGAGGACGCAGAGGGTCAGACTCCCGCTCTACACATCCAGACCCACAGAAGTCAACTGCAGAGTCCCCCAAGGATCCTCACTGAGTCCCACACTGTTCAATGTATACATGGCCCCTCTAGCAGTCATCGTCAGAAGCCACGATATGAACATCGTGTCATATGCTGATGACACACAACTCATAATTTCCCCCAACTAAGACCTGGACACGGCCAAAAGGAACTTCCACTCAGGAATGGAAGCTGTAGCCAACTGGATGAGAGGAAGCTGCCTCAAGCTCAACTCCAACAAGACTGAGCACATCATCTTCGGAAACACCACCTCAACTTGGGACGACTCCTAGTGGCCCACATCCCTCAGCGCCCCTCCCTGCACAGACTGAGCACACCCACAACTTAGGCATCATCCTCGATTACTCCCTATCCATGACCCACCAGGTAATCTCAGTCACCTACTCCTGTTGGCACACTCCCCCAAACTTCGGAGGATCTTCAGATGGATCCCAGCAGACTGTTGCAGAACAGTCACCCATGCCTTAGTCACAAGCAACCTCGACTGCGGCGACGCCATCTATGCTGGCACCTCGGCTAGAAACATAAAAAAACTACAACTCATCGAGAATGCCGCCACCAGACTCATCCTGGACCTCCCAAGCCGAGAACACATCTCTCAACACCTGAGGACCCTCCACTGACTCCCGGATGAGAAACGAATCACCTTCAAGCTACTCTCCCACACGTACAAGCCCTTACACAATGCAAGACCAGCCTACCTGAACCACCACGTCTCCTTCCACACCCCAGCCAGATCTCTCCGCTCCACCCAGATGGCCCTGGCCACCATCCCTCGCATTCGTAAAACCACCGCCAGAGGACAATTCTTCACCTACATCACAGCAAGAGCTGGAACAACCTCCCCTTGCACCTCAGACAAAGCCCATGCTCACCATGTTCAGGGAGAACCTCAAGACGTGGCTCTTCGTATGAGGCACCTCCCCTTCCCCCAGTGCCTTCAGAAACTCATTGGTGAGTAGCCCAGCTTTAGAAAAACTGATTCATTGACTGATTGATTCCAATCTTTAAAACGATTTGCCTATTATTCACATCTTTTAGTTAAACTAGAAACACCAATTCAGTTTGTGGTGTATATATTTGTAAGTGGTCAATAATCAAATTTTTAAATGTTTCTTCATGAGCTCATCTACTTTTATGGCCTTTATAGTATGTTTCCTTATAACTGAGGGTCTGCATAATGCTTGCTTAACCAGAGCATAAAACAGTAGGCATGAAGGCACCCCTCAATAAATGACTGCCTGAAAAATGTCAAGAAACTGACAATGGGAAAAATGCAGTTTCCATTTGAAAAACTTAGAGTACAATATTCGATGTGCTGAAACGCATAATAAAAGTATTGTGTGTTTGAACGCAGGATGGTAGCAGGTCTATTTAGATGGTTACTAATTAACATATCTTGAAGAGAAAAATGCACCAGTAAGTTGGGTAGAAGAAAGATGCAGTTGCCTACTTTATTGAGCTGCAAAAATCACTATTGAGAGCAATAAAAAGGGCAGCTGATAGCACACGTATTTAATATTAATCAAGGTGACGCCCATGTTTATAAAGTGAAGCAATCAGCCTTATAATAATGTTGAATAAGAGGATCAGAAAAAATAGTGCGAATCCAGGAGGCGTAATGGGCGCTCTAGTTACACGTATTACCTCGAGTGACCTTCCTTTAAGCCCTGATAACAACCTAGGAGCTCTCATTTACCTTTAAGTCGTGGTACACCTTGTGCAATTGACCACGACTGTGCAATAAAACAAGCTCCGAATGAGTCTTGCCTCAAAATGCTAATCCTGCTTCCAGTTAGGTGGGGCAGCGACGCACAAACGCACTGAAGATATTTCGGCCAAGCCCAGTATGTGTCAGCTCTGTTCTACCGTAGGATGCCTGGAGTAGATTGTCTGCTTTCGAACCCAGCCAAGGTTTATGGGCTATCGCCAGGCTGTATGGTTTGCCGAGGACACAACAACAGCAGCGCAGGAGTTGCCTGGAAAACATCTAATGTTAGAACAGTGTATTCAGTCTCTGGTAAACCTATGTGCTCTGTAGAGATGAAAATGCTGTAGTTACTGGACTAGAAAGGAAAACGAAGAATTGGTTCAAGTGCAGTGACAGTGAGTATCTCTCATATTTGTTACTCTTGTTCATCTGATTTCTTCTCCAGGGCAACTTCTGTTGTGCAGCAGCATAGTTCGCCTTTCTGTTCACCATATACTGAGAGAGGTTGGTGAGTTAGTGCCTCCTGGGGAGAGATCTCCAGCAAGGAAATCTACTTTGTACTTCAGGAAATGTTTGCCTTGCAATGGAATTTGAATATCAATTTTTGAATAAAATAATCCAGCCGTTTACCAGTTTTTGCTTTAGGAATACGCCCTGGACTTCCTCCTGACAATTGCACTATATTGTTATATATATATGTAGGGATGTTAATGTAGCAACAGATCATCTCCCTTGTGTTTATTTAACTAGAAGGGGTACAATTTATTGGCCCCAAGTGTCTTATCAGAGTTGGGAGAAAACCACATTATTCTCAGAAAAATCAGTCCTTTTTAAGTGAGATTTTTCTCTGTGAAAGATAAGGTAAACAGTTCTACACAACTCGTATTACTTTAACAAAAAATTGGATTTGTCGGTTATTTCATATTAACCAAGTCAAACGTTAGTTAAAAAATATGCAAGTTATATAGCATATGTTAAGAATGTTGAAATTTGTCGCTAAATGTTCAAAATATTTTTTTTGTTTTTAATTAGTTGATAAACAGTTATATTTTATTTGCTGCTTTTTGCAACAAATAAAACGATATGAAAGTTTTTCTAAGCCTTTCAAACCGAATTTATGATTGTTTGCTAAATGTTGTAAATACATTTTTATAACATTTTTACAAATCAAATCGACTATGTTTAATATTTTAATAATATTTAAAAACAGTAGAGATATGTTATTAAGATGCATATATTTTAAGCTTGGTGGTCTTTATTAAAAACTGTCATAGGTGTGTAAACAGGAAAATGGATACTGGAGCTGGTTATCATTCTGTCTTAAATGTTTTAAATCAATATGTTAGTTCGTTTTTTTTTTTTTTTAAGTTGGAAATTACAGGCCGGTAAAAGCCTTAAAAAAATATTGACTTTCAACGACCTTGGCATGTAAAGGTGTGGAATACAGCGTTGAAAATACAGTTTTCTTTTTCGCAAGAATTCAGATTGGGATTTTACTTTTTTTGCTCAAAATTACCTATTACAACTTCCAACAATAACATTAACCACATACTTCAACATTATTGGCATAGAAAAGGTTTAGAAACTCACTTGCAAGCATTTTCTTTATGGATTATATTTTTTATTCATGGGCAGATTCACAAAAGGAATTCGGGTCCCTTGGCATCTCTTCTAGTGAACATGTGCAAATAGCGGATTTACAAAATGCACCCCATTCCCCAAAACAAGCAATTCAGGTACACACATTTCATATATTTATTAGGAATACATAATATAAAAGCAAAAGAAGTATTCACTTCTTAGTTGTGGCATTATCAAAAACCTTTTACTAAAATTGTATGTATACTATACTTACATTAGTGGGGCTTTCAGCCACCTCTCTTAATCCGTTAGTCTGTTCACATGTCATTCATATTTTACTTCCACCCACTACAGCATAAATCATGGGGCAGTGAGTCAGCCTACTTCAGTTCCTGGCTAACTTTGCTTTGAGTCACTGCATTTAGCCCTTTCACAAGGAGCACATCCTTCAGTGCCATTGTTTTTCCAAACGTTTTTATTACTTTATTGTAGAGCCTAATGTGACGCTTTCTACCAGATGAGCTACAAAGCCATTCCAGATTTATCAGTTCGTGTCTTGTGACAACGCTGTTGTAAATTCCTTTTTAAGTTGCTTGTTTATATGACTGCTGCTTTTTCACCTAATATATGCTCATGAGGGTGCTCTATATTTGCAGCCCTAACTGTATATCTGTCATGCCCTTCTTTCTTTCTTTCTTTCTTTCTTTCTTTCTTTCTTTCTTTCTTTCTTTCTTTCTTTCTTTCTTTCTTTCCTCATTTTTCTTCCCTTTTTCTTTTATGGCTCCCTCTTTCTTTCTTATTTTCTTTCTCTGTTTACTTTCTCTTTCCTTCTTCCTTTACTTTTTTAGGGTTGAGCCTGCAAGTGCATGCGCTAGCGCTTGTGTCTCCCTTGCAAGACTCTGTTGTATTCAGTAAAGGGCTTGGAGCCCTACTGTTGATCACCATTTGTCGGCTTGTGTGGCACTTTCCTTCACAGCCTCATAATTTGTCAAGGGATGCCTGGCATTATTTCCGTTCCTCTGTGTGGGGCACGGATCAAGCACTAATTGATTCAACTTATTCAGTGCCTGCCTGCTGCTCCCGACGTGACTGAGCTTCTATGTTCAGGTGGATCAGACTCCAGTGGGTGGGGATTGGACTGGAGTGGGGTAGACTAGAGTGGGGTGGAGTTGACCAGGGTGAGATGTATTGGATTGGAGTGGGATAGATTAGACTGGGCTGGATGGGGTGGACTAGAATGGTGTGAGGTAGACTGGGTTGTGGTGGGGTGGATTGTGAAACTCCACACTCCACTACCCCACTCCACTCTGACACTCAATGCCACTAACCTTTAGCCATGCTGATCAGCAGCCACACTGGTGTACAACATGGCAAAACAAAGCCAATAGCTCTTGTATAGGTGAGACCTACTGGCTTTGCCAATGCTTAATCTTTCTTTCTTTCTTTCTTGCAAGAGAATGGCAAAGAGAACTTATGTCAAACAACGCAGCAATATGCAAGGAAGAAAAAACTCTCTAGTCTCTGTTATTTTCTCCTTGAGGATTGCTTTAAAAGGATTATCTGTTTCGCCTCTTCTGATGGTTATAATGGCAAAACATGTCCCCTCGCTTATATATGGAATTGAGGCACTAGAAGGTGAAGCTGATAAAATAATTGATGAAGCTGTAATAAGGACATATTGTTGCATGTTAACTTTTTTACCGGGAGCCTCGTCAGCGCAAATCTGCTTGGAATTTGGAATCAGGAGACAGAAAGTGACTAGTTTGGGTGTGTTTCTGAATTTTTTTTATAAACTAAAACACAATAGTAGACCACTTGAGTAGAATTGAGTGGAAAGCCATAAATGATCCAATCAGTATTGAGGCCCACAACTACTTAAATCAGGCTCTCACCACTTTTAAGGCAGAGGAGCTTTGGACCTTAACTGTGTCTCAACTGGCTTTTATCAGGGTTATTAACTCTTTGTGGAAAAAGATCTTCCTACTTGAAGACAAAGTTGCTCTGTCTAAAAGATCCCATGCTTGGATAGTAATAGGCTCATATGGCCTTTTGTGGCTGAAGTCATATTTAGGGGATCTGTTTGGCCTAAAACCTAAGTTTAAACTATTTACTCTATGGAAGGGTGTCTTTCAAACTCAGATTAATTCCCCAACCTTGAAGCGGTGTGCTACGAAGATCACATGCTGGCTATGTAAATTTCACAAGGAAGACATGTGTCATATCGCATGTACCTGTTCTGCCTCATGATGGAGCAGAAAGGTTTATTAAAGCAAAATTGTATTGACAATAGCATAAGTTCGTGTCTTCAGGCTGTAATAGCCTGCTTACAAGGAAAATACTTGATGTTTACTGGGAAGTTTCTTACATTTATACAAATTGCAGAGTCCAAACTAGAGTGACCTATAAAGGATTTTCTGACTTTGCAATATCTGGTTTTAAGATCTGCTATTAGCTCAACATAGTATTAATTAAGTATGGGTAATACAGTATTTCTGCACAAGGTGTTTTTAATGTTCAGCATAGCATGCTAATCACGAAAATGAGCTTCCTAACTACACAAGCACTTTATTTTCCTTGTATTTAGTGCATTTTAGATTAATGTAATATCGGTTGGCCATGCAACTTTTAATTGAGATTTTCTTTTAGCAATTATTTTTTGTTTTTTTAAAAAGTTTTAATTAACTGAACAATTAAGTAAATCTGACTATCTATCAATCAAAAAAGAGGATGGCAGCCAATACCAGATCAATTAGCTCTTTAAGATTGTATTAGCCAAGACCTTTTGATTTTACTTACATTATGTTTATAATATAGTTACCTATAGGGGTTTTCAGCTAGACTCTGCGCATTAGTCTGTGTTTCTCTCATTCACATTTATCTTCCACCCACTCCAGCATGCTTCTTAATCCCCTACTGATTCAAGAAAGAGAAGAAATCAACTTGCAAGTTGTCTCACTTTGATCAACAAAGAGCTGGATCATTCCAGGCTTTTCAGATATCAGCATGCGATCAGTTTACACACAATTAATCTAAAATGCAGTCACGTAGTCATTAGTTAGCCCGAATATCTGGCATTTATTGGCTTCTTATGGACTGAAGTTAGAAATTAAGTCTGCGGACAATCTCATTACGTTGATCAGTGTAGTAGATTTAGTAAATACACGTGCAGTGCAATATTGGGCATATACTTGTATAACTGTTGTTTTAATTAATTCACAATTTCTGATAGCTTTCTGGAGTGGTTGCTTCTCACTTGTTCACAGTTATCAGGGACAGATGTTCAAGAATACAAACTGTGTTTCTGCAAAAAGGTGAGGGCAGTGAGTGGGACAAGTGACCTTTATCTGTGGATGCAACTATTTATGTCTGCATTTGTATTTGTATATATAGTGAACCAAGTTGGCAAGAACAGGTGCAGAGAGAAGCACTTGGTTCATGAGCGTTGATATAAAGGATGGGAACAGAGAAGATCTTGGGTGAGTTAGGCCTAGTTTCATAATTGACTTGCACCTGCACAGTGCACATGAAACTTCTTCCACTGCTGTCAGTCTTGCATAATAATAAACAGGGATAGCCTTGACCAATGTTTATTGCATTACACTGGCTCATGCCTGAGGTCAGCATCAGTGGATAGATATTTGATGGTAAGTGCTGATAAATCACACTGTGATGGTATTGGGCAGGAGGCCAGGTTTCAAGCCCTGGGATGATTCAGTAAATTATGTCACAATATACTTTAAAACCCATCCATTAAAACACTACCCAGCTATTTTTACTTACGTAATTCACATATACATGTTGTGTAGATAGATAACTGCTGTTCTATTTTTGGAGGAGTTTTGGAGGAGTTTTAATGGTACTATATAATGTGCTGGTCTGCCAAGCATCCTGCTCAAATTTAACTTCTATGTAAGGTGTAACGTTACCAAAGGTTTACTTTAAACACAAAGTTCTCTGTTAATATACATGGATGATGGGCCAACATAGATCTGAGAAGGCTGTATTCACCCCATAATTTCTGGATAAGAACTGTGTAAATGATTTTGCACCACTATCGTGAGGCTAAACATACCCCAGATGACTTATGGTGGGTGATACTGGAATCAGACATTTATCACAATAACCCCCAGTGGCTTTTTGAGAAGGAACATTATTGGGTGTTTAGGTTGGAAACGTATGTCCAGGGGCTAAATGATTAAATACCGTAATCCTGTTTTTTCAGAATTAGCTTCTATCCTCTGGCTTTAACTTGCTCTCTTTATTTAGAGATATGATCATATACTTATGAGCCAGTTTATTTATCTTTGGTTACCTTGCAGTACTTTAAGTATTTTTTAAATTTTATAAACATTGTGTTTATAGTCTTGAAAATGCCTTTTTTTCCATCTGTTTTAAGTTTGGACAGATTGTGATGTCCAGAAGATTTTTCAAGACCATGCTTGTTTAGTTATTCGAGTCTACCTATACTTTATAACCTATTCACATCCTTATGTCTCTGACGCTGTGTTTCGACTTCAAGGGATTTTTTTCCTTTATAAAATTTTTTCTGGAAGAGAGCTGCAGTTTTCGATTGGTCCACGTGATTTCTGGGACCTTTTTCAGAAAAGCTTCCTATCCCGACTAAACACTTCCGGAATTACCGTACGCCGGGTTCGTCCATGGCATTTGGACTACACGACTACTGTAATTACAGGCAGTCTGTTTTTCTTGTGTTTTTGTGGGGTGTTGTTTAGGTTTTTTTTTTTTTTAGTTTTACAGTCCCCTGAACCATTCACATTTTTTTCGGGAGCCGTATCCTTGCTACAAATGGCAGGATAGAATTGACGTTAACATGCAATTCAGTATACTGGGCACAACGGGGATTGACCGTTGGTCCTCCCCATTCCTATTCAGTTACTACGGCCTTGACATATTTCACCATATGTGACTAGATGCCGGAGTATACTTTCCCCCGCGTACATCAGCAGTCTTTTTCTTCAGCATTTTTGCATATTGATACATGTTTTACCTGTTTTTGAGTTCAGCTTACTTATGCAGCGGCCTTTTTCTTCAATGATTTTGCATATTGATACATGTTTTTCCTTTTTTTGAGTTCAGCTTACTTACTCAGCGATACTATCTGTTTCTAAAATTAGGACTGCTTGAATTCATATCACGATGTACTAAACATTTCGAAAATGTTATTTCTGAAATTTATGGTCATGATTTCATTTTGGAATCCTCGATCTCTGCTGTAATATAGTAATGTGTGATTAATACCCCGTTTTTTACTTTTTACTCTCTATTTTTTACTTTTTCCTTACCTTTTGTTACAAAAGAGCAACCATAGTGGTAGAGAGGATGGTGCTCCCCCCTTCCGTCACCAATGCTGAATCTAGATTTTGTGGTTTTGCCAATAACAGTCGTATGTTTTACATCATTGCTGACACAAAAAAAATCTTTTTTACATTGCTAGTCATTTCCTTCACCAAACACTATTTTGAGAATTTCATTCATCAATAGACTAGAGGTGGAATCTTTACCTAGTCAAATCATATACTCTACTTATAAATTTGTGTTTCCTGTCTATTGTATCAACGATCACATGAGTCTAATGGTACGTTTTATCCCAAGGAACTCTTTCCCGAGGAGGGGAGGGTAAGGAGTTATTTTTGGCTTTTCATTTATTAATATATCGGTCTAATTGGGACCAATTTTTTGCACTGAGTTTCACCACACAAATAGGTGTTGTGTTCAGTTTGGTTATTTTTTTACTTCTCCAGATAATTATTACTTTTTCTTCACACAGGTTTGCTAACTTAGACAATTGACTAAGCAAGGTCTAAGTAAGTAATTTTGGGGCAGATGTAGGGAGGAAAAATTTAGCGAGTCGGAAATTGCGAGTCATTGCGACTCGCAATTTCCGACTCGCTAAATGGTATCCAAGAAGAAAACGCGACTTCAATTTGCATCTCACAAATGAAGTCGCACCGCAGATTGGGAGTCCGCTGTTTGCGAGGTTGCTATTTGCGACGCGCTAAAAACGAACACGCAATTAGCGAGTAGGTGTCGCAAATTGCGACTGTGCTGGAAATTGAATGCAGGTGCAGCAGAACACTCTGGAAAACACTTCCTGGCTCTTGATGATGACATCACAGCCAGGAAGTTTACAAATACACCTGGGAGAAGGGAGGACCACACCCATTTTCAACTGCTACACTGCAAACAGAGAGAACAGCAGCTACCATGGCTGAGACACCAAGGAAGAGCAAACTGAAATTTGCAGAGAAAGAGCTGGAGGTGCTGACAGAGGAGTGCTGCCAGCACCATGACCAACTTTTTGGGAGGGCAGCCCTCAGTGTGCCTGAGGTGGAGAAGAGAAGAATCTGTACGGACATCCAAGACAAGGTGAACTCCCTGGGTGTCAGCCACTGGAGCATACAAGAGTTAAAGAAGCGGTGGTATGACCTGCGCTCCCAAACCAAGGAGAGGGTGGTAGAGCGGCTCCGGGAGATGAGGGGCACTGGAGAGGGACCGTCCACAATACCACCACCCACACCCCTGGAGTAAAGAGTTGAGGAGACCCTGGATCCAGAGGCAGTGTGCGGGATGGGAGAGCTGGATACTTCAGAGCCAGGACCATCAACCGGTAAGTACCATGAGACATGTATGTAAACCCAAATATGCCATACCCCCACCCACCTTGTACACAGTAGCATGCACAACTGAAATAGCTCCATTTCAGAGTAGCAACAACCAGAATGGTGCATTATGGGCAATGTAGTCCAGTAGGCAGTTGATAGGCAACAGTTTATTAGGAAGTTGATAAGAGATGGTAGATACTGACAGTGTGTTCCCTATGTCCCACAGGTCTCCCACACGACACCACAGCCAACCAAAGCATCCAGGGGGCACAGGTCAGCCACCAGCCTGCAGACGAGTCAGGACCAGCCACCACAGAGACCTGCACCACCAACACACAGTCCCCTCATAATGCACCAGTTGCCATACTGGTGAGTGAGCCAGCACCTGGTCCCAGCCACAGTGCCACTGTAGATGACACGGAGCCTCCACTGCGTCGCAGGCGACGTGTAAATGTACCACCAGAGCCGCAGGCTGAGTCAGGGGGCGCCTCCATGTCGCACGCCGAGGCCGCACTCCTACGGGGTCAGCGCCTGCAAACACAGGAGATACGGAGAATATCAGGGGCACTGCAGCGCATGGAGCAAAATCAAAGCAGTGGTATGCAGCTGGTACACACAGAGCTGCAACAGCTCAACACACATGTCGGCAACCTTGCACTCTCCATGAGACAACTGGTGGCAGAACTCATAACTGAGAGAGAGGGTGCAAGGCGTTGTGACAGGCAGCTAATGCACAGGCTGGACCGAATGTCTGCCTCCATTGTCAGGCTGGCTGTGAACACTACTGGCCTTTCCAGGCGCACGGTCAGCCTCCAAGTAGACATGGGCCACTTTGCCAGTGATGTGGCACGTGGACTCAGCCACGCCGTAGATATCATGGAGGCTCGGCAGGTGGCTAGGGGCGCGGCTGACACGGCGCAGGATAGCGAGGAGGGCTCCACCATCAGCAGTGTCTCAGCCAGTGACACCAGGGTGTTGCATAGTGGAAGCGCAAGGCAGGGCACTGCTGAGACACCAGGTACCAGCCATGCTGGCCAAGGCCGGCGTAGACTATGAGCTCCACACTGTCCTGGGGTAGAGGCACATGAGGTCAATGTGTCCTCATGCCAGGTGGACTTTTACAGCCCCTGAACTGTTGTCAATATATATATATAGTTTTTTTGGTGCACAAAATAAATCACTTGTTAGTTCCACTTCACACATGGACTCTTTGTGTGTGACATTAGTGAGTGTGGTGACAGTTAGCACGTACCTTCCAAAGTATTGGTTTGCAATGTGGTCCCGTCTCAGTCTTCCTTGATTTGCAATGCTTCTATCCCCATGATGGCGATGTGGTAGCTCTTGCTCTTCATCCTCCGAATCTGGGTCTTCTGGGGTGAGAGGTAGCCCACATCTGGTGGCAGTGTAGTGCAGGATAGCGCATGCGCCAATGATCATGAAAGCTGTTATTGGGGTATACTGGAGGGCACCTCCACTTCTATGGAGGCATCTGAATCTTGCCTTCAGCAGTCCAAAGGTCCTTTCGATGATATTTCTGGTCCTCCTACGTGCACTGTTGTATCGCTTCTCTGTCTCATTGCTGGGTGTTAAGTACGGGGTAAGTATCCATGGTCGTAGTGCATATGCACTGTCACCTGTTTGGCACAAAATGTACAATGTTAGCTGGGCATAGATGGTTTCCACAGTGACCTGTGTGTATGTCTGCAAGGTGTATTCAGCTATACCTAGGAGGTATCCGTCTCCAAACTCCCCACGTTCTAGGCGTTGGTGTATCCCACTGTGCCTGAAAATGAAGGAGTCATGTGTACTCCCTGGAAATTTGGCAACCATGTCAGTGATAACATAATGGGCGTCACATACCACCTGGATGTTCAGTGAGTGGGTACACTTCCTATTGCGGAACAGATATTCCAGATTTGCAGGAGGGCATATTTGTATATATGTCCTGTCCACACACCCTATGACATGGGGGAAGTTGGCAAACCTGTAGAATTCCAACTTGGTGCTGTTGATTTCTGCCTCATTCCTGGGTAGGTATATGTATCTGGACATGTGTGTGAGTAAGGCATCTAGGAATGCCCTAAAGAACCGTGAGAGTGAACTTTGGGATATCCCACCTGCCACAGCAATGACCCCCTGATAGCTACCCAAGGCCAAGAGGTGCAGTGAGCATAGCACTTGCACATGCGTAGGGATGGCTCAGCCACGCACAGTCTGGCGTTGTAGCTGCGGATTGAGTAAATCTATTAAATCTAGTATTGCTGCACTGCTGAGTCTATATTTGTCATAAATCTCCTCCTCTGTTCATTGGAAAAGTGTCTTCCTGGTTCTGTATATCTTCTGTTTCTGGCTCCTCCTCCTCCTCTGCTGTGCGGCGTGGGCTCTCCTCCTCATTCCTATCACATATATCTCCGCCATCTTGAGTCACCCAGATGCCTTCTGGGTCTCCTTTTATACTTTGGTTCTGGTTACCACCTGCTCTGAGTTAGTGGTAATTTGGAAGTGCAAATTGGGCTTTTTGCGACTAGTCGCAATTTGCGAGTGGCTATTGCATTTGGTTTGCGACTCGCAAATTGCAACTTCCAATTAGCGGGTCACAAAATGGGGTCGCTATTTTTGCGAGTCGGTAATGGCTCGCGTCGCATTTTGCGAGTCGGAAATGGGATTTTTGCATCCCATTTCCGATTTTGCGGGGTCGCAAATTGCGATTCGGGCCATTTGCGATTCGCAAAAGTTTGCTACATCTGGCCCTTTGACTATTCAGATGGTTCATCTAAGTTTCTTGGCATAGCAGAAAGATTATTATATCTATTGGTCCTGACTAAGCGCCGCACGATCTGTAGGGACCATAAGGGCACAAAACATGTTGACCACATATACAATTATGTACTGAAGTCATGGGGGAGAAGACCCCTACCTTCCCTTTTTCCTTTTGGTGAGTGGAGGACCCTTAGTTCATTTCCACTCACATTGTGTTTTTAACCTTGACCAAGGCCCTCTTTTTCAATAAAATCCAGTGTCATGAGGTTCTTGAGCCAGTTTTAATCTGTTTTTTCTTCTGCTTTACAAGTGTGGGTTTGAATTCTTTCCCAACCTTGATTTTTGGCAGAAGCTGTCACTGAAGATCTCCGGCTGAGTGCCTCCTCCTTTCATGGGGGTCCGCCAGATATTGCAGTGACGATCTGGCGTAGTGCGGGCCCTATGATGAAGCATGACATCCAATGGATATGTGAGGGCTTGTACTTTTGAATATTATGAATACCGGAGCTGAACCGGTGTTCATATAACTTTTTTTAGGAACAGTGTACCTTTTTCGATGTCTAAATGATTTTGCACCTGGATCCCAGGTCTCATGGGCCTGAGTTTGTCACAATATAGATGCATCAGTCTGATGCTTTCTGGATCTCTGACGTTTGTGGCACTGTTCATGATGAATTATGGGCAGTGAAATGCGTTACAGAAGCTGTCACACCAGACGAACCACAACATTGCCGCCGATTCAATTATGAGCTGGCACCAATATTGTGGTGAGTGTTCCGCTGGGCCAGTGGGCAGAAATGCCGTTTTCACCCTCTGGCTCAGGGGAACACTCCTAATATGGCGGACAAAAGACCTCCAGTACTAGCGGTCTTTTGCCTGCAGCAGCTTTGGCGGTCCTGTGAAAGGACCACGAAGTCAGAATGACCCCCTAAATGTCCTTTTTAACAAAACAGTGCATCAAGCCACGTTTTGATTCATCATGATAGAAAAGATTGGACTAACAAACTTAAATACAATATAAAAAATGTATTTTTTTTAAAAATCATCCTATATCCTAGTGCAAGACGGAATGCATTGTTGGACTATTATCATCAAACATGTCAATCAGATTAAAGGGCATTTCTCGGAACTGTGAAATCGCAACATTCATGTTTGGCATGGGTACAAAAGTAAAACAATGCTATCCAGAGCAAAATAATGCTATCCTCCACCCTTGCCATTGATCAATCTTTTGAACAATCAATAATCACTGAAAAGTAGTTCCCTGTGAGCTTTAGTAAGTTGTAAGATTTAATTTACTTGTGTCAGAGCCAAGGTTTCCAACATTAGTCCACAATGACTGAAGCCATGCTGTCTTTTCAGGATAATAATTGATTGTGGTTGTTTCCATGTGTTGACTGCATGACTGGTCACTTACAATGTCCCATTCAGGGAAAGTCCTTCACTAAACTGTTCATCAGAAACATAGCTTCAAGTGACAGTGGAAGCAAATGTACCTTGTGAATGGTGCCTGAGTACCTTGAGGTGTCCATGGCAATGACTAAGTAAAGGTTTTCTTATGGATCTTCATCAAGGTTGGTCAGGAACTTTCCAGTTAGGGCCTTTTTGAGAATGTTTTTAAAGATGTGGAATGTAGAGGTACATAATGAAATTTTTACTTGCATGTTTCTATATGTTTTTTTGTGGTGAGAGCAACAATGATGGTTGTAGATCATCAGTTGTTTGGATAAGCTGAAGTCCCAGAAACATTTCTAGAATTTAGGAGACCACTGAACACCTTTGGAAGTCTGAACACTTTGCACATTAACTTGTAAAAATGAATGGCTTTCCTAATCAAAATGTGTAGAATTATAGATGAATAGGTGTTATTATTGGGGTGATTTTCTTTCCATAGTGTGGTCCAGTGTCCTCATTATACAATGAGAAAAACCCTAGAGTTGTTTGTGTTGTCACTTGAACCTCTGAGGTGGTGAGCTCCTTGTTAGTGGCAGCTGCCCACCTGTAACTTTATGTTGCAAATTCCCACCATATCCCTCTATTACAATCACACCATGGCTTCCTTTACCCACCTCATCAAAGTCAGCCCCCTCCTCTATATTACACTATAGATAAAAAAATTAACCTGCTACTCTGTCACACTCCCTCACCGCTGCAGCAATACCCTTTCCGCCCAAGCATTTTGTTTTAAAATCTGGCATCAGTACCTTCTCTCCACATCCAGTTAAAGGCCACACTCTCCGCTATGAATGCCAGAATGGAGATCTGGTGCTCTGATTGTAGCTGCATGTGCTAATGGATCTTCAGAGACCAGCACCTGAGAGGGTTGACCTTGATTGATAGAGCAAGAGCACGACCTCCACTCCGCCACCTCCATTGGGTTCACAAAAGCCATAGAAAGGAGGAAAATGACAGATGGAACGCAGACTGTCAACTGCCATTTTACTATCTTCCTCGGTTCCCTAAAAACCAGGGGTGACTGCATATCGGCATCTGCCAAAGCACTGGCTTAAACTCCTGTTTTTACACCACACTGATGACAGGGTACCAATAACCAAAACTTAGCTTTGGCTACTCTAGCATCAGATTAGTAAATAACTTGATTCAACCGAGTCCAATGGAACCATGCATGAGTAAGTCAAAAATGAGGTGATATCAGTCTGAATCCCTCTGCATTATCATTGTTAGGTCTGTGAGCAAAATTTAAGGCAGAGCAGCAGGTGGGATTTGTAGGAGGCCCAGCCAAAACCAAGGGAATGGAGATAGTTACTCAGAGAGAAGGAAAAGTAAAATAAAATTGAACAATAACCAAGTAAATACATTTGTGGTGCTCTAAAGCACATGGATTCACATATTGAACAATATGCATCCTATGGAATTATTTGATATCCTAACTGATATTTCTATATGGTTTTGGAATAAAAAATACATTTAAAAAAAGCATTAATAGAAGTACTGTATATCCAATTTAAGAGTACTGGGAAGCTTTTCTTGCTCCAAGAAAGTTCCCACCAACCTTGTGATAGTAACGAAACCCAATGTTTAGAAGTACTGGACTGACTGTATACGGCCCAGGTTGTTAAGTTCTTGAGATAAGCAAAATCTTGCTTATTTTCATCAGTGGCGATAGCCATGCCTTTGCTTGCCACAGTGAGGGCAAGGATGTTTGTGTGAGATTTGAGGAAGCCATTTCAAATGGTGTATGTCTTAATAGGAAGATTTTGTCTGTCAGGAAATATATCAAAGGAAATCTTTGATATTTTTTGGGTGTCTGCTTGCAGCATAAAGGTAGCCAAAAGGCTAACATTTCTCTTACCCACCTCCATCCATGAAGGTTTATGTTGCAAAATGTGGAGAAAATTAAAAATAGCCTAACAATAGATAATCTTACTCACAGCTGAAAATCATTACAACACTTCTGTGATTGGCCGACAAGGGGCCATACAAAAGGCCCAGACTACTATAAGAGTCCTTGGTGACACAGAAAAATACACAATATTCAAGCATTCAGCACAGTCACTTGTGGGCAGATTACTCCTCTCTTTGCTTTGCGTTTCAAAAATGGCAGCGACCTCAGATGCAGGTATGTCCTGACCTTAGGTATGTTCTGTAGGGCTCCCAAAAATCCCTAGGTATCGCCTTGGGGTGCATGAGATTGTTGTAATCCTCCATAGATGTACAGCTGTAGGCCATGTCCTTTAACCATGCTGCCTCCGTGGGAACCACCGAAGACCCCCAGCGCACTGCTCCCTGCCTGTTAGCCAGCTGCAAGGCCATCAATGTAAATTTGGGAATTTGCCATATCAATTTGGGAAGGTCTTTTATCAGCCCCGGAAAGTCAAGAGAAGATAAAATAATGTCATAGTGCAAAAAATGAAGCAGTTTCATGCTTTGCAGCAGAAGAAGGCTGGGTGGAGACGGCTTTGCATTTAACTTTTCCTACAACATCCAGCCTTTCAAATCTTTGTAGCAGCCAATTGCTTTTACAAAAATGGAAAAAAATCTTTTAAATAGCGATATTGTGTGTTTTAATAAAAGAGAAAGCAAACCATGTTAAAATGAATGATTAAGCTGGGTGGGAGTAGACAGAATGGTTAGGAGCGAAGGAAATTAAATAAGCAGCTTGGCAAGGAAGGATGCTTTGGCTCCTGAGCTAGGCTTTCAGAGGGACAATAACATTTACAGTTTATTTTGTAGATAGTACTGTTGAAAGGACATGAGCACACTGCTGGTTTCCTGTTAGAATGCATAGCTAGGTCCTGTGCAAAAGGAAATTATTCAGACTTCTGTGCACAGCGTGAGAGGCCTGATTCCCCAAAACAGTGTAAATAACCCACATTTCTCAAGTTTCCAGGTCCATGTGTGAGTAGCTCGTCTCGTCCAGGTTTTGTCTTTGCATTGTGGGGCTAATACTCCTGCATTTATAGGACCATGCCCCAGGGCTATAAGTACCACAATGCAAAGTAGAAAGTGCCGACAAGATGAGTGACTCTACCACAGAATTAAAAAATGTATGAGTAATCAAGGTATGCAATTTACACCTGCTTTCTTAATCATTGGTTGATTTCACTCATACATGTTAATTAATAAGGGTAGCAAGTTCAAGTAGCCAGCTTCCTGAGCTGTGTTGTCTGTGACATGATGTCTGCGGAGGGTTAGGTGGTGTGTGGTACCACTTCTGCTTTGCAGACATTTGGTGAAATAAGATCCTAGGCATCACAGGGGCTTTGGACAGTAAAAGCAGCAGTATTCCACCAAAATATTGTTTCAAAAATATTGTGAGACACAAATATTGTGATGTCAAAAATAACATGGACCTGAATATAAAAGGTAAGAATATTGTATTTTTAAATATTTTTAATTTTTATTAAATATAGTTTCACTTAATACTGTTTTTTAATTATTTAATTGAGTTTTTTTAGTGTTTGTATTATATGTTGTTATAATTTGTGTATGTATGTGTAATTATAGACTGGTTTTGTTGTTTTTTATTTTGTAATATATTCTAAGGTTTATTTTTTATTTGATGTCAATTTTTTGTGTGTTATTGGGTTTGAAGGGGAAAAGGGTATGTTTTTAAATATTTATTTTGTTAATTGATTATAAACTGTTAGTACGTTTTAATTTGTTATTTAGCTCATTATGTAAATATATTTCATTATTTAATAGATAATTTAAAAATATGTTAAAATCTTTTTATTTGTTATTGGTTAGCTAAATAATTGAATGTTAGTTATCTAACTGATGTGTGATGCTTTAGATTGTAATTATTTTACATTTAAGGTTTTGTATGTAATAATTCATGATAAAGTGTTATGATTTTTATAAATAATGTGTTTTGTGATTTTTGTATATTATACATTTTTTTTTTGGAATTTTAAGATTATAAGGTGAGAAATCTTTAAATGTAGTTTTAATATTTTGTAATTGATATAATTTTTTAATGCAACTATTTAAAAAATGCAGCAATGGATCTCTATCGCATGCACTGAAACCCACCCACTCCACATGGTTAAGTAAAAATGACTTAGCCACTGCTACAGACAGTACTCCTGATGCAAAAAGGTACAATAGTGGAGAATGCAGAAAAGCACAGCCACATAGAAATTGGTAATTACAAATCCAGAGCAACCAAATGAATTTGATTCCATATTATCACCTATACGTTTATATGTATAACAAAGCATATATTTCTTAATATTTGCACACTGTCAAAAATGTAAATATAAATACAACATAAGTACTTAAAATATACAGTGCCTATCTTAATATGCCCAATCTACAAATATAGGCCCTCATCACGACTTCGGTGGTCTTTTCCAAAGAGCACCGAAGCCAATGACACCGAAATACTGCCAGTGCTGGCCGTCTTAAGACTGCCCTAATATGACTGATCTCTGACTTCCGCCCGCAATCAGGTGGAATTCTGAGACCAGTCGTGCTGGCGGTCGGCAGTGCAGAGGTGGTACTGCCACACCAAACAGAGACCGCACACTCTATTACAACTTGTAATATAGTGTGGCGGTGTCCAGATGGTGAGGTGCTGCAGGTGGCGAAAGTGCCAGGGCCAGTCCCCTCTTGGACAACCTCCTTGACAAACAAGGTAGGTGGGTCGTCCGACAGGGGAGGGTGTGTGTGTGTCTGTGTGTGTGTGGGTGTGTGAGTGCGTGTGTGAATGTCGTCTATGCGGGGGAGGGGGGAAGGGGAGTGTTTGTGGGTGCGTGTCTGCGTGTGTGAGTGATTGTATGTGGATGGGGAGGGTGGTCAGTGTTTGTGTGAGTGGATGGGGAGAGCAGGTGAGTGGGTGTATGTGGTGCAGGGTGTGTGTGTGAATGTATGTATGTGCATGGAGAGGGGGAGTGAATGAGTGCATGTATGCAGCACAGGGTGTGTATGTGTGAATGTATTGATGCGCATGGAGGAGGGAGTTAATGCATGCATGTGTGTGGGGTGTGTGTGTGTGAATGTATGTATGCGCATGGGGGAGGGGGAGTGAATGCATACATGAGAGCGGAGTTTGTGTTTGTTTGTCAGTGTGAATGGGTGTGTATGTCGCAGTTGCATGGGTGAGTGGGGGTGTGTTTGTCTGTAGAAGTGTGTGAGTGCATGTGTGCCGGTATGTAGATGTGTGTGCAAGTGTACCGAGGGACAGGGATGCTTATTCCTGTCACCAGGGTGCAAGACTGCCATCTTTTTCTGGCGGTTCGACCGCCATAAAAATGCTGGTGGTCTCCTGCCTCGTGATACCACTAGCAGTATCACACCATCTGCTGTGCTGGAGGTTGTCACCTCCAGCCCGTGGGAATGCAGTAAGGTGGTGGGATGGGTGGAAGCTTGGCAGTTTGGCTTTGGCTAAATCGCCAAACTCCTAATTAGCAGCATTCACCGCCGGCCCATCTGTGGTGACACCGCCACAGCAAGACCACCAGGGTCGTGATGAGGTGTATAATCTCCATACATTCAAAATGGAATCCAGACAATCTTGAAAATCTCCAGTTGCATTTGTAGTCCAGATTTTGTGCCATGCCTAATTGAAGTGGAGAACCGACAGTCAACACCTTTTTAAACAAAATACTTTTTCAGGACTTGAACAACGTATCACGATAATACCATCAAACATCATCACATTGGATTCAATCAATAAAGAGGAATCAAAACCAACCTCAATTCATTGAGGCCCCAATATTTCAAAGTACGTTGAGATGTCCAATAAAACAGTAAGGGCCATATTTATACTTTTTGACGCAAAACTGCGCCGCCGCAGTTTTGCGTAAAATTTTTTACCGCCGGCTAACGCCATTTCGTAGCGATGTGCGGCGTCAAATTTATACTTTGACACATGACGGAGCAATCAACAGGTGGGAGTCATTATTTTTGACGCACATCGCGGCGTCAAGTCGTAAAGGAAAACGACATTAACGCGGCAGAAATTACTGTGGGTCGATTTACGACACTGCAACCCGGATATGCGCCATTTTTTGACGCAATAGCATTAAAAAAAACAGCGAACACTGCAAGTGCACCAGAGGAGAGCCAAAATGGATCCTATGAAGGCCATTTACTTCAATGAGGGAAAAACGAATTTGGCTGTTTTTACCTCACCAGGGCTTATAAATCTATTTTTATAAAGTCCCTGCTTATAGTTACATGGCACCCAGCCCTAGGGGCACATAGGGCACACCTTAGGGGTGACTTATATGTAAAAATAAGGTAGTTTAAGACTTTGGAAGTACCTTTAATTCCAAAGTCGAATTTGCATATAACTTTAATTTAAAAGCAGCCAGCAAGGCAGGCTTGCTTTTAAAATGACACTGGGCACCTCAGCAATGCACCTAGGTGTGCACCACCTATGCTGTGGTCCCTAAACCTACATGCCCTACCATATACTAGGGACTTATAGGTAGGTTAACTTAGCCAATTATAATTAGCCTAATTTGCATATCCATTTTACACAGAGCACAGGCCCTGGGACTGGTTAGCAGTACCCAGGGCACCATCAGAGTCAGGAAAACACCAGCATAAAGTGGAAAATGGGGGCAAAAAGTTATGGGGCCTCTGCAATCAGCCCCAGTTTCTCACACAGCTAATCGTGTATCTAATGAGTATCGTTTGTTGCTAAATGTGAGTAAAGTCATTGAGGACATGGTAACCTACACGTTGATGGTCCCACCCTGTCACTGAAGATGTGTAATGAGACTTTCAACTGGGCAACCGTGGTGTGCTGAGTGAGAGAATGTCTCAGGTGTCTGGATCCGGCATCTGTCATTGCAACATTTGTACTCAAGTTGGCCTCTGTGGATGGAAATGCATCAGAAACATCATAGCCTCTGTGCAGAAGTAAATGGCTGGTATACAGCACACATGACTCATCTCTATTATTTGAACAATGTTACTCAGCGTGTGAACTGTCAGGGTCCTCATATGTGTTGACTTTTCATGGACATTATCTGGGGTTGCTGGTTCTGCTGGAGGCCACGTACACCATCAAACGCTATGGGCCAGGTACACTGTCACACTTTGTAGTTTAGGCATTAATGAGGTCCAGACAACGGAAGGGCCATGATTTAGCTATTCAAGGGCACTGTCACAAATATGATACAAATAACAGTCAGATGATGCAATACAATGTATTTGAGTATACATTGATGAGGTAAATGACAAATTAGCCTCTGAGATACAAGAGGTTTTGGACAGCAAGTGTGCTCCATAGGTGGCCACCGGGTATGTTTAGGGTGACCCACGGACAGGTGCCAGGATGCTGGGTCAATCAGGAGCCAGCTCTTTCACAAATTACATGATCAGTGGTCTGACTAGGACTGGTCAGAGGGAGGAGTAGACAGTTGACATTTCACACTGTGTATGTCCTGTGTTGTCTTGAAGGTGACACATGAACCCTGATAAAGTGTTACACAGCAACATTAGTAGCAATGCTTAATGGTGTAATTGCCCAAATGTCTACATCTATGCTGTAGGAGGCATCAGCAGGGATGGGGCATGTAAATTTGGGTGGTGTGCATGGAGGGGATCACTGGTGTGTCCTCCATCAGTGTCTCACTAGTCCTTTCCGATGAGATTTGCTTTAAAATGGCCTACAGTACCTTTCACACGAGAACCAATCTACAGGTGATACCAGGCCTTAAAAACTCCAAGCCAGTGTATTATATGAGCTGAGTTCCATGCAGTGAGATGGTACTATGACAATGGTAGGCATAGGAAAGGGTGTGGCACACTGGATGACTCTTGTGAGTGTGTGTATGTAGATGAGGGAATCTCAGGGCACGCATATCAGCATTCCAGGGACCTCTTCAGGCAGGTGGGGTGTGACCAGCCACATGGGAGTGTAAGGTTTTTAGAAAAGGGCTGACATGTAGATGGGATGTGATGTGCTGGATGCTTGTCATATGTGTGGCACTTGTGCTGTGTATGTTCTGCTTATGTGTAACTCTAGTGACAGATAGTCATTGCAAAGATTGTAAGTAGTTGAAATTACTGCTTCCAAGAGTCTGGTAATACATTCCTGTTCCTGAAGCAAAAGCATGTGAACTGCCTGATGTTTGAGGCCTGTTTTCCCCCAGTCGAGTGATGGTGTTTTAGTTGTGTGCCATCTGCTGCGATGAACCATGTTTCCTACATGTATGTGTGTAATAGGTGTGGTCCTCAGCTATTGCCCTTCAAAGGTGAACTCTGCAGGATGTCAGTCATTTACATTGTGTGTGTATGTGACCGTTGTATGATAGGCATTACATTTGTAGTGTATTTTTCTGTGTCCTGATTGTTATAGCATTAATGCTCCATGAGACAACATTCTTCTTCTGATATTTAGAGCTAAAGGTGTGCAGAAATGAATAGCCAGACCATGATGTGGTGTTTGTTATCAGTGTTTATTTACAATAGTTCATGAAGTGGTGATGGTGATAATTATGAAAAGAAATTGTTCACAATGTGTTGGCGCCTACGCACTCCAGCAGCCGTGTTTGGTTGTTCCCCCTCCTGTTGCAGGCCAGCATCCTCCTCTTCCTCGTCTTCAGGCATGTATGGGTCTGGTTCAAGGAGGGGAATGTTCCTTTTGACACAAATGTTGTGCAATATTGCACATGTGAGGATGATTCTACAGACCATCTCGGGGGAATATAGTAGGCTACCACCAGTGATGTCGAGGCAGCGGAACCTTGACTTGAGGATGCCGAAGGTCCGCTCAACAATGCTGCGTGTCCACTTATGGGCGTCGTTGTATGCCCGCTCTGCAGCAGTACTCGGGTTGCCAAATGGTGTCATTAACCATGGCTGGATGCCATACCCCTGATCAGCTGAAAGAGAAAAAGAATGGGATCATGTTGATGTAGCTTGCACCATTGAAAAGACCTTCAATGGCAGTAGTTGTCTTGTGTTGTCTGTGACTATTTAGTGTACTAATGTGACATCCTATACTTGTAGGGTATACCATCTGCATTGTGTTGTTTCCTTGGCTGAGCAAGTGTTTGTCTGCTAACAGTTTGTCATCAGTATGTTTTGGGATTTTCAGTGCTGTGTGCCCTCCCTAGCATTGTGACTTGTGATACAGGTGTCCTTGTGTCTTCACTTGGGGTGAGTAGATAGTTCAATGTAGAGTTTAATTTATAAGTGTTGTTAGCACGTTCATATGAAAGTACCCTGGACATCCCATACCTTTAGACTTAGACAGTGTATTAATGTAAAGGTCATTGGGACACTTACAATTTGCAAGGTGACATTTCGGCTACCACACTCATTAATGTCTTCACATTAGGCTGTACAGTAAATTCCAATGTGTGACAGGTTCAATGGTGACTTAAGAAACATGGCTAGTGATGTCAGGACCTCAGTGTGTTCCTGTCTAGATGTTGCTGTTGTGGTGTATGTGTTGTGAGTCCTAGAGGGTTGCTGTGCAGTGTGTATATTGGTAGGTTTTTGTACTTATCAACAAGTAGTCCATTGCCATACCGTCCATCCTGGAAGTGGTGGTTGATGGTTCAGTGATGGAAGATGAATGAGTCATGGACACTCCCAGGATATTTAGCCACGATGTTGGTGAACATTCCTTGGTGATCGACAATGGCCTGCACGTTGATTGAATGTGTGTGCTTCCTGTTGCGGTAGAGGTGTTCTGTTGCAGCAGGTGGCACAAGGCGTACATGTGTGCAGTCAATTGCACCAAGGACGTGTGGGAAGCCACTGATTGCGTAGAACCCCTGTTTAGTTTCCTGCTGCTTCTGCAGTGTGTTAGGGAAGCAGATGTGGCAGGGTGTCAGGCGAATGATGGCATCCAGTACTTTGGGCTGAAATGCGGAGAATGATGGTTGTGATATTCCGCCAACCAGGGCACCAGTTGTTTGAAAAGTGCCACTTGCCAGCATGTGAAGTATGGCAAGCAGCTTTGTTTCTGTTGGTATGGTGTGGGGTGTCACCAAAGTGGGGGCCAACTGCTGTTCAATGTTTCTCAGCAGCTGCTGTATGGCTTGCCAGTTCAACTGGTACCTCTGTATGATGTTGTGTTCCCTTGAGGCCCTGAAGGGTGGTTCTTGGGCAGAATGTCCTCTCCTGCCTTCTGCGCTGCCTTTGGGGTCCCTGCTGGTGTTGTTGTAGCTGTTGTTGTTGCTGCTGGGCTCTGCGTCTGCATGCACGCTGGATAAGAATCACCTCCATGTCTCCCTTTTGCTGCTCTGCTGCTCTGCTGCTCTGCTGTTTGTTCTGTGTATTCTGATTAAATACAGGTGTGTTTGCCCCATTTTAACACCTGCCCTGACCCAGGCGTTAAATTTTGACACAAATCGGGCTGTGCGTCATTTTCTCGCTCCGCCTCCCAGCATTGCGTCATTTTTGCCCGTCCAAAGTAATTTTTGGGACGGGAACGCCTACCCTGCCTATCATTAACGCAGGGCGGGTTGCCGCATCCAGAAAATGACGCACACTGCAGAATTTTGTCGTCCGCGGACTTGGGCGTCAATGTTTAAATACGGGGCAACGTTTGTGCTGATTGTGCGTCAACATTTTTGATGCACAATCGGCGCAAACGGAGTATAAATATGCCCCCAAGTGTTACCACAGAGAATTCGTCACAAGGATGAGACGAGAAGAAAACCCCTGATAAGGGTTCATGTACCTCCGTTCTCTAATTCCACAAACTGAGAGTCGCCGTGCACCAGGACGCCAGGTTGTTTTTTTTTAATACAATTGAATGTACAATTTTATGTGTTTATTTCAAAGTTTTAATTTGTCATAATTTATATAAATGATATAATATTAAAAAGATGTTTTATGTTTATGGGAATACATTTCAAGTTTACTAATTTCACGTATATGTAATTTATTTTGTATTAATTTAGGAAAAGGTTTAACATTTTCCCTACTGTTGCACACATTGGAGTGGGAATAGTAGTTCTGTCCAAAAAATGACTACTCAAGGTTACATCTGACAGAAGGCAAAGCCCATGGTGCTCTCTCAACCCAGACCGTATGGGCTGTCATAAAGTGACATTAAGAGACATAGCCAATATGCTAGCAGTATTACAGGTAGAGAATGAGACATTGAGACAAGATGTCACCGCTCTACAACACAAGCTACTCACATTAGCCCGAACCGGGGATCCATGGACCTTCCCGCTTCCGTTCCAACCTAAGAAAAAACCCATGATGAAACCAGCAACTTTTCAGGTTGCAGAGGGAGCAGCTGCCTCCCCAGAAACTAGTGGGTCACGTCCAACTCAGATTCAGCTAGTCACCTCTCAACCAATACCCTGAGCTCCACCTGAGCAATTTCATGGAGACAGTAATAGGTTTGGGATATTCTTGAATCAATGCCACCTCGATTTCATGGGCAGATCCACAGCATTCCCAGACGATGCCTCTAAGGTGGCATTTATCCAATATTATTTCCAAGGAGATGCGGCTCAGTGATGCAACCGTCTTGTTGAGCAAGAGAATCATCTGTTGTATAACTGTGTTGGTTTTAAAGACAATGGCCCTCATTATAACTTTGGCGGTCAGCTGACTGCCACACCGGCGATGGTGGTAGTACCGCCGCCAGGCTGGCTGTGTAGACCCCCATATTATGACCACGGCAGTGATCCCTTCCATGTACAGCCAATGGACCGCAAGTGTTGTCCGGCCACCAACCACGGCAGTTGCCAACCCGGAGGAACACCATTCACCGCACACCATATTATGACACAGCAGACAGCCAGGACCACCGCCACAAAAAGCCTGGCGGAAACATCCCATATAAAAGGAGACACTCACTTCTGGGGACACAGAGGAGTCTGCGGCCACCATGGAACCCAAACTGGAAGTCCTGCCGATGCTGTCCCATGCAATGGGAGTCCGGGAGCAGGAACATCGATGAAGACAACGACGGTGAGTACAGCTGTCTAGCACACAAGGGAGGGAGCAGAGTTTGACACACCCACACGCACAACACACACACACATACCACATACAGAGAACAATCCACTGAAAAATACAATATCCATATAAGCCATAAGAAAAGAAAGTCAGGACAATACCTGGGAGGCAACCACTGTGTTCGGCCTGGAGCATTCCCCCACAACAATACATAACAGTTAAACAAAGGGCTATTGGCCAGTCCAAAAGTGTCCATGCCACAAAACAGGGCAATGTGAGAGGCCCAACTTGACTCCTGACAGCCAAAGTGACCCCACTCTGCAGGGACATTAATGTTGGAGACAGGCACCTCCGGGGGCAGGGTGTGTTAGGGGGATGGAGGGGCTTTGATTTGGAAGGGGGGTCCTTGGACTTGGATTTTGGGGGGGGTGTTCTTGCTCCTCTGTTTGGGGGTCGGGCAGTGGGTCTGGAGTAGGGGGTGGGACTGGCTGTCTTGTGTTCTGGAGTGGAAGCCTTCTTAGGCTGTGTGGAAACACAACAGGGCCATAGGAGGACTATGAGCTGGAGGGACTGGACTGGGGCAGGGGGACCTTTCGTTTAGGGACAACACAGGGTGGGTCAGGAGGAGGGAAGAGGTCAAGGCGGGCAAAGAAACGTTTCTTAGGTACAGTGGGGTGGACTGTGGGAGGAGGTTTGGGAGTGGATGTAGAGGGAGTGGTCGTAGGACATCTAGGTTTGCAGGCATGGGTTGTAGGTGCATGCAATGTGTGCGTGTGTGAGGTGGATGACTGTTGAGTGTCTGAATGGGAGCATTTATGTGTTTTGAGAGGGAAGGGGAAAGAGAGGAAGGGAGAAGACAAACATGTTGTGTGCATGTATGTTGGGGTGGTGTCTGCAAGTGAGTTGGGTGTGCTGCATGTGGTTGTGATGGTGGCGGTGGTGACTGCGGATGTGGTGAATGTGGAGCTAGTCTGCATGTCTGCTGTTGTGACTTTGGGCAAGGCTGAACAGGTGGCAGGATTTGGGACTGAGGGTGCAGTGCTTGCATGTGTGAGTGCTGATGTGACTGTGAGGGAGGAGGTGGAGGGGAGACAGTGGAGGCAATGGCTGTTGTTGTGTGTGCTTCAGTGTGTTGGCTGTATGTATGCTTGTGCTTGTCTTTGTGAGTCCTGTCTGTTGACTTGGGTGAATGATCATCTGATTGTGTGCTTGGGATGGGTGGAGGAGAGGGCTCTGGGACTGGGTACAGGTATTTGGAGGAGGGACGGAAGAACTAGGGACACTGGCTGACATCAAAGTGGAGGCCAGAGCCTGCAACAATCTCTGTAGGCCAGGCAAGCCAACATGAATGCCCTCCAGGTAGGCATTGCATTGCTGCATCTGGGATGCCAGCCCCTAGATGGCACTCACTATGGTTGACTGCCCTACAGAGATGGACCTCAGGAGGTCAATAGCCTCCTAAGTGATGGCAGCAGGGCTGAATGGGGCAGGGGCTGAGGTGCCTAGGGTGAAAGAGACGCCCACCCTCCTAGGTAAGGAGGCACGTGCAACTGGGTGTGGGGCTACAAGGAGGGCGGTGCTGGAACGGGGGGTGGCAGAAAATAATATAGCCAGGGTGGTCCCAGAGGGGTCCGCCACCACCAGGGAGCTCCCATCAGAGGAGGAATCAGAGTCAGTAGTAGCTGCTTCTATCTCCCCCGTGGTGCTCTACTCGGCCTCCAACCCACTGGTCCCCTCGGCGTCGGTGGACACTGCCTCCTGGGTCCCGTGGCCTGCAGCTCCCCCACTTGATGGTGCTCCTTCGCCAGATGATGCTAATACACACAAGGACAGAAGAAGAAGAAAAGGAGGGAGGGTGGGTGGGGGAGAAAAAAGGGAGCACAGGGTAAATTACAGCAATAACAGTACATATGGCACACACATCATAATGACTCACTGGTAAATAACACTATGCAGTGACAACCACAATACCACACCATTGCCTGGGATCAACAGCTGTAAAGAACTCAGAAGAAACTACCATCTGCACACCTACTGTGACTCACTAATCCATGTCTGCCTGATGACAAAGGCATAGCTACACTTACTCCGTGATAGTGTCTGCACAACTTACAATTGATAGATCACACCACATAGGCAGTGGACATCAGAGCATCACTCCAACAGTGGTGAGTCAGGATGTAGGCTCTGACTGAAGCAGAAATCCCAGCAAATGACTGATACTAGTTGTACATGACACTCACTATAGCAAAGCAGACAAATAGAAAAATACCTACCAGGGCATACTGATACATACACCGACTATTACCTTGGCATCCAAAGACCATGCCAGGCATTAGTAAGCAAATCTACATTCCACTGTTTCCTGCAGTGGGTGCTCCGCCAGCTATGGACCCCAGGGTCCATACGTCCTTGGCGATGGCACGCCATTACCCTTTCTTCTGATGGGCGCTGACCTGCATAGGAAACACAGACAGAAGGACAACATTGATTACACACTACATACAGTTCCAACAATGGACTACATACTACATTGATCCCACAATCATCTTACACATCACTCGTACCTCGGAGTCCATATTGCTTGCAGCAAACAACACTCCCTAAAGGGCACTCTACATGCACACAGATCTATCAACATACAGCCATTTGCATTCAATATACATAAAAGGTGCTCACCTTTTGATCTGGAGGCCTGTACAACTGTCTATACAGGGGCAGGACCCCATCCACAAGCTTCTCTAGTTCTTCGGATATGAAGGCTGGGGCCCTATCCCCTGTAGCACGGGCCATTGTGGGTTCTAGACAGAGGACCCAGCAACTTATAGCTTTGGAGTTCTTGATAGGGTGAAGTCAGGAGTCAAGTGACGTGGGCTTCTGAAAATGGCGATCACGCCCATGCCTGTAATCACCGTCACTGCCAGTGGTGATCATCATTGGCCCCTGTTCTCATTAGACTTCAATGTTAACCAATGAGGAGTTGCACGCCGGTTCAGACCGCCCTCTGCCATGATGTCAAACGCCGGCAGAGTGAGGTCACTCCCACCTGTACGCTCCATGCAGGGCAGGCGGCTGCTATTTTCTGAGGATTGTAATCATGTTAGACAAAAAATTTGCGTAGTAGGTACTGAAGTTACACACCAAAGCAATTCCTACATGTCAGCGTATTACATTTACTGAGAGAATCTGGCTCTTCAAATAGAGCTCGTACCAGTGCACTGCTTGCAGAAGAGTAGTTGACAAAACAAGCCAAATGTGATGATAGTTATCATGTCACACAACTGCGATGACATCTGTGTAGCAGTATGACAGATTGATGAGAATGTATGGTATCAGAAGTCCGTTTGCATGTAGAGTTCACCAGAGCAGATCCCAATCATTGGTTGGCTGAAATGTATAAGAACAGCTCTATTACTGTGATGCTGTATGTTCCCATCCCTTCCTGCTATCACACACTTGTCATGTTTTGTGTGTACAGATATCAACCACTGTGGAGGAGGAGGCATGCACCCGTCTACGGACCCCTACAGTACAGATGCTGTCAGTGCTCCACTTCCTGGCCAGTGGATCATTTCAAGTGACAGTGGGCTTGGCTGCAGGTATGTCACAGCCAATGTTTTCTAATGTGTTAAGTAGTTTGGACAGCCTTGCTGGAACACATGAGCAGCTATATTACACTCCCCCAAAGTGATGATTTGCCCACTGTTAAGGCTGCTTGCTATTCAATAGGACACATTCCACTTGTAATTGGGGCCATTGACATGTCTCATATTGCTTTGGTCCCTTCCAGGATGAATAAGCAGGTGTTCCGAAATAGAAAGAGTTACCATTCTATAAATGTGCAGATGGTGTGCCTAAATGATCAGTATATTTCCCAAGTTGCTGCCAAGTTTCCAGGATCTGTACATGATGCCTGCATCTGAGGAACAGCAGTGTCTCACAGACGATGGCATAGATCACACAGCTACAGAGAGAGAGAGTCTGGCTCACTGGTGAGCGTGATGTTTCAAACAATGTATGACACAGTATGTTACCTGGAGTTGTCCCTTGTGCTATTGTACACATGTAATGTGAGTTTCTCACTATTTCCAGGTGGCTCCAGCTACCCAAACCTACCCTGGCTGTTGACACCAGTGAGGAATCCGAGGACAGGGGCAGATAATCGATACAATGAGGCACATGGATGGACCACAAGAGTCATTGAAATAACTTTTGGTCTTCTGAAAGCCAGGTTCATTTGCCTCCATATTTCAGGTGGACCCCTACTCTAATCCCCTGTAAAAGCTTGCCAGATAGTAGTGGCATGCTGCATGCTTCACAATTCGGCCCTCAGACAACATGTGCCATTCCTGCAGGAGGAGGGGGGAGACAATGCACCTGTGGCAGCAGAGGAAATTGATGACAGTGATGGAGATGGGGAGGTGGAGGAGGATGTGGACAGCAAGACACATCTTATACACCAGTACTTCCAATGACAGTTAGGTAATACTGTTGTTCTGTCCATACCACCACGTCAATGAAGAGCTGTGTGGCAGCTATGATGTACCAAACTCTACTGTGTGTAATCTGAACCCTGACACTGTTCCATCTGTGGCAAGTCATGCCAGTGGTGTTCTGATTAGGAAAAAGCTGATTCAGCATATCACTGTCAGTTGTTTAGAAGTGTCAGATACATGACCATGTCAAACTGTGTCCTCATTCCATACAGTACTTTGTATTTGTTGCTGGGAAGTGTGACTTTCAATGTGTTTAGACAACGGCTCTGTGCATTCATTGTCCTTAATAGTTTAGCCTGGACTAGGTGCAGCAGAGGAGGGATTGGCATACGGAGTAGATGGCCTGGAGAAAACCGTGGTCTCCTGTCTGCGGCCCTTACATCAGTTATTTCTTGTCACTACTAGTGCATGGAGTCAATTGCAGTGCAAAATATTGAGTTGATGTGACCACATGAATTATGATTGCTATGTTACACCGGCTCTTTACTGCTCATTTCTATGTGACAAATGTTTTCCCTTTTTTCAGATGTTGGTGTGGTCACTGCAGTGAAATCATGGAATGCCTACAGACTGCTTTCACACAGTTTGGTGGATGGTGACTTGTGGCAAGCACTTACACTAGTTCCCCAAACTGACTATATAGTGGATGGTTTCACACTTTACACTACATTTGCATAGGTGTCTAAGGGTCAAGACATTACATATTGATAATATAAAAGCTGTTTATTGAGATTACAAATATGAATGGATAGTGCAATAGAGTGAGGAGATGGTGGACAAAATCTTTAGTGTAGTGGCCCAGTAGGTTTGTAGCACAGGTCCAGTATCCATGGGGCCATGGGACAAAGAAGCAGTGGCAGTCCAAAGTGTACAAGGTGTCTCATTGACACACAAGGGACACATGTTGGTGAGTCTAACTTCCTGGCAGTGTTTTTGGTCTTGGCTATAGTCTCTGGACGATGTCTGTCTCACAGGGAACATTTGCGGGGTGGTTCTTCTGCTGCAGAGGAGGGGTGCCGGTGGTCTGTGAGTCATGTGGTCCTCCTGTACACTAGCTACAGCAGATGTGCAGGGCTGGTCAGTACACTGGCTAGTGAGAGGGGGCCGCTTGTGTGTTGTGTACTCATGCATGATGGTAGCCATATAACTGAGCACCCCTGCAATGGAAGCAATGGTGGCATTGTAGGCTGCAACTGCTGCATGACCTCCTGGTGGTGCTCCCCCTACAGCCTCTGGTTCTGCTGCCATATGGTAAGTACCTGGCCTATCCTGTCATGGGATTTCTGGTATGCTCCCAGGACATGTGACAGGGCCTCCTGGGCAGTCGGTTCCCTGGGTTTGCCCACTCCTTGGTGCACAGATATCCTCCCACTGGCCCCCTGTGCCTGTGCCCTCTGAACTATGTGCCCACTCCTGCTTACACCAGGACCTTCTTCGTCTTGCCTGGGATGTATTGACTCCGGTCCCTGTACAGGTGGGCACACTGTTGGTTGATGTGTCCTGGGGACAGAGGTTTGGGGATGTTGGGTGGCTGCTGTTGTTGTGGAGTCCATTGTGGGGTGCTCTGGGATAGACTGGTTGTTATTGGTGGTGTCTGACTGACCAGTGGCACCAGATGGGCCAGGGAGATCTTCCTGATCCAGACATCCAGAGTAACTGTTATCCCTGGGGCCTTCTTCTGGTGGTGGAATGGGTTGATGTGGCACATGCAGTCATCTGACATTGGCTGGGATACCTGTGGAAATGTATGATAGTTGTGTACTTAATCCTCAGATACATACTCAGCATTTATGGGTTTCCCTATTGATGGGTGATGGTTTTCCACCTTTGATTTGTGATTGGTAATGCATTGTGGGATTGATAGTGCTTCATGCTGACAATGTATTACTCAGGTGTGTGTCTGATAACCTTTGAGAGGTGTGGTCTAAGTGAGTTAGGCATGCAGGGGAGAATTGTTGGGGTAGTTATGGGGGTGGATCTAGGTTTGGGATGGAGTGGGTTGAATGGAGATAGGGTGACAGGGAGACATGCCATGCAGGTGTATGAGGTGTTAGGGAAGTAGTGGTGACTTACCAATGCCCAGCCCTCCAGTTATTCCAGTTAGGCCTTTGGGATGCCTGCCATGTTGTCAACTGTGAAGGAGGTGGTTAGGGTCCACCGCCAGACTTCATGATGTCAATGTGGTGCCTGGATGCCATTGCACGCACCTTCCCCCAGAGGTCATTCCACCTCTTCCTTATGTCATTCCTTGTGCATGGACAGGTTCCCACTGAGTTCACATTGTCCACGATTCTCTGCCATAGCTCCATCTTCCTGGCAACGGAGATCTGCTGGACCTGTGGCCGTACCCTAACGATTTCATCTACTATGACCAACAACTCCTCATCAGTGAAATGGGGATTCTTTTGTGTAGACATGCCAATTGTGTGGTCAGTGTAATGTATGTGTTTTGCAGAGGGTGGTATGTTTGATGGGGGGGCAGGGTGTGTGAGTATGTGGGATGCTGTGATGTACTGATTGAGTGCAGTGGTATTGTGTGTGTTTGGTGTAGTGGTATTATGTGTGGTATGTGATGCGTGTAGAGTGTATAGGTGGCTGTGGTTTGTGTTTGCAATTTGGGCGATATGTGGGCTGGCAATGTGTTGTAGATTTCAGGCTTTTGCTAAGAATTGTAGGTTGTGTGTGTGTATGGTGTGTGTTTGTGTATCAGGTGTGGGTCTTTCAATTTAGCCAATGTTGTTGTGGTGTGTTCAAAACGATTGTGGAGGTCTGCACTGCCAATGGGTTGCCGCCGTTGAGGGACTGCTGTGGTGATTCATGGATCGTAATTTGAAGACCAGTTTCTTGTAGGCTTGGCGGTGTGGGTGGTGTGACCGACTCTCTCCCGCCTTCGTTGGCTCTGGCAGTGTCAAACTTATGGCTGCTTTTTGGCGGTTCTGTGGGTCATGATAAGGCGGGTGGATTGCTGCTTCAGGTGTGGTTGTTAGGCGTCGGTCACCATGGCTGTCTTCGGTAAAGACCGCCAAAGTCATAATCCGGGTCAATATGCGGAGGCTTTTTGCTCTGCACATGCTTGTTCAGGCACTGGATAACAAACTTCTTAACCTAAACCAAGGATCTTCAGATTTACTACATTACCTTACAATCTGTAAAAATGTACTCATAGAGGTCAAATGCCTAAATAAAAAAGGATTTCCATTTTGTATCATGGCTTACGCAATGACTTGAATGACTATATTTCCCAGATTGTTGAACCCCCAGAAGCCATCAATGCTTTCATTGATTTAGTTGTAAAATAGAGTCAACGGTCAATAGAGAGATGATCAGAGAAAACAAAAACCTCTGAACACAAGGTTGTCTTAGTCTGAGACAGACCTAAAGGCGAACTCACCACAAGACCAGTAGATACTACAGAACCAATGAGAATTGGAGGGATTACAGGACCTCTGACTAATGAGGAGAAAGATAAGCACAGTAAAATGAATCAGTATGTTTGTTGTGGCAAATCTGGCTAGTCTGTTAAAGGATGTACTGTAAAGCCTTTGTCAAAACAAAAGTCCTTCAAAGCAGGCGCTGCTACCATGTAGGTAGTTAGAAATTAACTGGCGGAAATCTAATTAACTTAATAGGGGCTGAGGTCTGCCTATTGGGTTTGTCTCTAGGTGCAACCTCAGATGTTCTCACTTGTGTCGCTTATCATCGCATGTGCATAGTACTGGTACTCATTTCCACATCAGGTAAGTCTGGGAAGGTAGGAGCTTTACTAGACTCCAGGGCCACAGGAACTTTATAGACACTTGCTTCTTGGCCACCATGGAGATTCCAACTCAAAAGAAAGGCAGACCTGAGAAAGTGAGAGCAGGCATTTTTTTTTTTACTCTAGCCTACCCTATGCACCGGCTTGCACCATTCCATAAATATAGTGCTGGCTGGTGCACAGAAATGGTGCTAAACGGTGCTAAACATTTTGCTGCAAAACTGAGTTAGTGCTGTTTTGCACCCAAAAATATAAATAAGGGCCAATATTTTGTAAGTTTGCGCCACTTTTGCGTCAAAAAATGACGTTAGTGCGGTGCAAAAAAAGTATAAATCAGGGCCTTGGCGCTAGACGGATCTAGCACCAAAGTATAAATACGGAGTTAGTTTTGCACCGAATGAGAGTAAAAAAATGATGCTAATTCAGTGAAAAGAATACATATGCCCCAGAGTATAAATATGCCCCTAAATATGGCGTTAAGACCATAGAGTAATTTTTTGCACAGGAACGCCTACCTTGCATCTCATTAAGGCAAGGTAGGTCTCTACTTCAAATCCATAAATTTGGCGCTAGACGGGTCTAGCACCAAAGTATAAATATGGAGTTAGTTTTGCACCGAATTAGAGTAAAAAAGCTAATTCGGTGCAAACAGAGTATAAATATGCCCCTTAATCTCCTGATTGTTACCAAGGACTGCTGGTAATTTAAAACTTTCTAGCCAATTTGCAAAAGACGCTTAGTGAAAAAACTGAGGAACAATGACTTACTTAACATCGCAAAATGGAATTTCCTAATGGATTATTACTCAAAGACAATTGTTGGTCCTTTCCAACTGAGGACATTCAAAAACAAGCATTAAACATTTGTCATGATTCCTGTCTGGTGAATCACCCAGGCTTTAAGAAGCCTCTGATCCAATTGCAGTAATTATTTTGGTGGTCATCCATGTCCTAGATGCACACAACTCATAAACACTTGCTTTTGTTGTGCCCAAGGTAGATTCTCCCATTCCCCTCCTGTAAGCTTGCTATTTCTGATCCTAGTACCACCCAAACCATGGCATGCAGTATCCATGGCTTTGTGGTGGAGCTTCCCAAAACAAGATCAGGTTAAATGGTTACACTATCATTCTTACTATTGTAGATCACCTGGCTAAAATGGGCCATTTAGTCCCACTGAAAAAACTTCCACCTGCTGCAGAATTAGTCCATATTTTTATGCACCATGTAGTACCTCTGCATGGACTTCTGACGGTATGTCATTTTTAATCACTGATTGAGGCACACAGTTTTTCTCTAATTTTTGGGTGCATTGTGTGACTCATTGGACATGGATGTGTGATATACCTCCTCAAACCACCTACAAAGGGATGATCAGGCAGAAAGATATATTCAAGTCTTGGAACGGTACTTACGTTGCCTGGTACTCACTCTGGAGGGGGATTGGTCTGATTTTATGTGAACGGTGGAATTCACATACAATAATTCTCAGCATACTTCTTTGGGGATGTACCCCTTTTGTGCTTAAAAGGATACCACCTCCAAGTCATGGCCAAGGACGAAACTCTACTCAGTAAGATGCCAGCAGTACAAGAAGTCCAGGCAACACTGCATTACCTATGGCAACAGGCCCATTCTCATTTAGCCCAAGCAAAGGAGTCTTTGAAGGAGGCAGCGGATAGAAACCAGTCTAAGGATCCATGCTCTGACTGTGATTGACAGGGTATGGGTGTCCACGCTAAACCTACACTTCCATGGGCCCAAAAATTGATATCCTGCTTCATAGGGCCCTATATGATCACCAACGTATTAAACCCTGCATCAATGCACTTAGAATTGCTGGCCACCATGAGGTCCCTGAGAATGGTCCTTGGACCTCACCTCACATGGTCTCCATGCAGCCCAACTGGTTGTCTTTCAATACTTGACACCCCCACAAGCCCCTTCCAATCCTTCCTGTCCTGGAGGTAATTTCTGGGAGGGGAAAGGAGGATTGTGAGGATTCTCCTGGTCGCCTAGCTCTTTGTGCTGTGCAAGGAACCCCTAGCCCTGTGTGATAGCCTTGCAAAATAGGAATCTCAGGCCCTTCAACACTGTACTTGATGTCTGCATTATGTTTGTTTTCTTTTTTAAGTTGTCTCTCAGCACCCCAGCATGTATATGACATTTTTACTGTTAATTTTCTTTGTTATTAGAAGTTTATTGTCTTTTTTTTAGCGCTGTTAGGAATCTACTGCCATACCAGTATTGTCTGGTGTGTTCATTTATTATTTGGCCCAAGCATGCCCACGTTAAGGACAAGAGACTGGTGACCATTTGCTGCTGTTTTTGCAGAGATCTTGCAGGATCATGGCAAACTCCGGTGTCTATCTTTGGTCCGGTCCTATTTAAACTGCACTCAAGCGCTATAGAATGCTTTGCCTCAAGTTCTTCATTGAGGGCTGATCAGCGCTAAGATCGGCTGCACTTACCTGCAGATCATCTAGGGTTCCAAAGCTCAGCACTGCCCACCACCTCATAGGTGACATCACCTGCAAAAGAAGAAGACAAGTTTGAGGAAAATAGAATCAAACGAAACCTAAGGCCAAGAGATATGTGGCAAATTAATGCATGCTTATGAAACCAAGCGCAACGTTGACACTAACTTGACTGCAGAATAAGTTATAGCAAAGGTTTTCAGCAAACCTGACAAGAGTCAAGCAACTACAAAAAAGCACTGTGATATAACTTTCTTGAGTGAAGGCAAGAGAACCACAATCAAAGGGCACCATAACCCTTGGACTTTCATTGATCTTCACTAAGGTTCAAAGGTATTAATTCTACATTGGGAAAAGGGAGCACTAGGGGGCATATTTGTACTTGGTTTGCGCTGAATTAGCATACAAAAATGACACTAATTAAGCGGAAACTTAACTCCATATTTATACTTTGGCGCTAGACCCATTCAGTGCCAAAGTTATGGAGTTAACGTCATTTTCTGGACATGGAAACCTACCTTGCGTTAATGAGATGTAAGGTAGGCGTTCCAGTACAGAAAATGACAATATGGCCTTAGCGCCATATGTATCCCTCGTGCTAAAATCAAGCACGGGGATGAGGGCCTTAAACAATGGCGCTAAGCTTTCTTAACGCCATTATTTAACGCCTGGGTATAGGTAGGCATTAGGGGACCTGTGGGCATGTTTCCATGGTCAGAGACCATGGAAAGATCCCACAGGTGCCCTTCCATGGCCCCAGGGACACCTCCACCCACACCAGAGGGACCCATCCCAGGTAAGTCCCGGTAAATATTTTATCTCTTTTTGTTTCCTCTCGGGGGCCCTAACTTGGGCCCCTGCATTGCACTGACCTCAAAGGCCATGCCTAGAGGACATTTGTCCCCTGGGCATGGCCATTGGGGTGGTGGGCACGACTCCTGTCTTTACTAAGACAGGAGCCATGTCCATGGGGGTTGTGCACCAGAAAATGGCGTTACTCTGCTTAGAGGCATATTTCAGCCTCTAAACAGTGTAGCGCCATAATTGAGCGCACAACCTCCGGTTCCCCGTACGCCTCCCCACCCCGTCATTTACAATGATGCTAACTGGGCATTACCGCTGGCTATCGCTATTCCATAAACATGGCTCCCGGCCGACATCCAGGAATGGAGGCCGGCGGTATACTTTCACACACAAAACTGCGCTAATGCAATTTTGCGTGTAAAAGTATAAATATGGGCCTAAGTGTGGAATGTAATGTTGTTTGTGATATATGCCACCAGGTTGTATTTAAGGCCTTCTATTGTTCTTCATCATCTACAGTGCCTTGCCGAATAAATCTCGAGTGAGAATCACCCAACCCCAAGATAAAGCCCAGGCGTATTTTAGTCAAAGGAGAAAACTAAGCCTGAACTCAGAAAGGGAAAATAGGCAGCTGATCGCAGGTAGATTAGAGGGCATTATTAAGGGAGGTCATGGGAGTTAAGAGCTGAAACAACTCCTGGAAAGAATTTTACGATTGTTACATTTTGTGTTTAAGGTTTGACGGAGGACCTCTCAGAGTGACTAAACCATACTACAAACAAACTGGCCATCCATCCTAGTCCCCATCTATCTTCTTTGGTGTACCTAGAAATCACAAGAGAGACGGTATGGGCTAAGGGGCTGGTTCATCTCATCTCTGTGGAGACTCCACACGGACTACTAAAGTTAACATCTGCATTGGTTATTCTGACACTAAGGGGGTCATTACGATCCTGGCAGCTGGCGGAACACTGGCGGTAACACCGGCAACAGGCTGGTGGTGTTCTGCTAGTGTATTATGACCGTGGCACATTAGCCACGGCCATACCGCCGGCCTCTCCACTATACCGCCAGGCGTTCGTAATCCCCAGGGCAGCGCTGCAAAAACACCACCATGGAAAGGCTGGCGGTAAAGGTGGACTAAGGGTGCCTGTGGGGGGCCCTTGGGATGGGCAGTGCAGGGGCCCCCAGGCACAGCCCCATCGCGCATTTCACTGCCTGAATTTCGGGCAGTGAAATTCATGACGGGTGCTGCTGCACCTGCTGCACATCAACATTGCCGCCAGCTCTATTATGAGCCGGCTGCAATGTTGATGTGACTTTTCCGCTGGACCAGCGGAAATGTAAAAATAGGGTGCCACCAATACCACCAGCACTGACGGTATTGTGGCGCCTGCTGCTTTGGCGGTCTTTAAAGACCGCTGAAGTCATAATGAGTGCCTAACTCTCCAAAGTCCAACACCTTCTCTACTATTCTTACATAGAAGTGGGAATAGTACATCTGATCCCTCCAAAGGGATGCATGGTACATTTAAAAAATATATATATATATTTTAATGTAATATTTTTAAATTTTGCACGTTTTAAAGTTAATGAAGAGTAATAAAATAATTAAAATTCTATATGCTCACCAATTTTTTTATGCTATTGTAGTATTTTATATTTTTGTTGTTGATATGTTTGACTTTGCATATATAGGGGCATATTAGCAAGAAAGTGGCGCATCAGTCCTGATGCTTCACTTTTCTTGCATCACCTTGACTCTCCCTTTTGTTTTCTTCATACGCCCAGGTGTACGAAATATTACTCATGACTCAGCAATGCAAGATAAGTCATGATGAAAGATGGTTGTCGAAACTGGATAATCTTCAAAAATCTATTACAAAGGGAAACTGTGCTCAAAAAGTTTTCTCAGGGATGGTGAACCACAAATAGTCCTAAGGAGGGTAGGGATTCCTGTCACACTGTGAAAGTAAATTTAATTAGTGTCTCTTCAGAATCTCTGGATTTTGGAACAATTTGTTTTCGCAAATGTGCCATTTGCACCCATAGTTTAAAGATTTAAAGATCTTTCTCCCTAGCCCTATGAGAGGAAGTTGAATTTGCTTGCTTCGCACAATGTATTCAGTTCGAGCAGACAATTTTACACACCACACACTTTAAAAGTTCACCAACCACCACTGCTTGCCCTGATACAGGCAGTCATAGTGTAGGGCCCATGTGGTACCTGGGGACAAGTAGACCATGCCAGCATTAAATTAAAATAAAGCAATTCTGCTTTCATTCACAAATTAGTTTCTTTTCACATTTTTCCCCAAGATAAGTGTAGTGAATGCATCTCAGTAAGTCTGCAAATCCTTTAAAATGACTTCTTTATGTGTTTTTTCCTCTGTTTGGTAATGAATGGCACCTATAATTTAGCAAAGCTGAGCCGTTAAAGTTTAAAAATAGCAAACACTGAAACTAAGAAAGAACACATAGAGGTCCATAAGCCTATTTCTATAGCATTAACGTTTAATAATGCCATATCTGGCAAGAAAATGTAAGCCGTGGCCACACATAGGTGACTTGGGGGGTCATTCTGACCCTGGCGGTCCAAGACCGCCAGGGCCACGAATGACGGAAGCACCGCCAACAGGCTGGCGGTGCTTCCATGGGCATTCTGACCGCGGCGGTACAGCCGCGGTCAGAAACGGGAAACCGGCGGTGTCCCGCCGGTTTCCCGCTACCCCAGGGAATCCTCCATGGATTCCGACCCCCTTACCGCCATCCTGTTCCTGGCGGTTTTCCCCGCCAGGAACAGGATGGCGGTAACGGGTGTCGTGGGGCCCCTGGGGGCCCACATTGATTTTCAGTGTCTGCCAAGCAGACACTGAAAATCGCGACGGGTGCTACTGCACCCGTCGCACGCCTTCAACTCCGCCGGCTCCATTCAGAGCCGGCTTCCTCGTTGAAGGCGCTTTCCTGCTGGGCCGGCGGGCGGCCTTCTGGCGGTCGCCCGCCGGCCCAGCGGGAAAGCCAGAATGGCCGCCGCGGTCATTTGACCGCGGTGCGGTCATTCGGCGGCTCCCGCCGGGCGTGCTGTTACCGCCGCCGGCGGGAGTCAGAATGACCCCCTTGGTGTTAAAAAATATAGCTTTTTTAAATAAAGGCATGCTTGACCCTTTAAAATAGGGTTTTCTACAACTTTTACAGATTATTGGTGCATCTGTTTGACAGTGGTGATCTGCTATTAGGCTCGCTTCTTATAGCAGATATTACTTTCGAGGATCTTAGACTGTAATCAAAAACACACATTTAGTTACTGCAATAAAACTGCCTCGATTGCAAATGCACACTGGCCACGATAGAAGACTGGTGAGCACTGGCGTAAATAAGTATGGCGGTTCAAAGAGTGATATGCTGATGTCCCTGGTCTGCATGGCAAATTTGGACTAAAGTCTGGTGGAAACAATGCCTCCTTCAAAAGCTCTGTGCATTGAGCTTACTGTATCCATAACAGACCATCATCAGTGGTCATGTATTTTGTTTCTCAGAAGACCCATAAATTAGGGCAAATCACTTATTAAAAGTCGGATTTGGAGTCTAATATACAAACCAAGACAAAACTAGGCTTATGGTCTTTGGTCTAGGACCCCGGGGTAGATGTACAATTGGTTTAGATGGGTCTGTATTGACCAGGGTTAATTCTATCGACTACCCAGGAGTAAGAATCTCTAGTAACATGCTTTGGGAGGAACAGATTGGGAATAGTGTGGGGCTCCTCCAAAACCGAGCAGCTGCAATCCTGCGCTTTTATAAAAGCTCTGTGTCCGAAGCTGTTTCTCCTGCTATCAAAATCTACTTGGCCAAAGCACAGGGAGCTGCTGCTTACGGTGCGGAAATATGGGGATTTTCAGATTGCAGAAAAATATCGGTTGGCGAAAATAATTTTGCCAGAGCCCTAGTTGCTTGCCCAAGGAGTACCCCGCTAAAACCTTTGTTTCTAGATCTGGGTTTCAAACGTATAATGAATCTGATTATCCTAAAACTGCTACTATATTGGGTGAGAATTTGGACTGTACCAGAACTTGCCATATATAGAGATTCCTTCCATGACCTTTTGAAGAGACCAAATGTGACTTCCATTCCATGGGTCAAACACGTGTCCAAAGGGTTTCCCATTTTGGGATTGACAAGTTTTTGGGAAAATCCCCAGGGTCTGGAGATGTCACACAGTTCCATAGTGAAAACTTCTTATTGGTCCTACGTAAGGAATTAACTCACCCGTAGCAATTTAGATGGCCATTTGACTGTCTCATTTTTTTACTTTAAATCGATCCCTTACTTTGAACCTTATTTGGACCGTATTCCTGACTTGTAGGGAAAGGGGTTGTATGCTCGTTTCCGATTTGGGAGCCTTCCACTGTTATCCCTGACCATTAAATGGGGGTCTGTTCCCTTGTCTGATCTCTGCCCCACTTGTTCTGGTAGTCCAGAAACCGAGGGTCACTTTTAGTTTTTTTGTCCAGTCTATTCTGCTCCTCGATTCAAATGGATTTGCACCATTTGTCGTGCTCTAGGGGTGACCCAATATTGGGTAGCAATAAGAATTTTAAGGAGTAATACATCTAAACTCTTGCTTGTCGCAGTTAGCAAGTTCCATGTGGCTGCATGACATATAAGAAAGAGTTTTCTTAAACAGTGGTTTTTATGAAAACCCACCTTATGCATGGTATCTTAACTTTTTATTAACATATTTATATTTTATACTTGTATTAGTAAGTTCTTGTGACAGTATGGCACATAAGAAGAGTTTTTTTAAATGGTAGCTTTTCATGAATTAGTATTATGTGTATAGTATCTTAAACCTTTACTTATATGCTTATATTTTTGTATTTCTATATTATTCTTTTACCATGCTCTTATGATATTTTTACTGTATTTATGCTTTGATGGTCTAATAACCGAATAAAGCTGTGCTGTTGTTGTTGGTACAAACCAAGAAGTTATGTTGTGATTATTTGGATTTACTGACTTGAAGCAGCACATAATTGACTTTTGGTAGGATTTAGGTAGAATCTTGCCCTAATTAATATTAATGAGAAAGGAGTATGTTTACAAATCCTGCAAAGATGGCTGTGAATGCAATGGGGGAGACCTGGAAGAAGAGAAGGTCTCCATCCCTGGCTTCCAAATTGCAAAATGCTCGATTTTTTTTGCACAATGGGAAGGTCCAGGGCACTGCTCTGTGCTCCCCATAAAAGACCACACCCCACATTCAGAATCTGGACGCTCTCTCCGAGGACACACCTTCTGGGCATTGATCAATAACCAGTGATTTGAAACTATAATTTAGTGTGCAAGCTGTTGTTACACTCCATTGCCAATTGTTAGGAAAGAGCGGGTGCCCAATTCACCATCTTTTTTCCTAAACATTTGTAATGTATGGTAAGTGTACATGGTGACTTAGAATTACATTTGGGAATAACAATGTGCTTTGATACTTTGCAACTTTAAATGTTTGTAGTTGCAAAGCCTGTAGTTCCATTACTCCATACATTAGGGCACACCATTCATGCACTTAATGCCCAGATGAACACAACTCTGTAAAGTTGACTAATGGTCCTGAACGCCTTTGCAGCCTATTGACAAAATGTGTCTGTCATCAAACTACTTGAGTAAATGGTACGGAATAAGTTTACCACAAATCCCACCATGTGAAGCCAATAAAGAAATAGGATCGTAACAGCCAGAGTCTGCCCTTTGTTTAGACCAATAGAAAACATCATGTTCCAAGGAGCTAATGTGCTATGACTTGTAAACAGTACAGGCTCCCAGACCTCAAACTGTGATAAAAACGAATGGAGTGGGATAAAAACTTGACAAGAAACGTTATTTCATTTTGACACAGAAATCCTCTTTAACCTCATCTAATGAGACTGGGAACTCGCTCCTAGGGGGCATATTTATACTCGGTCTGCGCTGAATGTGCGTCAAACATTTTGACGCACATTTGGCGCAAACCTTGCACCATATTTATACAATGACGCCGGAGCACGCGAACGCCAAAAGTTCACTGCGTACGTCATTTTCTGTATGTGGGAAACCGCCTTGCGTTAATGACATGCAAGGTAGGCGTTCCAGTCCAAAAAATGACTTAAACACCGTGCACCATATTTATGCTACTGCGCAAAAATCCCGCACGGCCGGGAGTCTGAGTCAGAAAATTACGCACAGCCCGATTTGCATCAAAAAATAATGCCTGGGTCAGGGCAGGTGTTAAAATGGGACAAACAGACCAGTACATAAGGAAAACACACAGAAGAAACAGCAGAGTTCCAAAAGGAAGACATGGAGGTGCTTTTCATCCAGCATGCACGCAGACTAAGAGCACAGGACCAACAACCGCAGCTTCCACAACACCAGCAGGGACCCCAAAGGCAACGCAGAGGGCAGGAGAGGATATTCCACACCAGGACAACCCTTCTGGGACTCCGGCAACAAGACATCATCCAGAGGTACAGACTCAACTGGCACGTCATTCAGCAGCTGCTGCGCAACATTGAGCCACAGTTGGCACCCAGCTTGCAGACACCCATACCATTCCAACAGAAACCAAGCTGCTAGCTGTCCTCCACATGTTGGCAGGTGGCTCCTTTCAAACCACTGGTGCCCTGGTTGCCGGGATCTCACAGCCCTCATTCTATGCCTTCCTTCCCAAGGTATTGGATGCCATCATCTCCCTCACACCCCGCCACATTAGCTTCCTCAACACACAGCAGAAGCAGCAGGAGACCAAACAGGGCTTCTACCAAATCAACAGCATCCCACACATGCTTGGTGCCATTGACTGCACATATGTACGCATTGTGCCACCTGCTGCAACCGAACATCTATACCACAACAGGAAGCACATACACTCCATCAATGTGCAGGGCACTGTTGATCACCGGAGATCGATCACCAACATTGTGGCAAAGTATCCTGGGAGTGTACATGATTCATTCATCTTCTGCCACTGCACCATCAATCAACACTTCCAGGATGGACGATATGGAAATGGCCTACTTGTAAGTACAGAAACCTACTTACTGTATATACACACAGCACAGCAACCCTCTAGGACATATAACACATACACCACTAAATGGACACGTGGCCAGGAACACACTGAGGTTGTGGCACCGCTAGGCATGTTTGATATCCTCATCCAATGGGATACACACCTATGGACAAATGACAGTTCCATATAACAACAGATGCCAGTCCACAGACATAAGGGAACAATTTAAAACCAACACAATGACAATAATATGGCCTTAACTGGCAGTACAACTTGGAAAATTAATCTGTCAATATCACATCAATAACACTCAATCAAACACCCTTCCAACCAATAAGTACTGTGTAAGGGGTGTTCAATGTGTTTTGCTGCAGGTCAAACACCATGAGACACATAGCATGATGATGATGATCACTACAATGAAGGTGACATAGAATCAATGAGGCTGTACCAATATCTCACATCACTCCTGCTCTGACATTGCCCACTACCAATAAGCAAGTGGACTGTGCAAAGAACACATATTGATGTGACAATATTGAAAGTGCACATTCCTACACATACAGATTGAGACAATTTCACACACACACAACAGATGTACAGGCATATGGACCTTCTGACACTCTAAACGACAACCTCACAACCAAGTTAGCCGGCTGAACTGGAAGAGGTTCAGTAGTATAGGTACACGTTTGAACATGGCATACATTTCGACAGCGTTATCATGCGCTGCATACAACCTACATACTCGAAGATTTCCCGTTTCCTTACTTTGGACGGGTGACCATTAAGATATTGGTCCAGTTTCAGACCTGTATCATATTTATTTCTCCTTATTGAGGACTTACTGAACACCGTTTCTCAGCAATTTTGGTAACATGCCGTTTTTGACATTACGAACCTCCGTACTGCAACTTTCTATTTTTGGATATAGGACGACACGATTCAATAATTTAACAGAAATATTTCTCGGACAGCATTTTTTCCTCCACCATAGTTTCTGAGCCTTGAAAAAGTCCGATAGGATGAAACACGTGTAGGCTGTTTTCTGTTGTTTCATTTATGGACTTATATACCTTGTGAACATTACTTCGGTCTTCTGCTTGCAAAAGAATAAATTATTCTTGACGTATATGGACTTATTATTGACCATGGAGTGCCCTGGTTTTGCCTTTCTTCTCTTGCACGTTTGAACATGAGTCGACTCGGCAAGGGCAGAGAAATAGGTCTGCAGAAAACTTGTCACACATGGGATATTTGTGCATAGTCAATTGACAACACGTCAGTGCTGACAACTTATGGAGATGTGTTGTACATTGTCACCTTGCCAAATCAAAGGGCCTCACTGATGTTTAACAAATTCTATTGCATATGTTAAATTGGATGTGATGTCCAGGCCATAGAGATGCAACCGAGTTACCACCGATGTGGAATTGATTCTGTTTATAGAAGTATCATATCACCCCCAGTTAAGACCCATGGGCACCTCTTTCACATTACATAATGCAAGGGAGTACACAAGGTACTGCAAGTCTAGAAAAATACAGCCGACATCTGGTCAATCAGCCAAACACGAGTTCAGATAATGAAACAACCCAATGCTGATGATACATCCTAGAAGCCTAGGATTCAACACAATAACACAAACACAGATGAGTCACAGACAACACCATATAACAACTGCCATGCAAAGTGATAATCATGGTGCAAGCAACATCAAACGTTTCTCACTCATTTTCTCTTTCTGCTGATCAGGGGTATGGGATCCAGCCATGGATCATGACCCCATTTGCAAACCCAAGCACAGCATCAGAGCGTGCCTATAATGAGGCATATCAGAGAACACGCACCATAGTCTAAAGGACTTTTGGCATCCTGAAGTCAAGATTCAGGTGCCTCAACATCACCGGAGGCAGCCTCCTATACTCACCAGAAATGGTCTGCAAGATCATTTTGACCTGTGCAATCCTGCACAACATTTGTGTAAGGAAGAACATTCCCCTCTATGATCCAGACCCACAAATGACTGAAGAGGAGGAAGAGGAGGACGTTGTCCATCAACATGAGGGGGGCCATCCAAACACAGCAGCAGGATTGCGTTGGAAAAAACACATAGTCCAAAACTTCTTTTAACTATATTCTCCATCACCACGGCCTTACCATATGTCATTAAACACCTATTCTAATCACTATATCATGGCATGGGTAATCATTTTAGCTTCACATTATCCCTAAGATTCTTAATCAGAGTGTAGCCTCATGGAGCATTGCAGGATTACAGATTAGGATACTGAAAAAGCCATATCACATTTGATGGGTATGAATGTACAGCCAACTTCACACACACTGTAAATGACATAGATCCTGTCCATTTCACATTTGAAGGGCAATAGCAGAGCACCACAGCTATTTCACACATACATGTTGACAACATGGTTCATTGGAGCATATGGCACACAACTAAGACACCATCATTCACTAAGGAAAGAAAATGCCTCATACTTGAGACAGTGGATGTGCTATTGCATTGGTAACAGGAATGTATGACCAGACCCTTGACAGCAGTAAGTGTGACATCAGCGATCTTTGCAAGGAGCATGTGTGACAAGAAATACATGTAAGCAGCAAATGGATAGCACTAGTGCACCATGTATGACTAGCATTGCTCACAAGACATCCCCTGCACATGCCATCCCAGGTCATAAGTCCTGTCACTGCCATGTTCTCTGTCTCTCCCCACCCTTCTCAAGGTGGCCCTGGAAATGGACTATTTGTACCCAGATAATCCCTCATCTACACACACCCAGACTCACATTCTGACACCAGTGTGCTTCTCTCTTTAGTATAGTATGCCATAGTCATTGTTCTTCCATCTGCATGGACTTATGGTTGGATAATGCACTGCCTTGTAGTCTGTAGGACCTGTAACCACCTGTCCATTGCTTCCCATGTGAAAGGTACTGGTGGCCCTTTGAACTTGATTCGCACCTACAGGACTTGTGAGAGACTGAAGCTGCACACACCTGTGAGCACCTCCATGCAGACCAGCCATTTCAACATGCAATGCCCTTGCAGCTGCTTGGAACGCCATAGAAACTGTCATTATATGTATATCACTGTTATGCATTGCCGTATAATTCACTTGTGTAAACAGGCCTTGGGTCATTGTGTAACGTTGCAGCACACAGGACAAATACAGGTTACATTTTCCACAGTGTTGTTCCACTTTTGACCAGAATGAGTCTGCTCACTGTGTATTTGCCTTGTTGATTTTTGTTCCTGATTCACCCTGCATCCTGTTAGTCTGACTGGTTCCTGTATTTGCGTTACCATAAAGGTTCCCTATGGCAACATTTGTCTCATAGTTGCTTTCCATGCCCTCACTCTCCTCCTGCGGTATTGTGTCAGGTAGGTCTACAATGATACTCAAATAAATTGTATAGTGTAATCAGTTTACTTATCTTATCTTGCGGTGGAACTTGTCTTCAAATAGCCTAATCATGACCCATCCCTTGTCTGGGTTTCATGTATGCATGAGTGACAAACAACGTTAGATAATGTGCATGAAATGTCGACACATGTTTGTACCCTGACGATCCACACAATGATTCACATTGCCCCCAAAATATTGATGGGGCTTGCATGGTGAATAGCTGTCAGATTAATCAGCACAGAGTCACTGATGTTCCCGGATGCAATGGGAATTTTAGAGGCCACCCTGTGTACAAATGTTGTGAGGTAGGTTGTATGTCGGAACGCCGCCTGCCGGAACAACGAGTGCTTGAACAACGAGGTCGGAACAACGACCTCGTTGTTACCACTAATGCCTTTACTACGAATGCCTTAACAACAATATTTTGTTGTAAAGGCATTCCTGGTAAAGGCATTAGTAATAGGCATCTATTGATCCTGCATGCGTCACCCTGACCCCCACCCCAAAACCTAAAACCCCGACCCTCCACCCCGTCCCAAAACCTAAAACCACCCGCCCCCCCCCACCCCAAAACCTAAAACCCTCAGACCCCCCCACCCCACCCCAAAACCTAAAATCCCCGACCCCCCACCCCGCCTCAAAACCTAAAACCCCCTGACCCCCCACCCCAAACCTAAAACCCCCACCCCAAAACGTAAAACCCTCCGACTGCCCACCCCGCCCCAAAACCTAAAACCCCGACCCCCCACCCCACCTCAAAACCTAAAACCCCCGACCCTCAACCCCACGCCAAAACCTAAAACCCTCCGACCCGCCCACCCCGCCCCAAAACCTAAAACCCTCTGAACCCCCCACCCCGCCCCAAAACCTAAAACCCCCAAACCCCCACCCCGCCCCAAAACCTAAAACCCCCGACCCCTGCCTCAAAACCTAAAACCCCCCCCACCCCCTCACCCCAGCCCCAAAACCTAAAACCACCGACCCCCCACCCCCCAACCCGCCCCAAAACCTAAAACCCCCGCCCCCCCCACTTACCTGAGTCATCGCCTTGTCCTCCGCACCATCCTCCTCAGCCGACTCCCTTGTTTGTGCCTTAACCACGCATGTTCGTTGTTCAGGACATGCGTGGTTAAGGCACAAAACAATGAAGTCATGGTTAAGGAAAGCGTTGTTCCGCTTTCGTTAACCAGGACTTCGTTGTTACAGAGTTGGCGTAGAGGACGTTTCCCTATGAGGAAACCTGACAGTTTAAAATTACTGATTCATTGACTTTTTGAGCATACCAAGGTTTGCCCTGTTGTCAGTCTCATAAAACTTCTGCAGTGCTACAGCTGGACTATCCCCATGTGTATTGTCTATTCCTCCTTGGCGTTCGTTCAATTCAGCTGAGAAGGATATTTTGTTAATGCAGGGAATGGCTCCAAAGACTCATGACTAGACCTGCACGTAACTGTGACAACATGGACCCCAATAATGATACAGGCTACACATTGGCCCACACACTTGAACTGGACACCTTTGTGCAATTAACCACTGGAAATATGTGAACACGTGCTGCTTGGTCTGCTGGTCCTCCACTGCCACAGGAGAAACATAGGTCATTTATACAACTCAAACTGTGGCGTGACATTACATTTGTGGATTGCTTTTGGGACTTGGTGTCACAAACACTGTACCCACATAGCATATTCCAATGCCTGACTCATGGGTAGTATACAAACAAGTGCTCAGGAAGTGGTACCCGACATTCCAGGACATGTGATGGTCTAGTCTTGGAACATTGCCATGATCAACCGTCTTCTATCTATCCTGTGCATGGTTTGTCATTGGAGATGCTTATGTCCCAAAAAATCTGGGAAGTTCACACAGCATTTGTTGCTGCGTGTATGACAAACACATTTTCTTTCCCATTTCCACACTGAATAGCATCTGATTTTTGGCCACATTGACAACACGTGCATACAAGCACATTTAAGAAAACACGTCTTGTGATGGTCACACAGTGGGACAACTAAATTTGTAAGAGCCAATTCACACACATTGACACACAGGCAATGAGTTACTGTATTGAGTTGTGTAGCCTTGCTATCCTCTATTGACGCATAACCTTCTCAAACTGGGTAGTACCAATTTGTATTCCAAAAGTTTGGGCATCTATTGCGTCAGTGAAGAGTGCAAATCCGGTACAACAACTAGAGTATCATGGTCCGCAGTAGTATGATCTGCCTCATGTGCCCATACACCGGAATGCACAATGTTGGTGCAAACAGCGTATCTCTGTATAGTCACACCTGTCATGTACTAAAAAAATTGAGAAATGACCCAAACCCAGTAAAAGACAGAAATTTTGACGGATATGCGTTAAAAAAACTCATGTGTCAAAAAATGCCACATATGCATTAAAAAATCACGTTCACTGCCATGATACATCCATTGGCCCTGAGCAGTAATTCCCACACTGTACCCCATGAAATTGGTTAACTATGAAAAATATTTGAAAATATGGATGCAGGGTCATTTCTAAGCATGTGCGTAAAAAAAAATACGCACATACTGTAAGCGTTATAATATTTTGACGCATAAGAATAAAAACGCACCACATTTGAGGCAGGAAGTGATGTAATAGGATATCCTGTTTACAGAATTGGTACAGTGGGTGTACTTTCACTTTGCAGTCTGCGATTTATCTTGACTGTGTGGCTGTGTTTGGACTTGTCTCTCTGTGAATATTGTGAATTTGTCTCCTGTGTGCTCTTTATATTGTCTTTTAGTGTTTCCTAAGTGTATGTGGTATCCTGTGTAAGTGTATTTTTGTCATTTCTGGTGTCTAATTTTGTCTTTGTACTGTTGGGAGTCTGTTGTGGGTAGTGTTAGTTTTGGGATAGTTGGGCTGTTTTAGTGTTCTTTACTTTTTATTTCCCTCTCCTCCCTTCCCTTCATTATCCTCTGTACCCCTTAATTCCTTCTTTTCTTTCAAGCATGTTGGGTTGGCCAAACCTTGGTAGAATGGGAGAGGAGGAGCTTGGGGGATTCATTTGGCTGGTGTGCCACTTCTTCCCATTAATGATAGAAACAGGTGGCTGGGTGATACAGGGGTATCACACAGAAGCAAGGAGGCTCAGGTGGGCAAAGGTCCTGTACCATCTGAAAAGAATATACAACACACCGCGCAACGACCACCAGCTAAAACACCTTTGGGCTGACCTGGTTGCCAGGGAGCAAGACCTCCTCGACCACCTGGGGATTGTGATTGGTGGCCCTGTTGGTGAGCACATTTAAATGCTCTGCAGTGACAGTAGAAGATTTGTTCATATGCTGCAGGCAATGTTTTTGGACATGTGGAATACAAGTTAAACATACAGTTGCCGTGAGTTATACAATAATTCCTACACATTACTGTCATTTGTTGACGCAACAGCTGCACTAACTTACAAAACACAACTGTAAATTAGTGCTGCTTTCACGTCAATCGAGGATGCAAATGTCGCTCTAACATATGTTTTATGCATGGTCTGTGAGTGTACCAGGAAAGACAGTTTTTAATCCAGAAATTTTCAAGAATGTGTCCCCCAATTATTTCTGATACAACTGGATTCTAACACATACGTAACAAGTTATTTCTGACCTCAGGTAACATCTTAGGCTGATAGTTTGACTTGTTGTGCTGCATTTAAATTAGGGATGGATGCCAAAAGTAATGCACACGGGTTCATGTCAAAATGTTTGGTGCTACTTACCATAGCTGTGGCACATTAAATGAAGCAAATGATACAAATTGAGGGGTAACAACTATACATGGCCCTCTGTTCATTGTACCTGTGTGTTTTACATTGGTCTTAGTCACAATAGCTGGCCCCGAGCTAGTGCATTTGCCATCTGTGTTACTCTATTGCCATGTACTTCTCATAAGTTATGGGATCATCATGGGATACCTTACGTTGGGGAATGCATGATCACAATGGATTAAGTGCATGATGCCGTGCAAGAGACCCATGACCAATTCCATCATACATATAAAGTTCACTAATTCTTTGCTAGTTTAGTTTGGCACACCCATGCTGATCTACTGCAGCATATGTTAAATAACTAACCTCCAAGTATGGAGGCTATCACTGACATGGGTGTATGCTAAGATCAGAAGACCAGCATTCCTGTGACTGCTGTCATTCCGAAGGTACATACAAATTGAAACCTATATCATCATGATTGACACAGTGGTACATTTTCTAAGCAATGTGTTAATATCATCACAGTGTCAGTTTGCTGTAAATCTGCTGATCAACCAACTTGGCTAATATAAGATGATGAATGTTGCTCAACTGTGATTTCCTAAACCCATACTTGGTAAACAGGGCAATGAGTGACACATTTCAGGTGCAATGACTACACCTGTGCCCATTCAGTCTGTCATGGATGACTACAATACACACTGTCAATATATATCTCCTTGTTGTATCCAAATATTAAAACTGGTCAATCCATGCCTAGCCTCAAACTGTCACCAAATAATGCACAGGATTCCCTGCCATTATGGTGTCATAGGGGGCATATGTGGCTCAGCGTTCTCTGTTAATGTACCATATGTAACCTAGATACAACTCAGGCCCTACATGTAAGGGACCATAGCAAGCATGATAAATCATGACCTTAAATCAACCCACAGGTGTGTCACACAGTAAATGATTGTCCTTTGATGCCCAAGCCACAACACCTGAGTGACTGACATTGCAGTGCTCCAGGAAAGTGGCTTTGCATGTCTCTCATTAATACAAATGATGAGAGGAGTACACTCCATAAATGAGTCTGCAAACAAATGATGGAGCATGTTTGCCACTACATGATAGTTAGGGCCACTGCATGTGTGCAGATATGTGTATATCACTCACTGGAGTGACCGGGTCTGTACATGTTTGCAGTGGTATGTCTGTTGCAGAATCATCATGCCTGAGAGGCTAGACTTTCAGATTTAATGTTCCACACAGTAATTGTATTTGGAAGTGTTGTACAGTGCACAGACATTGAGCACATTTCTCCCTTCCATGCTTTACAGGTGGACCTGCCTCCTACACAATCGGAGAGGTGGCTCGATTTGCGGACCCAGACATCTCCAGTAAGTGTTGATATTTCTGTTCTGTGTTGTGTTTGCAGCTGTTGTGTGATTGACTCCTGTGTGATGGACACATAGCAAGGTATGATGTGCTGGTAAATGATCAGATATGTTACTTGAATGTAGTATAATTTTTTTCCATCTTTAAATTGGACAATCATTAGCGTATACTCATTTTTTGGGATTGTAGTACAGCCATTTCGGCATTGCCATGTGAATAGGGTGACATTTGTTGATAAAACTTGTATTAAGAACATTTATCAGAGGGACATATTTATGATTTAGTCAGCAGGTCATACCCTGAATCTCACAGAATAGGGATGCCAAAGTCTTACCCACAGACTTGAGCCTCCCTGCTCACTAATGAACATGTTTGACTGTATATTTGACTTCCTAGCAGCATGTTGCTCAACATGTTGTGCTACATGTATGTAGCACTTGAGTACAATGTCATAGGTGTGCATGCAGCTCATGGCAAGATGTGTGCTTGCATCTATCTGCTTGTTGTAAAACATGTATTAGTGGTGTTAAATGATGTTGACAATTGTCTACATTTCCAAACATAAATGTGGATGGGATTGTCAAACGTTTAGGTGTATCCTAGTTAGACATCCTCCTTACCTGTGGTGGACTGCCCAAACCCATGTACAGCTGTCCAAAGCTTCCTGGGTGTCCTAGATGTTGGAAAGTATTTGTTGCTTGCCCCCCCCCTCAGGCACAGGCTTAGGGTTATGAAATGTGTACCTAGGACTGCTGATCCATGTTTAGTACACTGACATGTAAATCTGTAAATCACTTGTCCAAGACTAGGATTACCACTCATGATTAGCAACCGCATTGTATCCTGGCAATTCCATTGACAAATTACGGATCTTGTGGCCCTTGATGGTCATCCAGAGGATAGTCATTAGTTTGCCTGTCACATGTGGAGGATTTGCAGCATTTTCGTATGTGACAAATGGCTGAACTATGATGCATAGGTCATTTAAGTTGTTACACATCTTTTAGAGCATTGCTGTGCTGTTAGCTAGGACATGTGTAGGCTGCGTTGGCATGTACTTCCTCAGGGACAATCTGTGATCTGTATGATGATATGGACTGTTTCTGGTACATTAGATGTATTGTCTGATTTACTTCAGTAGCTATATCACACAATTAAGTACCTAGGGCCATATTGATACTTTTTGACGCAAAACTGGGCCGGCGCAGTTTTGCGTCAAAAATATTACCGCTGGCTAACGCCATTTTGGTGCGCCATGCGGGCGTCAAATTTAAACTTTGACGCACAGCGGCGCAAACCACAGGTGGGAGTCATTATTTTTGACGCACACTGCAGCGTCAAGTCGTAAAGCACGTTAATGCTGGGTAAATGACTGTGGGTCGATTTACGACACCGCAAACCGGATATGCGCCGATTTTTGATGCAATACCGTCAAAGAAACCCGCGAACACTGCCATTTCATCAGAGGAGAGCCAAAATGGATCCCAGATGCACACACATTCCATCAACGTGCAGGCCATTGTTGATCACCAGGGATTGATCACCAACATCGTGGCTAAATATCCTGGGAGACATCATGCACAAACTCACCCCCTCTAGGCTGGCTGCCATATTTTCCATCCCCACCCGCACCTCCTTGGCCAGCTCCCGCTGTACTGCAACTACAGTTCTCTCAAAGCTGGTGCGGGTGTTGTTAGAGTCCTCAGCTGGGTTGGAGCTGGCAATTGGGGTGCTGGGTGGGTCCTCTGTGATGGCTGCTGTATCTGTGCTCATCCTTGCGACTGAAGGTGGGGTCTGGAGGGTCCCAAGGACATCTTGGAGGATCTGCTGGCTGATGTTTGTCAGCTCGTCATCCATGTCATCAGGGTAGTCCAGGACAGGCATATCCCCAGGAGAACCATCGTCCTTTGTAATTAGATATTGTACCATGTGTTGTGGGATTTGTAATGTGACGTGCCTGCCTTCCTATTTGTTGCACATTGTGATCTTAGTTCCTGCTCATTACGCCTGTCTTTAATATTAGCATTCTCCCATGGCCTATGCCCCACCTGCCTGTCACATGTATTGTAGTCAGTTTGGGGACTTGTCAGCATCACATCCTCTAGGTGTTGGTTCTGGCCAAATTGTGAATTGCCACCTTCTTGTCTTACTTAACCCTCCGTCTAGTTCCATTCTCATGGTGAGGCCTTGCACTGGCTGTGGTTGCTCTGATGGCACTTGCACCACACTTAACACTCTGGAACTGAGCCAGTCTCAGATATTTCACATCCAGCTATATGTTGCTGAGACCTAGCATATACTATGTATAGCATTGGCATGGCACACTACATATGTCAGCATTGGTAGTGTGTGATGTTGATGTTGGGGAATGTGCACTGATGGTCCTAGCAGTGCTCCATTTCCTCTTCTGACTGTGAGGGTGAATTTCACTAGCCGGTGACATATGTCCTCCCCCCTCAATGTTGTTGTCTGAGCAGTATGACATTTGGGATATTGCATGGTGTCATTGGAGCTATTGTGACCCAGGCACAGGGTGGACCCTGATATATGCAGCATCGGTATGACATTAGTGCTGTGTACCTCATAATGTTTATGAAAATGGTGGATGTTTGTAGCAACTATGGACAATCTCATTTGACAGGATTAGAAAATTTCTATTGATTACAGGGGATTGATAACATTGTCATGCTGAACCCTCTAATTTAGGTGTGTTTGATCCATGGGGACGTTACTGCCATTCGCTACTTGACCTGCACACACAGCAGAGGTGGTAGTGGCAACTGTTGTCAATGTTAAATTCTATTTGCAGATATGGGCTGAGACTGTTAATTGAACCCTAGGTCATGTAGGGAGAATACCACCTGACGTGTGACAGCAGGCCAGTTTTATGTTGTACCCTGCCCTCCTGGACTGGCTTTACATTTCCAACATCCTTGGCATGGCAGCATACCACCATACAAAGGTTGTTGGTGTAGTGTAGTACTGTGCTCCCGGATTCCTCTGAACGGGCCATGCACCTGTGCCGTGCTCCTTTACCCATGCCACTTCCTGAATATCATGACTTACATGCATTGAGAAGTAGGTATGTCCCCCCCGCTTGTGGTTAACATTTGTGCATTTTAGTTCTCCGTACAACTTACCCTGCATGTGTGTTGTTTCCTGCTAGTCTGCACTGTCCTGTCCCCGAATCCCTGTGACGATCTCCTCAGGGATGACGGCTGCCACCATCTCCTCCATGTGGCCCAGGGCCTCCTGCGGTGCTGGACTCCCACCTCCAGTATGCAGTGCTGCCTTCCTATTCCTGGCCAGCTTTTCCTTTGTCCTGCGCTTGCAGTCATGCCAGCATTTCTTGCACTCGATGACTGTTCTCCGTACTTCTGCCACACTGTTTATCTTGCCAATAATTTGTTGTCATATTGCCTCTCTCCTACTCATTGGCAACTTTGAGGTGACAAAAAGGCGGTGCTGCTGTTCCATCACCTCTTTCACCAGAATTTCCTGCTCCTCTGCACTGAAGCAACACTTTCTTTCCTTCTTCTCACTCTCCTGGGTCTTGTGTGGGTCCTCCTGGCTGGTTCCTGGTCTGTTGTCATCTTCCTGGGGTCTGACCACGCATCTGGGACCCATTTTGTCTCTCCTTAGCACATTTTGCAGTGTTTGCGCCACTTTTTGACGCTATTGCGTCAAAACACAGCACGTCTCCAGTTTGCCGCTTCGTAAACAGGATCACAGTCATTTTCATTGCATTAACGTAGTTTTTCTTTACGACGTGACGCATTGGTTTGAGTGAAATAAAAAAGACTTACACCAGTGGTTTGTGCCGCCGTGCGTCAAAGTATAGATTTGACGCCCGAGCGGCGAAAAGAAATGGCATTAGCTGGCGGTAAAATGTTTGACGCAAAACTGTGTTGGCGCAGTTTTGCGTCAAAAAGTATAAATATCGCCCTTAGCTTTCAGCTGCGTCACAAGTTCACCTGCGTCGCCATCACATTTAACAAGCTCTTTTGCTTGCCATTTTTTTCACCAGTTTGTTTGCCCTTAATCTTGGCACATTATCAGCCGTGGCCATCTACTGCAGCTTCCCACCTGTTTTCTCATAGGTGGTAAGTGTCTCAAAACATTTTGCAAGCAGTTCCCAGTACAATGTCAAGCTCCGAACAGATAGAATTCATTGTCTTGGGTAATAAAAAGTTCTTAACTAGCCTTTCTCCTTTAATTTCATATTAACTTGATATTTGTGTAACATGTGTGCGTTTTCACGACGCTTTACACAGTACATTACAGAGTCAGTCTGGGATAGGAAATAATCCCTGGCACCAAAGTAAAGAGGCTCCCAATAGTGAAACAGATAGCTAAAAGAGTGACCCACATTTGCACAAAAGGGCAGTTTTTAACTACCACCTTCCACCAGTGCTCCTCATCTCTCCATAACCCCTCTGCAATATGTTTTTCATTTGTTTTATAGTGTCTCTCATACCAGTGTGGGGTGTCAGAAAACTTTACAAGAGACACACATTATACAGAGGGAATGAATCATATGAATGTTCTTCAGTCTATAGGAATTGTTACATACAGCAATGAGGATTCCAATGTGTAGGATTCACATGGCATCCTTACTACTAGGCAGAATATTTTTTAAAGCGTTTGGTCTGGCGAAGCACAAACTCAGGATTTAAAATGTACAAAAGTGGTTAGGGTTGTCTTTACTAATAAGAATGCATTTCTACCCAAATTAACCTTTTTTTAGCAATATTAGGTTCATAAAAGACTGCGAGAAAACAACATTCTAACTTCTACCATGCGGTTTGTATGCAGCTGTTTGATGACAGTTCATACGTCATCAGGATTGTAACTTATGAACTGCAGGTAACAAAATGATCTATGACAAAAGCAGTAATCAACAGAGCTATTCACATAAAATAAAGTAATATGATCTGCATGTTACACGTTCTTTGCATCAGGCATAATAAACCATTGTGCTGCTTTATGATAAGTCAGCACTGCCACTAGACAAAACTCCAATCTCTCTTCCGCAGGAACATTGGTCACCAGAGTTATCTTGACATTTTGTTGTTGCTTGAAAACTGCTGGACACAAGGAACTTTAGAGCAAGCGCTTTTAAATCCCATAAGTTTTTTCTAAGCACAGTGCCCCCAAACTCAGTACCTGGTGCAGCCGCACGGGTCGAGCAGCCATAATGCCAGCCCAAATTCAAGTGTGCACAAACTTACATTCATCCCAATATTTTTGTTATAAACATTAAGCAAATCAATGTTTATGAATTTCATCCCTTTAATACAAATGTGAGTGGCACCTTTTCAGTGGACTTTGGTTTAACTATCTGTCCTCCAATTCTATTAGCTGCTTAGCCCTCCAATTCTCTTGCTTCCATCATTCTCAATATTAGCATTATGAGTATCTAACTAGTCAATATTTACTTATTTGATCCACACATAATTAAAATATAGGGCATTCTTGTGAGTGATAATTAGCTGAACAGTTTATCCTGCAGTTCTATTGGCTTCCCAGATCACCATGCCATAAGTTGGGCATCTCCTGGTGCTATAGTGGTAATAGTGCTAAAGGTGGTAAATGCATCACAATGTGGTGGAGCCAGCATTGTTGATTCCTGTTAGATTTCAACTTACATTTCTTAACATATAATTCTATTTTCTTGCAAGTTTAGTAGCCTTTTCGTCTACACACTGCTTTCCTTTGTTCCATAGATGGGGATTATTATGAAAAAGGCGTTTGTCATAATGAAGATGATAACTCCAACTTGTAAATGTCCATCAGATAAGAGACTATGGGCCTGATTTAGAGTTCAGCACACAAGATACTCTGTCACAAATACAATGGATATCCTGTTCGCCATATTACAAGTGCATTACAGCTAGTGGCACTTGTATTATGATGAACAGGATATCCAACATGTTTTTAATAAAGTAACCCATCTTCCAAACTCTAAGTCAGGCTCTCTATTTACACTGCAGTGAAAAAAAGCCTTACCTAGAATGAACTGACTCTGGAATACTGAGGATATTCAAAAGCAGACGTTCTCAATTAGAATATTTGGTTTAGTTAAATAATGTATAATCCATATTTCATTTCGAACATAACGAAGTAGATTACAACAGCGTCTTCTCCTTTTGAAACATATAAAATCCAAACTGAAATTCTGAAAATGAATTGCTCAAACTATTACAATTGTATTAACAGAACAAAAGGACTGAACCATGTGACTGTGAGTGAACTTGAGTAAGAGGACCATTGCATACAAAAAACACATTCTTGACATCCACCTTCTCTCTTGAATGCATTCAACCTACGTTTGATTATTGTGATCAACTACCCTACTGGCTTGTTTGTGGTGCAGTGCAAAGATGTAAAAAGAACATGTGATGGACGGAATGCTGACTAATGTCAAACATTCACCCCTAGTACAGAGATCTGGGCCTAAATTAATCGTTTTTTTGCCACCCATGCCGTTCCAGTTTGGACCCAGCTATATCCAAATCAGTCTTGACCCTATTCCCCATGGGAACGGTCTAGCCCGAACTGCCAAGCCAGGTCCTCCCTGGACTGGAAACAAGCATCCTAGGACCAGTTTCAGGGTATCACCCTTCATCAGCCAGGCTAGCTTGATTCCAGTGGCATGGAGAGCACAGGACCCACGTCTGGGCATACCCTTCCCACTTGGGCCTACAAATGCAAAGTGATGGGCAGAATGCTGAACAATGTCAAACATTCACCCCAATACAGAAATCTGGGCCTAAATCCATAATTTTATATTTTATTCCCACACAAATTTAACCATATCCTTTGAAATAGATTCCACTCCATTGCTGAAAAATATTCCTTTAGAGAATCTTTAAGAATGTGATTTATTAAATCAGTAGGGGTGTGTGAAATTTGCATAATTTGATTTTACTGAATCACAGCAACAGCATACTGTTACTTGTAATTAAGTGAATTGCAAATCCACCATTATGCACTATGTGTTAGCTCAAAATGAGTCCTTGCCTCAATTTGCACGGCTGCATTTCAGGTTAAAAAAATTGTGAGAAACAACCTTTTGCGTTTTGTTGTTCAAGTGGGTTTGTGGTAACTTTTTACTGTGGAAGGTGTGTTCATGCTACATTTTTCTGCAAATGGCACTTAATTACTTGGCATGGCATAATGGCATAATTTGGGGAAATTCGGGTAACAAGTGTAACATGAATTTCCCGAATTTATGTGAATTTCACCAAGGTAATTTAAATTTCACTCAAACCTATTAATTCATTGAGAAGAATGTGTGCTCTTAATACATAATAACCCAGCAACCCTCCTTTTACTGTGAACCACGTATCCCATTGTAGCATTTGACTCTCTCAGGGTAGTGAGGCAGAGCAGGCCAAAGTCTACTCAGGGTAGGTGGCGTGCGCTACTGCTCCTGCCTGCAAGCATTCAGCAAGTATCACCCCATAAATCAGGACCTGTTAGTGCTTTTGCATATGAAAATGAAAATTACCTTACTATTTATGCGCTACTCAATACTAGGCATTAATTCAGAAATATGTGTCTTTGTCTGGGCACTTGGCACCTCTCCTAGGTTTATCTCAGCTGTACCACCAAGGGCCCAAAGCAGAATGCTCTGCCTGCACCCTCTAGTTCCCACAACCTCCTTGTTAGCTACTTGCAAAGCAGATGATTCAGGGGGAGTCAGGGTCACACTCCAGCAGGGTCAGTCTACAGAAGATAGAGGGGAGCCTTTCTGGGTCCCGCCAGCAGGTTCACCTATTTACTGCCCTTAAAAGGGTGTGGGGGCCAGCACCACTGCCCTAGAGAAATTCATCCTAGACTCTGGGTGCCAACTAAAGTCAGAAGATCTTAAATCCATCTTTGTAACAGGGGTCAGGTATCTGCTGTCCTCCAGTTGGGCATTTGTCTTGCATTGCTTGGCCCTTGTCAAGACTGCTCAAAAAGTCTCTCTCTTGTGCAGGGATTTTTAAGTGGGTGTGAAAATGTCTGAAAGGTAGGAACCTGTAACCAGTGATGGGGTAAGACATCATAATTTCATCCCTGTCCCAACCCTCCTGCACATCATTGCGTAATATTCCAAATGGCGACTTAAAGTATTTTTAGTAATTAACTTGGTGCCAATCATCAGCTGAGTGAGGGAAATATGACAAATCCTTAAGAGCCAGAAAGAATGCAGATGCCACAAAAGTGACATTTGGTCTGCAGTCTGGGCCTATTTTTATCCTGAGATTGGTACTTCACCTGAATCCAAGCACTACAGTCCTGCACTATGAATGAACACTCAGATTATAAGGTTTACACCAGGTCAGCACCATTCCCTGAAGGGTTTCTTCTGTGATAAGCTATTTGAGCATAGATAGCAGGCTGAGCCAGATGGTAGTCTCACATACTCAACCAGCACAAATGCGCACTTGTGTCTTTGATGTGTAATCTGAAGAGGTGGTCAAAGGGTGGGTGCCAAAAAAGACTGTCACACAGGGCGCCACCAGCGTTAAATGCGGCCCTAACTACCAGCTCTTACAATGCAGTCTCTGAAAAATGTATTCATCTGAGGGTCCATTTCAGTCCACTAGAATTTCAAAGCTTACTTCACATTTAGTCACTGTCAGTCCTATATAATCCTTAAAGCCCAAATCCACAATTCTGTCTCAAATTGAAAGGAGGAAAAAAGGTATTGCTTCACATCAACAGTTGCCATTCGAGCAACAATTGTCCAAAAATGTAGGCAAATGATTGTATTTGTACTAATTCCGGTCTACCTTGTGGCCAACTGCTTACTATATCTTACTACTTACTTTAAATGTTCATGCTTTCCTACTCCCTCACACCGTTAGCGCGTCAGAGCCTTAATGAGTAAACTTACAAGGAGACACGTTTAGGTCAACAAACCTTTCGACCACGTTTGGGAACTTCCCAGCACAAAATATTTTCTTGGCATCACCAATCAATGAATCAATGAACAATCAATAATAACAATCGCTGGTCAATAAACATATAATAAAACTTAACCATTGAACTCACCATAACTCCCCAGTTCACGAATAACCACACCAGTTTAGTCAAAAGTTAAGATATTTATTTCCCTATTGGTTACAATCTAACATCATGTCTGTTAATATTATTTGTAATAAACCACGCCAAACAATCCTAATTAGTGTAATAAAACATGACTTTGATCAATGCATCAGTTATATTCATTCAGTATTTAGGCACATCATTAATATGAAGCAACTTAGCAGAGTCTCATTAATACATTGATTCAACAAAGCAAGAACTCAGTCATTTGTCTATTTGCATAGGATAATTGTGAACACCTTAACTAACCACGAATTAGCATTAGCATGTTGGGCGTCATGCAAAACATTTTAGTAAACACAAATTTGGAAAACATCTAAACTAAGGCCTCTATCAAAATAGCAGTTGGTACCTAGAAAGAAAAGGCAAACAAATCACAAATGTTGCATAGGATAGTTACCAATCTAAAAGATCAGCAAACAGCGTCAGTCTTCATCCTCAGGACATCAATCGATTCCCCATCGGCAGAGATAGGGCGGGGTGAAATCTCAAGATAGCATAGTTCAGAAAACGAATTGCTTCCCTCAGATGGAGGAGAAGTTAATATCAGACAAGAATGAGGTAGAGGAAGGTTTGAAGTGGCAGGACAATTTAACTCTAAAGTATGGGTTTGAAGTGTCCGGAAAATGGCAAATGACATAAGTCTTATGGCAAAAGGATAAAAACAAATGTCCCCATCAAAGTAGAAAAGGAAAAGTGTCAATGTTTCTCTTGCGTTACACCGTTAAATCAAAACTGTCTAATTGTTCCCTGATTCCTCATTGGATAAGATTTGGTGCATCGTTATCTCTGTCCAATAATTCGGTAAGCACCTTACTAGAATTTTCCCTCGTTTACAGCTCCCATGTCACGGATTGGTCCATGTTATTGACGTCTTCATGGTTGGAATGTCAGGTAGAAAATGTTACACTTTTACGCTCCAGTCAGTGTCTTCATTGTCTTCTCCTAGTACAGTTAACCTTGCACCTGTTGCGAATTACACTGTTGCATCCAGTAAGAATGTCGCCTTGAGCAAGCCGGTTCTCATGAGAAAGAATTTACGACGGCTACACTCATATATCCCCAGGAAAATTACAGCTTTGTGTCCTTCAGGAAAACAGCGCATTTACACATTAGAAAAATACAATTCAATACGAGGCCAGGCAGCTAGGCCCAAACCCTCGCTAAGCTAAGGCCCTCTGATTTAATAAAGTAACTCTTAACATATAACTCTAATTATGATATACTAATAAAAATTCAAAACATTATTGCACAATAATTCAGAAGTAATAAGCTTTTCATTAGTCTTCAATTACATTGGTAGCCACTCCCCGTGGGCACATTACAAACGTGTGCATTATTTTCCATGTTAACACATTTTCTATGCAGCTTCATCACACAATATATTTGCAAGATTTCATAATTAATATTAATTTTAAAAGACACACTCTAACAACACCATTCCTCATCTGACAGCCTGCATGAATTCATTACGTCCACTAATGCCACCAAACCTTTTTCATCTTCGTGTCCCTCTAACTCATCCTCTCATTTCATTGGAAGTCTTGCTGAATAATCTGTCCACACATTTTCCCACCTGGAATATGCATTACATCAAAATTTTGTTACAAACAATTTGAACGCAGCCTGGTCAATCATTGGAGTATGATCTTTAAAGACATCCCCATTCAGAATGCATTCAGGTAGCCTGTAGTGAATCACCAAAACAAATTTCATCCCCTGTAAAAAACGTACATTTTTCTATCACCAAGCAACAAGCCAAAAACTCTTTTTCAAAGATAAAGCACAGTCTTTCTGTTTTACACAATGGTTTTGTACATGACATCAGTGGTTTTACCTAAAACAACTTCATTCTGTGATAGGACAGCCCCTAGTCCAAAATCACTAGCATTCACTATTAGGATACACATAGCTTTCCAATCATATACTTTCAACGCTTTCCCTGATACAATCTTTTATTTCAATGATTGAAACTGACTGTTTAACACAATCTTAATCCTAATCAAATAATTTATTGTTCCTCAGCAAGTGCTGTATGCTCTCTGTTTTACTGGCAAAATGCTCTATAAATTTTGATTACAAGAAGCATAAATATAAAAACTATATATAAGCAATTGTTTCCACTGGTCCTGGGTGTGAGTAAGATCTTTTTTCTGACAAAACAGGTCTTAATTACTCAATCCTTTTTTCTAAAATTCACAATTTTTTACTAACTGTAATTCCTATTTTTATTGTTCTAAAATCCTATCAGAGACATTCTTGTCTTTCCCTGCTACTAGACTGACATACTAGAAGGTGACTGCTTCTACAGCACTGTCAAAACTTTCAACATTCGGATTTCAAGTATGAATGAGCTAGTTTAAATATGAACAGTATTCTGCAAAATTGAAAGGCCCCAACAGATGAAATAAAGGCCCTCAATACAACCCTGGCGGTCGGTGTTAAAGCGGCAGTAATACTGCAAACAGTCCGGCGGCAAAAAAATGGAATCATGTCCATTGCGGAAACCGCCAACATAGACAACCACTTTAACACTCCGACCACCACGGCTGTAGAAACAAACACCACGGCGGTAACCGCCAACAGACAGGCGGAAGACAATGTACAGCCCACCGTACCACAAAAGGGCCTATCCGCCACCTTTTCCGGGGTGGAACCAACGCAAACAAAAACACGGTGGAAACAGTACACAGAAGGGAAAACACTCACCTTTCCACACCCCACGAGGAACCAGGACGCCATGGAGCCCGAATTGCAGATACTGCAGATGCTGGTCTTCCTTCTCTTCTATCAGGAGCACTAAAGACGGCGGCGCCAACCATGGTGAGTACTGCACCTACAACACAGGGGAGGGGGGAGGGAAAAGAGAGTGACACACACACGCAACACCCCCACTCCCACCCTCACCCACAACATATTACACACAAATACATGTAGCAACATTACACATACACCTCCCACCCCCTGGAAGAACGCAAGGACAAAAGGAAATGATTTGAACAAATGTAATCATGTGAAATCTCATTATCAAAGTTAAAAATCCAGTAAATACAATTATGTACACCAACTACACAAGTCCGGATAGTGCACCAATCATTGTACGTGGACCACTGGGCCCAAAATGCATGGGCGAAGCCCACACTAGATACCTGACTGGAAACAGAGAGAACACTGCAGGGGCATCAGATTGAAATGAAACAGGCACCTCAGGGGGAGGGGGGCACCTCAGCCAGATGAACGCACGCCGCCACTGCTGCACGAGGGGGCTCCATGCCCATTGCTGTATCCTGGGGAGTGCAAAGCCACAGTCTCTCAAGTGGGTGGGTTGCCCACTGCTTTATCCTGGGGAGTGCAAAGCCACAGTCTCTCAAGTCTCTCCAGTGGGTGGGTTGCCCACTGCTTTATCCTGGGGAGTGCAAAGCCACAGTCTCTCAAGTCTCTCCAGTGGGTGCTTTGCCTACTGCTTTATCCTGGGGAGTGCAAAGCCACAGTCTCTCAAGTGGATAACAGTCTCCACTTTTTCTGGAGAGGGCATGGTGCCCAGAGCGCTTATCCTGCCAAGGACTGAGGTAGTGGATGTGATTCTCCACTGGTTCTGGAGGGGGCCTGGTGCCCAGAGTGCTTCATCCTGCCAAGGACTGAGGTAGTGGATGTGATTCTCCACTGGTTCTGGAGGGGGCCTGGCGCCCAGAGTGCTTCATCCTGCCAAGGACTGAGGTAGTGTATGTAATTCTCCACTGGTTCTGGAGGGGGCCTGGTGCCCAGAGTGCTTCATCCTGCCATGGATTGAGGTAGTGGATGTGATTCTCCACTGGTTCTGGAGGGAGTCTGGTGCACAGAGTGCTCCACGTGCAGTGTGGCCGGTACAATTCACTCACCTAGGTGTGCGTGCCACGACATTGGCGATGTACAGGTAAGCATGATACGCCATGGAGGCAGCGACATACCCCACACTGCTGCAGCTTCACATTCCACCTGCAGGTGCCAACAGTGATGACAGTAATGCTTCATGGAAGCTGCCCAGGGTCCTGGAACACACCACCGGCCTCGGACGACTGACAACTGGGGATGGTATGCATGTCAGCGGTGGTGCCACTGTCCGAGGACGCCGCAGGGCCGCTGATGGTGCTTGTGACGGTGTCTATGGTGACGGTGCTGGCGGCGGGGTCTGTGGCGGCGGGGCTGGCGGCGGGTGTCAGCACCTGCTGAGGGAGAAAGCAGGATGTCTCCTGCAGCCTCGGACAGCTGCCGACCGGGAAAGAGGCTGGGGACTATTACAGCGGCTGTAGACGTGCAGGAGGCGGTGCAGGTGGTGGTGCAGGTGGCGGTGTTCGCCGCCGTACAGGTTGGAGTTGACGTGGACACAAGGTGTGACACTGGTCCCTCAGTCTGTGCCACCATGCCCTCTCCTGACCTGCCCTTCTGTTTTTGGTCGTTCCCCACCTTGGATGGTGGCGCAGTTGTCTTGCCACTATCCTCTTTCGTTTTTGATGACCCCTTGGTGGCTGGTGGTTTCGGCTTCTCCCTCCGGGATGTGGGCACCTTTTTCACCTTGGCAGGTGGCTGAATGTCCTTGCCCTCACTATGTGGCACACTGGCAGCCCTGATGGTTGGCGCACTCCATGACCCCGCAGTTGCTGGCACCACTGTGCCTGGGGATGTGGTGGCTGAGGTTCTGGGCTGGGACCTAGAAAGCCTGGCCCTAGGGGAAGGACGGGGGGAGGTGTAGTGAAGAGGTCAATGTTAGCCAGGAAGAGTTTTTTAGACACACTGGGACGGGAAGATGGAGGGGGTTTGGGAGTGGAGGAAGAGGTAGTGGTTGTCGGAGGTGTACGTCTGCTGAATTTGGCTGAAGGTGCATGGGCTGGAGGCTGTTGTGAGGTGGATGGCTGTTGGGTGGGTCTGTGTCTGCGTTTGTGCACTTTGGGAGGAGGGCTCACAGACACACTGGTAGAGGACACTGGGGATGTGCGAATGGTAGTGGGTGTGGTGAGTGCATGTGAGCGGTATGTGGTGGGCGTGCTGGTGATGGAGGTAGTGGCTGAGGATGTAGTGCATGCAGGTGTGGGAGAGAGGAGGGAGACGTGGAGGAGGGGGACACAGTGGAGGAAGTGGATGTTGCTGGGTCTGCATGGGTATGTTGCTTGTGTGAGTGCCTGTGGGATGTGTGGTGCTTATGTTTGCCTGAGCCACTCTTGTGTGTTGATGTGTGTGCATTCTGGTCTGATGGTGTGCTTGGGATAGGCAGAGGTACAGGGGATTGGGTATCGGTGGAGGAGGTTGGAAGGGGGAGGCTGGACACAGGGACAATGGCTGCCATCAGTGCTGAGGCCAGAGCCTGAAATGCTCTCTGTTGGGCTGCCAGGCCAGAATGAATGCCCTCCAGGTATGCATTTGTTTGTTGCAAATGCCTCTCAACACCATGGATGGCATTCAGAATGGTAGACTGTCCAACAGTGAGGGATCACAGAGGTCAATAGCCTCCTCGCTGAGGGCAGCAGGGCTGACTGGGGCAGGGCCTGAGGTGCCTGGTGCGAAGGAGCTGCCCACCCTCCTGGATGAGCGGGCACGGGACAGATGTTGAGGGGCTGCTGGGAGGGCGGTGCTGGTAGGGGGGTGGCGGCTGTACCTGTTGATGCTGGGGGCATAGAGGGGCCCGCCACCGCAAGGGAGCTCCCAACAGAGGAGGAGTCACTGTTGCTGGTCTCTGCTCCGATCCCCGTCGTAGAGCTCCCCTCGCCCTCCGTCCCACTGGTGGCTTCAGACTCCGTAGCTTCACCATTCAGGACCAAGTGGGATGCAGCTCCCTCCTGCTCCAGTGCCAATGCTCCTCCGCCTGATGATGCTATTGCACGCAAGAACAGGGAGACAAAACAAAAAGGAGGGGGGAGACAGAAGAAAGACATGTTCAGCGCATGCAACACCACTACCGTTGGCAGACACAACAGACAGTGAGCAGCCCTCTGCACTACACCATGCACTTATAGTTCCTAGATTTTTCACATGCCCATGGGGTACGAGACCTAAGCCCAATTGCTGCACACCTGGAAGTCACAGGAGCCTGACTAGGTGTAGATGGCTCTTACCACTAGTGGGGTTTGGGTGCCACATAGCCTGCCTCACAAGAGACATTGCCTACCAAGATTGCCCTGGCCTAGGGGAACCCACTGCCCACCTCCCCCGCCCAGACACCTCGTAATGCATGCAGAGTCAGCTGAATGAGAGTGTACTCACCCCCTTGTGGCTGCTGTGATGCCCTCAAGCGCCCATCCAACTCCGGATAGGCCACTGCCAGGATCCGGAACATCAGGGGGGTCATGGTGCGAAGGGCACCCCTCCCACGTTGGGAGGCCATCCCCAGCTGGGCCCCCGCCGTCTTCTTGCTCCAGCGGCGCAGGTCCTCCCATCTTTTATGCAGTGGGTGCTCCGTCTCTGGTAGACCCCCAGGGTCAGGACGTCCTTGGCGATGGCACGCCAAATAGCCTTCTTCTGGTGGGCGCTGACCTGGAGGAATGGGACAGGGTGAAAGGACATTACTCACCCAGCTGGACCGTGATACTCATTGCCCACCAGTTCCCACCGATGCCATGACGCACATACACTCACCATCCGCAAATGTGGGCCTCAGCCCCCCCTATGTATCTTCCAGCCACACCACTCAAAGCAGGCATTGCCCATTCAGCATGCTCACAGTGTACTCACCTGTTTGTCTGGAGGACCGTTCAGTTGCGTGTACTGGTGGAGGACCCCATCCACTAGTTTCTCCAACCCCTCTGAAGTGAAGGCAGGGGTCCTTTCCCCAGACACATGAGCCATCGTCGCTTCCAGACACAGGTCACAGCAGCACTTGCAGTGTAGGTCCTCTCCTGTTGAAGGTCAGGTATCAAGTGAGTGAACAGACAGAAAATGGCGGTCACGTCTGCGGCGGTGCGCACCATCACCACCGGCGTACATCATCATTGGCTCCTGGGACCCATAGGGCCCAATGTTAACCAATGCTGAATTGCGCCGCGGTCTTCGACTCCCTACCGTAACGGTGTACAACGCCAGCGCAGTTACCTCATGTCCCCTTGTCCCACCTTACAGGTGCCATTTCAGGGGGCCACATGGTATTAATAATAACTGTGTCCCACTTATCTAGGCCTGGAATACTCACAGTTACAAGCACATTGCGGATTAATAAATTTCTGCAAATGACATTTTGTGATACCTCAGTGTTGGCTGACTCTCTGCTCGCTGTTCTCCTCCATAGGGCACATCTGCTGGGGCAGGTGATGAGATGGTGGCACCCTCGGTGTACAGACCCCTGGTGGACCTGTCGACAATGAAAGAGAGACACATCATAGTCACATACAGACTTGATCGTGCAACAATCCAGGAACTGTGTGCCCAGTTGGAGCCAGACCTGATGTCAGTTATCCGCCATCCCACAGGGTTACCCCCTCTAGTGCAGGTCCTGTCAGTACTCCATTTCCTGGCAAGTGGTTCCTTTCAAACAACAGTGGGCATTGCATCAGGGATGTCCCAGACAATGTTCTCTAACGTGTTGTCCAGAGTGTTGTCTGCCCTGCTGAAACACATGTGCAGCTACATTGTGTTCACTCAGGTGGAGGATTTTCCCACAGTGAAAAGTGACTTCTATGCCTGGGACATAGCCCCGACATCATTGGTGCCATTGATGGGACACATGTGGCATTAGTACCCCCGCAGGAGTGAACAGGAGTACAGAAACCAGAAGAGCTACCATTCGATGAATGTGCAGATGGTGTGTTTGGCAGACCAGTACATCTCTCATGTTAATGCTAAATTCCCTGGCTCGGTGCATGATGCTTACATCCTGCAGAATAGCAGCATCCCTTATGTGATGGGGCAACTCCAGAGGCACCGTGTGTGGCTAATAGGTGAGGCCAAGGACCCATTACAGTGTGAATAGGTGTCTGGGTATGGGGTTGTCTCTAAGGGTTAGTGTGTGTCTAACAGTTGTCCCTCAATATTTGCAGGTGGCTCTGGTTACCCCAACCTGTCATGGCTACTGACCACAGTGAGGAATCCCAGGACAAGGACAGAGGAACACTACAATGAGGCACATGGGCGAACTAGGAGGGTGATCAAACGCACCTTCGGCCTCCTGAAGGCCAGATTCCGGTGCCTACATATGACAGGTGGTTCCCTATACTACTCACCAAAGAAGGTGTGCCAGATCATCATGGCCTGCTGTATGCTGCACAACCTGGCTTTGTGACGGCAGATGCCTTTTCTGCAGGAGGATGGGCCAGCTGGTGGTCTTGTGGCAGCTGTGAAGCCTGTGGACAGTGAAGAAGAGGAGGCAGAAGAAGAGGATATCTACAACCGGAATAACATAATCATGCAATACTTCCAGTGAGACACAGGTAAGACGATGTCACTGCCTCCCACATCTCATACTATTGTTGGAGCTGGCATAAGACTATCATTTTCACTCAGTGTATGGACCCTGACTTGTCACTTTGCCTTTCCATTTCACAGATGTGGGTCCCACGTTGTGCCCTCTGCTATATTTCCTCCTGGCCTACAGCTGTGTTACATCGGTATGTGCACAAGTAAATTTACATTGCTATATTCCATGGTTATTACAATTACACATTTGTGAAAGCACAGACTGACTCCAGATTGTTTTGTAATTGAAGTGTGTTTATTTCTGTGCTAATAAGTGGAGGGGGTTGTAAAATGGGCTGGGGGGATGGTGGAGGAATGTCCATGCCAGAGTCCAGTCTATTTGTTTCACAGGTGCATTGTCCAAAGGGGCATAGGAAGTAGAGCAATGGCAGTTTAAGGATGGGCAGGGTGACAAAGTGGGACACAAGGGTGACATTCAGGGGGGTCTCATTTCCTGGTGGGGGTCTTGGCAATGTTCTCTGTCTTGTTCCTGGATCTCATGGACTGTTTGCGGGGTGGTTCTCCATCTGCAGGGGGTGGGGTGCTGGTGTCATGTTCCTGTGGCAGTGCCTCCTGTCCACTAGCCCTGGCGGAGGTGGAGGGCTGTTTATCATCCAGGCTAGTGTCAGGGGCCCCTTGTTGTGCCCCTGTGTCCCTCCCGGTGTTGACAAGGTCTGCCAGCACCCCTGCAATGGTGATCAGGGTGTTGTTAATGGACTTCAAGTCCTCCCTGATCCCAAGGTAGTGTTCCTCCTGCAGCCGCTGGGTCTCCTGAAACTTGGCCAATACCGTTGCCATTGTCTCCTGGGAATGATGGTAAGCTCCCATGATGTTGGAGAGTGCCTCGTGGAGAGTGGGTTCCCTGGGCCTGTCCTCCCTCTATCGTACAGCAGTCCTTCCAGCTTCCCTGTTGTCCTGTGCCTCTGTCCCCTGAACCGTGTGCCCACTGCCACTACCCCCAGGTCCCTGATAGTCCTGTGTTAATGGGGTTGCTTGGGTTCCCTGTAGTGGTGGACACACTGCTGATTGACGTGTCCTGGGGACATGGGGATGGGCCCGCTGGGTGGGTGCTATGCTGGTGTTTCCTGAGGGGGAGGGTCTGTGGTGGCTTGTGACTGTGTCAGGGGAACCGACTGTCCTGAGGTCCCTGTTGGGTCAGGCTGGTCATCTTGATCCAGTTGTGTAGAGCTGCTGTCATCACTGTGGGTCTCTTCTGTGGGGGACTGGATATGTCTGGCACCTCCTGTCCGGTGACGTTGGGTAGGGGTCCTGTAGGGGTGTAAAAGCATGATTATTGCATCTGTGTGTGTCATTGTGTGCAATGGGTGAATGACCCTGTACTCCAGTGCTTGCATTCTTGGCTTGGTCCTTGTGTGATAGTTGGTTTGGGGTCTGTGTGGGTATCTGGGTGTCCATGCATTGGTGTTACATGCAGGGCTGGTTTTTGGGATGTGCGGGTTGTGTTGGTGGGGTATCTATGGGTTGTTGGGGTGATGGGTGTGAGGGTAAGGGTGGGGTATGTGATGGCATGCAGGTAGGGTGGGGGATAAAGTAGTAAAGATTTACCTTACCAGAGTCCAGTCCTCCTGCTACTCCTGCGAGGCCCTCAGGATGCAGTATTGCCAAGACATGCTCCTCCCATGTTGTTAGTTGTGGGGGAGGAGGTGGGGGTCCACCGCCAGTCCTCTGTACTGCAATCTAGTGTCTGGAGACCACGGAATGCACCTTCCCCGTAGGTTGTTCCACCTCTTCCTGATGCCATCCTGTGTTCTTGGATGCTGTCCCACTGTGTTGACCCTGTCCACGATTCTGCACCATAGCTCCATCTTCCTTGCAATGGATCTCTGCTGCACCTGTGATCCGAATAGCTGTGGCTCTACCCAGACGATTTCCTCCACCATGACCCTGAGCTCCTCCTCAGAGAACTTGGGGTGTCGTTGAGGTGCCATGATGTGGTGAGGGTGATGTGTGAAATGGTGTGTGTTGTGATGTGTGAGGGTGTGTGTTGTTAGAGGTCCATGGATGTTGTGTAAGTGATGGTGTTGTGTGTCTGTGGATGCTGGTGTTGTTTAACATAGTGTCTCCCTCTGGCCTGCTATCAAATTTCTGGTAGTAAGGGTTTGTGGGTGATGTGGGTGTGTGTTTTATAGTGGTGTGAGTGTGTGGGTGTGGTGTGTGTTTGTGTATCAGGTGTATATTTCAAATTGTCCAATGTGATGGTGTTTTGTAAATGTGTGTGTAATTTGAGCGCGGCGGTGTGTACAACCAATGGTTTACCGCTGTTGATAATGTAGGCGTGTTCTTGTTGGCGTGACGGTGTCGGTTTTGTTATCGGCAGTTTATCACAGACCTTTGGTGTGGCGGACTTGTGTGGGTGTCTGTATTGTGGTGGATTCCAAGCTGTGGGTTGTAATACCTGTAGCGGAATTCTGCGGTCGCAGCGGTATGTTGGCGGTCTTCTGCACGGTGGTAAGTGGGATTTACCGCCAGGGTTCGAATGAGGGACAAAATCTTTAGATTTGGGCTCCAGTTCCATTCATGATAGACAGACAAGATTGATATCGATTAAGTGGTGTGATTGCCTCATGCCATTAATATATAATCTTTGCTTGTCAATGGTGTCCGCATACCCAGGCTTCTAAGACCAATGCAAATTCTCCATACTATCGCTAGTGAGGAAGACCAGAAGTATAATTCTGTAGGTGCAATTACTCCTGCATCACTCATTATCTTTAATAAATCTGCTAGATATTCTCTAATAAAAAATATAACATTTCTCATGTGCTTCACTGGTTTGGATTCTATGTTTAACACAGCTAAATTGTACCTAGCTTGCGACTAACTGCTCACCTCAGTTTTTGAATATACAGCAAATTTCTTCTTTCTCCCTTTCTCTCACCAGCAAACTTTATTTTTTTGTTCCAGGTTTCAATTTAATTCCTAACATACCTTGGTGATAACTTTTTAAAATACTTAAATCATTTGCTGCCACATACACTGTATCCTCTCTTGAGCTCTAGCAGCATGTCAAAACAATCCTAATACCTCAGTTCACTTGACATTGTAGGGCTGCCTGATCAGGGGGTTCTAGTTTTTTGTTGTGCCAATGTTCCCAGAATGAACTAATACTTTTAATATTTCACCATGTATTCCTATGTTAGTGTATGGATTTCTGCATCATTCCTTGCCATCACTGACCATTCATAATAACTCCTTTCCACTATGCTTAGAATGTTCTTTATTACTATCATCAATAGTGCTGTTTTTTTTTTTTTATTTTGGCAAACCCTGGCAAAATGGCATATCTTCCCACATATTGTAGAAGTGACATTCACAGCTGAGAATGTGTTGAACTTTACCATTTTTTGTTGGCTTTTAGGACTCTGTTTCCTTTAGCCCTATTAACCACTGTAACCTGTAAAGCAGTTTTAAAATGCCAATTCAACCTGATAAAATAAATCATTTGCCAGGCCTAAACCTTTCTTTCTTTATACATATAACACCCCTATGGTAGGCTGTAAAGGCTCATATGTCAGGGTGCATTGTATTTATAAAGTAGGACATGTGGTTTTAAGGTTTACATGCCTTGGTAGTGAAATACTATTTTTTTTTGCATTTGGTAAGGCCTATCTCTTCCATTGAGTAGCACTAAATTAACTTATTACATTCTAAGAGCGCTAACATTTGATTGGGAACCGATAGGGATGTCACCTTTTGATTCTAGTGAATTGTAATTTGAATTCCTCTTCAATGGTAAAGTCAGATTTTAAGTCACAATCCTGAAAATGTCACCTTTAGAAAGTTGGCATTTCTTGTCCCAACCATTTGGTTCCTGCTTCCTGTGTCCTGGGTCATATGGCTGTAAATGGCTTAGCTGTTGGGCTTTGTGTATTCTTTCCAGACAGTGAGACATACGAGGATTAGATGATGGCAGAATGGGACATCCTGTCAAGATGGCTGGGGGTGGATCTGTTTTCAGCCCCAATTACACTTCAAAGGGCTGCCTTCAGCACACACACATAGGAATCTGACGCTAGCCTTTTGTGACTACCGACTTATTGGAGCCTTGGTAGGGGGAGGTGAGAACTTTCCTGAACCAGATGTGGGGGTAGGCCAGGGTGATCCCCCACTTCAAAGGATGGCACCACATGTAAATGTTGAACCTCCTGAGCTACACATCAATAACACTGCTGGATACGTGGAAGTCCTGATTCCGCAGTAGCTCCAGCTATGTTTTTCTTAACAGCAGAAAATCCTGTTCAATGGGACCGATCAGTTAATGTATCCGGCCTTGTGGAGCACTTGTTGTCCAAACATAGATATCTTCATCTCAGTTCCAGCCAATGGCTACCTGACTGCCTTGCCCCACTGAACTTTACCTTTTCAGAGACTTTTGTTTAAAATTTCTTCAAAGTCTGAAGGTAATGTGAGACCAGGCCCAATCCACTGTGTGCTTCCAATCCGTGCTCCATTGCAGTCAATTTTTCTTTTGACTTTGCCCTGGTTTTGTGTGATCAGATACTCACTGCTTTGATCTTTTATTTGTTACTTTACCATGAAAAATATAATTATTCATAACCCTGGCTCCACTGACTGGATTTAATTGGTTGTGTTTGTGTGTTTTTTTATTTCTTAAAATGTATTCCATTTTATAAATTGCTTTGGGAATTTTCCTGTTTTGTATTTTGACTTTATTATTGCTTGTGTGCTCCATAAACACTTTAAACAGTGCCTTTAAGCTAAACCTGACTGCATTTGTGCCAAGGTACCAGAGGGTTAACATATTGTAACTTAGTACCTTTTGAGGTTCTCCTTGACAAAGATTATGGTTGCTGCTTGAGTTAGGTTTCCACTATCCTCAACCAATAACCCAATTTCATGCAGTATCGAAGTCCTCCTGCAGCATGCAGCGAATTCCCACATCTAAAATAGATGCTCTTTCTTAAACAAACAATACTCCTTTATCAGGGTTTAAACAATTTCTCAAATCACTGTTAGCTATTTTCTTAGCATAGTCCTATTGTACTTATCTAATGTTAAAACTTCATTTTTTCCAATTCCGTGTGATATCTGAATGCTGTTCTCAATGTCCATTGTTTCACTCAACAACTGGGTTTTCATAGACCAAACTACTGTCATATATGCTTGGTGCTCAATCTTACAACTATTTGCTCTCAAATGAATGGTGTAGTAACATTTTCAAATGCAGACAATTGCCATTGTATGTTTAAGGCAGCTACTTATGAGTCATTAGACTCTTCCTGATGCTGTTCCTTCAAGAAGAAATGTCTCACATATCTACAAGTCAAGAATAAACATCAACATTAATTTCTAATCTTTTTGTAGTACCTTGATATTCATCTAATTCTCCTTCTGCTAAGTCATAGGGCGGTAAATGTTCAAAAATAGCTTGACCTTCAAATCCTTAATTGTGCGCCCATAAAAACCGTTGCTCTCAGACCTGTTGTTATTTCCAGCAACTGCTCTTAATTATTTGATACATTTCTCAACCGAATTTTCCATTGAATTGGTAAATCCCCTGCAATTTAAAGAAATTGTGGTGGAGGATTAATGCAGTGCATTTTGTACTCGAATATATTTTCTACAGTATAAAGTGCTAAACACTTCAATGTAGATAACAGCCCTTCTTTCTTAGGTAATCTAAATATTAAATTGTACAGTAAAATTAAGCATCAGCTTCAACATAAGCACAGCTGATTACTGTTAGTTTAGACTATGTGTTGACCTCAAAGGAAATGTGATAAAGTTTCCCTTAATAAAATGTGAACAATCTCCCCTTAATAAAGAAGATTTGAACATTATTTGGATTTGGTTCTAGGCCTGGGTACAATTGATAACACATACTTACATCCAGCTGATCATACACCCGTCCCTGTTTTAGAGTTTGGTAGGTTGATACTCCATCACAAATAAGACAGAATTCCCATTTCCCTTATTACAAGTTCATTAGGATAAATAGTCCAAACTCTAAATCAGGCCTTTACTTATCACACATCACGAAACAACTAATTCACCTTAAAGAACATTAATGAACAGAAGCTGAGATTTCTGAAATTACTATTTATAAATTAATAGAATATTTAGGTTACTAAACTAGTATAAATGTTTAGTTAAGTATTAATAAAAATATAAACTTCTAAATTGAGAGAAAGCATATTTTGGGGCTTAAAAAACAAATGATTTTGGGTAGGGAAGAGGAGTTACATTTTTATCTAATTTTTCATAACAAATTAACCATTCACTCTAATTGAAGATGATGAAATATGGATGTTGAGAGTAGTGACACACTTATGGAGTGAATGTCTTTGCATATGAGTCCATTAGGACATCTTGGGAAATATTGTGACTTGAGGATATGGTACATTTGACAAGCTTAGAAAGGGCCTCAAATAGAGTTGAGCATATATAGATAAGGATTGAGGGAGTTTGGTTCAACTTTGTGCAAATATATATTTCCAAATAGAATCACAGGATTACAGTGGTAATACTAGATGGTTGATTTCTCAAACTACTGTGTTACTCATTTAATAATATTTACCATCAGGAGTTATAGTTCTAATTCCACTCTTTTCACATATAGATTGTTCTTGAAGCAGCTTGCACACAATGGGAAATAATCATACCTAAATTTACTGTTGATCTTTTGTTGGAGCATCCAATGTATAGCTATCTATATATTGTAGGACTATCAGTTCTTAACTAGCAAATGGTAACCAGTAGATTGTTATTCTGTAAAAAAAGACATTAATGCCAGTATTGCATTACATTGTAATTTAAAAACTAATGAATGAAATGTTTGATGGAAACAATTATTGTATGCTAAGAGGTTTCACTGTTGCACCCTATCCAGGTGATCATGGTGAAGACTGTTGCTGTCATTGGAGCTGGTTGCTCTGGCTTGGGTGCTGTGAAGAGCTGCCTTGAGGAGGGGCTGGAGCCCACTTGCTTTGAGAAGAGTGATGAGATTGGAGGGATCTGGCGGTACAAGGTATGTGATCACTTCGCAAATAAGTACTTTGATAGTGTGGCAGTACATTATAGGGCTGCTCATTCTTACTGACCAATGCCTCTCAAAGCCATTTGTACATTTGAGCAGGTGGCTGATAAAAAAAAGAATAAATTAACTGAATCAGTGTATTTGTGAAGTTGGTTAGTTTTCTATCTTTTTGTAAGTCAAAAGATATCAAACTTCCAAGGTATGAATGTAGGTATGTAATCATTTGAAGGGTGCTTAATTATTTGTTAATTGATCAAACATCTGACGACAAAGTATGAAACGCAGCTCAGACTTTAATGACATCGTATTTCATAATGGTCTCTTTCAATGAGAATACAAATATGGTTTGTTTACATGTGTTCAGATTTCGAGAGCACTAGGTGATACTACTTGTAGATGGCATAAGGGACAAGTAAATATTTCAGCACAGGGTATAACAAAAAAAACAGAAGAAAGGAGCAGGGGATGCCGAACTCGGAGCAAGGCAAACAGGTCTGACTATTTTCTAAGTGAAATTGCGACTTCCTCGATTAGTGAGATTTTGCAGGTGGTTGTGTTGATTAGTGTGAAAATTTGAGAATACCCAAATGAGTACATGTTTGGCTAAGTGAGCTACTGAGTGCATGGCTAATTACTGTGTTTCTGAGCTGCTCGTGGTTGGATAGTTTGAGGGGTGAGTGGACAGATGAATAATTGAATAAAAGTGCATGGATGGATCGCTAGATAAATGAGTGAGTGAGTGAGTGCATAGATAGGTGCAGCCAGGTTGCCCAAGACTTTTAGGCTGATGCCTCAGCAGAAAGATAATGTAATCCAAATGACTTCCATATATAATGAAAAACCACCATTATGCTGGTGCAAATATTATGAAGAAGTCAACACCATCCTAACAGGGCAATAACAGTATGTCAGGACTTACAACCAATAAGCCATAAACAATATTGTGTTCATGTTGGGCACGATGATGGCCATCTTGTTTCAAAAATTACCACCATTATGTCAGAAATTCCCACCAAAATGCCAGACCCTTCATTATGCCTGAAGTAGATACCATTTTATCATGGACACCTTTATGCAAAACTCTGCATTATAATATGGATGGCAATCCTGATGCTAGGATGTTTACTTTACATCATTAATGCTCAGTTTACATCAATAATGGATAGCAGCTCTTACTGTCACATTCAACCACATATATATGCAAGGAGTCAAATTTTACTAATTAAAAATATGCAAAGAGAGCAGACCACCATATTTTAGCATACACTCTATCAATGCTCTTTCTTCCTAAACACCCCCAAAATAATGTGTGGCCAGAGGTGTATATCTGAATACAGTCACTGATCACAAGTTGTGAGTGTGATCGCCTCACCCACTATAGGTGGCAGCCTTCTCCAGCAAACAAATTGCTTGCTTGCCTCATTCAGAGTTCTTAGATGCATAGTTTGAGAAACGAGATCTGTAATAGTACCAACTCCTTATGGGAACAATATTGACTATCCATTTGTACTTCTATATAGCTCACAGTTCTCTACCGCACTGCCCTCTCTTACTTATCTTTAACTGAACCTTATCTCTCTCTTGCTTTACTGTCAACCCTCTGGGTACCCCCACCACTTTTCCTTTCTCTACCTTTCCTTCTTCCTCTCTCTATCACTCTGCCTCACTCTAAAATTGCACCTATTTCTCCACCTCTCTCCCTACTTCATCCTTTTTCTAATATCTTTATCTTTTATTCTGCCCCCACCTTTCTCTCTACTTATGTCTCTCCCTACCTCATTTGTCTCCCTACCTCACCAGTGTCTCTTCCTCAATTCAACCTTACTTCACCTCTCTCGCTCTATTGTTCTCTTTACCTCCCTCCTTCCACCTCCCGTTTCTCTTCCTCAGCAGAGCCAAATGCTGCTTTGTAGTCAGAAATGGATATACAAAAAAAGAGGAGAGGGGCAAAAGGCAGAGGAAGGAAAGAAGAAGAAGAAAATAATAAGACTTCATGCAAAGGAAAAGTAAAATCCTCAGAGCAGTGCTTTGGTTTTCCCTGTTTCAGCGAGAATCCTGTAACTCAAGCTACAATTTCAAGTGCCTTTTGTCTTATTTTTATATTATGAAGTTGTTTATGCTGGGGCATTTCAGGTATACTCTAAACAAGATCAACAGATCATTTCACTCTAGCAAGGAGTAAGAGAGGTTAGCTTCACAATCAATCAACATTTAATTTACAGTATGACGAATTTGGCCACACAAGGAAAACCGAAGTCGGAAATAAAATTAAAAGGTTTTTATTGCAAACTTATACTCAGGTTAATATAAAAGATTCTCAAAACCAAACTATAAAGATACAACATCAGCATAGGATGACCCAAACAACAACAGAAATGAACTAACATTAGACAAACTAAACATTCAATGACTGTGATACAAACTATGAGTAGGAAAACTTGATGCACATAAAATAAACGTTGCTCAACTCTACTAAACATGAAGTGAACCTAAGAAACATCTAAGTCAACTATCTAAGAAAAGGGAAAATCCATAAATTAACAAGTCATTAATTGACAAGTGCTGGGCTGCAAAACATGGGGTAAAAAGTAATAAAAGAGAAATAAAGGACAAAAAGAATTTGGAAAAACTACACCCAGGACAAAATAAATCTAACTAAAGTTGACAAAACGTAGGTAAAAAGGGAAGGTGTTAGCATTTCAGAAGCTGGGTCATGAGTTTTCTGATAGGACAGGAACAATTTAATTTCTCTCAGCAAGAATTTGGAATGTGCAGGGCCAGGGCAAAGGGGTCTGTACTACTCAAAATCCAAATGATCTCTCTACCAGAAACTAACTGGAAACAATAAAATAAATTACAAAGTTAGGATGATTTGTCCATTGGTAATACCATATGAATTGAAAGATGTCATTGTTCAATCATAGCACATCATGCAACAGGCATCTGCAACATCAAAACAAGTTGCCAACACCTTCATGGGAAGGCATTCATGTTTCCTCTTCTGTACAACTTTGCAACAAATAATGAAATGGGTTCTTCACATTCTCTGTTTCTCACTGTACCATTCTCAAGGTTAGTTCCTCAGGGTCTCTATGAGTTAAACAATAGCACACCTATTTCCAAACTGATATTCTATGGGAAAGACACCTGGAAAGAAATGACGCATTAGCAAAAAGAAAACAATTATATCACGTTCTGCAAGACTGATGCCTAGCAAATAGAATTAAAATGGCACACTTTATTCATATTCAATAAAACACACATAAACATATAATTTCAAATCCATCATTAATAAATCTTGTCAACATTCATATTACAGTAAAGTGCAAAGTGAAAACTTGTTAATACATGTCAGTAGGTATGATGGGAAACATTAACCATATGACATTCAAAACACATTCATAAGTAAATTCATAATTGTTTCAGTGAAAACTATTCTCTAGCATCATAAGGAAACATATGAAATCAAAATAAGTTCTTATACTTTTGTTAAAATGACTATACCACATACATAAAGTATTAGTCCACAGTAAATGCACCTTAATATAGGCTTTCAGTGCACCACTTTAGAGTTAACTTGTTAGCAATTCACACAATATAATGTAAGATTTGTCAAGTATAGATCATCGTTGTGCCGTCAAAGGTAGCAGCCAAATGTCAGCTTCACCATTTATTAAGTCCAACGTTACTGCAACATGCTCGTAAAATAACGCATGCTCAGCATTGTATTTTCTAGACAAAAAATAAAATCTAAACAAGCGCAAAAACAATTTAATTGATGACTACTTGTTTATGCTTTCTTTTGCTATTAATTGGATGGCAGGTCTGGGCAGCTTATACTTTTGGCTGTTGTTGTGCCTTGTTTGGCATCATGAGGACTTGAATTTACTGAATATTGTTGATAAATCTTAGGTTTGTGCAGAAAAGAGAAGCCACAATATGTCTTGCCCAGGGCTAGAAATATAGATGATATAGATTGCTCTACACACTGCCCACTGTGCATTGAAATGTATTTCTTATACTGTAGTTCACAAAATTGCAGCACACATAGAAAGAGGGAAAACGGGAAGAAATAAAGATATTCCTCCTCGTTGCTTTTTGGCACGTTCTAAGGTTTACAAGTTCTTGTAAATCTGGAGATGCCTCAAAATCCATGAGAGTTGTGTGGGAACACCTACCGCAATGTCCCTTGCTTAGAGTAGGTCCACACAGAGATTTGCACTGTCTTGCCTTACTTCATATCTACGATGCTATTTAAAGCCACGCAAAGTGGCTTTGCGTGGCCTCAAAGATATGAGTGCAAGGTTTGTTCTGCCATTGCAAGCGATGCAACAGCAGTGCAAAGGTGTTCATAAATATGCCTATTAGTTACCAAATAGTACATTGTTGTGTACGACACCCTCAGTCAGGTGTGACTGTTAGCCAAACCAACTATACATCCTGCAAGTTGTAGGCACTCACATTACATTTTGAGAAACATAATTACAGGACAACTGTGCTAAGTGCTGAAAATCCTGGCTTGGTGATGAAACTATTTCACAACTATTGGCAGCCTGGTGTCACTGACGGTCGATAAGGGCTGTGCATGAATAGAATCAAATGCAAGATATTCCTGGTGCAACTCACTCTGTTCAGCTATATCACCCTTCCAGAGCCATCTTGCTGCAGGGCAATTCTACAATCAAACACTTTCATTAATTTTGTATTTATACCACACTGCTTCTTTAAATGCACAGATTTTTGACCTCATCTGTGACTTATCCTCCTTTCACCAGCACTCATGTTCACAGTCCTATCAGATCCTGGTCAATGTAATGATGATGTTCATCATTAGCACTGTTTAGGGGGCCAACTGAGGAATTCTTTTTTCATATTGACGCAAGACTACCATGTTTCTCTAATTTAATGAACAAAATATGGATGTCCAAAATATCAGCAAGATAACTGTATATATGTCAGAATAGGGCTAGTTGACGTAACTCCACATCTATGTACCTCAACAATATATATGTGTCATTAAGGTACATAGAAGTGTGGTTCAGAATAATAAATTTACATGTACTTACCTTCTTGATAATTTGGTCTTAGTTGTTTTGACCACAATATTTGACATTGTGACATGCAACTCCCACTCTGGGGTAGGGATCTGCTACTGAGGCCCAGCTGGCTAGAAAAATCAAGCCTCGTTTATTCACTAAAATTAGCACTGCTGAAGTGCCCCCCAAGCCTACTATAAAGAAGTGTTCAAATCAGGTTTCCACCTTTATTTATGACCTCAACAACTCTCTAAATTTGCTGTTAAATCCTATAAAGTTTTGTTCTGTGTTAATGGCTCTGTGAAGTAACATTGCACAATTTGCCTCGTTTTCACCTCAAAGCTCCTTGTAAGAACAGGATGGAGGCCCCACAGGTAGGTTTTGACCTGCACCCCACTTACTTTTCTGACAAGCCTAAATCCAAAATATGCTTGAGTTAGTTCAAGATTCAAGGCACATGGCTCATTGTTCAAGGCTCATGGCCGCCAGAAACCCATGTAGTATTGTTGTGTACAAGCATCAATCTGATCATTGACCGAGACACGTTTGTTGACATACTTTGTTTCTTCTTATGGATGATACAGGAGGAGGTGGAGGAAGGAATAACCAGCATCTACAAGTCACTTGTGTCGAACACTTCTAAGGAAATGTCTTGCTACAGTGACTTCCCTATGCCTACTGACTTCCCTAACTACCTGCCCAACTACAAGTTCCTGGAGTATTTCAAGCTTTATGCGGATCACTTCGGCCTCATGAAACACATAAGGCTCAAGGTGAAGAAAGACAACTTCTTCTGAGGATGGGAGGGACTTGTACAACACGCTCTTGTGCATGCTTCTGAAAGTATACTATAATAATCTTTTTCTTACTGGACACAGTATATCATTCTTGACCTTAGTATATTTCCTGTTTATCTAAAATTCAATTTTATAGCCATTTTAAGAGCTGTTGTATTTTATATCATACCCAATCAATTATCAGTGTTCCTTACTTTTTTAATATTTTAAAAGTATTAATTTACAATTAGAGATGCAAAAAGAAGCTTCTTTGGATAAAATTTATCATAGGGTAAAATGTGGTAATGGTCCATGTGGACCAAAGAATTTAAATGAATTAGGTGATGAGAAAGACTTTGCTTGCTGAGATCCATCCATCCATCCATCCATCCATCCACCCATCCACTCATCCACTCATCCATCCACCCAACCACCTACCCACCCAACCTACCCACTTCCCAACTTGGGATGACATAGGAAGACTTCAGAGCATTATAGTCAGTTTGGAAGACTTCCCTAATAAGTAAACCCCTCAGATTTATGAACCAAGAATTCTAATGTGTCATCTGAAGAATCAAGTCAAATCTCCACAAACTGATGCATCTAATTTCTCAACTACTGTGCCAATGGAAGGCCCTCATGGCTCACTAAGGGGCATATTTATACTCTGTTTGACCGAATGTGCGTCAAACGTTTTGAGGCACATTCGGCGCAAACACTGCCCCATATTTAAACTTTGATGCCCGACTCCGCGGACGTCAAAATTCCACCATGTGTGTCATTTTTTGGAAGCGGGAAACTGCCTTGCGTTAATGATATGCAAGGTAGGCGTTCCCTTCCAAAAAATTACTTTAAGGCATGTGTGCCTTTTTTATCCCCCAGCGTCATTTTGTCGCACAGGAGGGGGTGGGCCTTAAAAAACAGCGCACAGCCTGATGTGTGCTGTTTTTTAATGCGTGGGTCAGGGCAGGCGTTAAGGGATCTGTGGGCTCGGAAGGAGTCCAGAGATGCCCTCCCCTGCCCCAGGGACACCCTCTGCCACCCTCACCCACCCCTGGATGGGGGGACCCATCCCAGGGAAGTAGAGGTAAGTTGAGGTATGTATTTTTGTATGTTTTTTTTAAAGTGGCATGGGGGGGCCTGATTTGGGCCCCCCTACATGCCACTATGCCCAATGACAATGCCCAGGGGACATAAGTCCCCTGGGCATTGCCATTGGGCAAGGGGGCATGACTCCTGTCTTTGCTAAGACAGGAGTCATGTCAGTGGGGATTGTGCGTAAAAGAAAATGGCTTGCACCATTTTTTGACGCACAACCCCCATTTTCCCATACGCTGTCATTTTTTTTTTACTCAGACTAGTCTGCAACGCCGGCTAACGTCATTCCATAAATAAGGCGCCCGCATGGCGTGTTGGAATGGCGTTAGCCGGCAGTGAAATTTTTAACGCACAACTGAGTTGGTGCAGTTGTGTGTCAAAAAGTATAAATATGGCCCTAAATCTCAATGACAGCTGCAGGCCTGTTGTTACTTCTCTCACCTTCGTTTCAGCAACTTGCAAAAGTGCCGGTAGATGTTTACACCTTGAGATGCACACAGCTGGCTGACCATAGGTGCAACTAGTGTCAGTGGGCAAGTGCAGGGGTGGCGGAGGAGCGTCGCCCCCCCGCCAGCAGCGGCAGCTGCAAACCTTTTCCCAAAAAACTATCATAAACTGTGTTTATGATCATTTTTTGGGAAAAGGGGCAGAGCCACGGGGATGATGAGCAGTGAGGGGGGAGTGCTCAGCACTCCCCCTCAGTGTGCATGCATGTTTGGCCAGCTGTCTTGGGCCGGCCAAACACACATGCGCACAGGGCTCTCTCCAGCCCAGCAACACAGTCGCTGGGTGGGAGAGAGCCTGCAAAGGCTCCCAGTTTGCCTGGGAGCGCCCTGGGTGGGCACTCCCAGCTAATCCTAACGCTGCTCTAAGCAGCGTCAGGATTGGCGCAGGGCAGGCTGGGAGCCAGTTCCTGCCTGCAGTGAGACGGAAGGAGGAAGGAGGAAGAGGAGCGGTGCAGGAGCGGAGGTAAGTGTGTTTTTCTTTTTTTTAAGTTATTGTTTATTTCATTTAATTTCTGCCCCCACTGCACTCCGCCCTGCCCCTTTTAACGAGCGTGAGCCGTGACTGGGCAAGTTCAGGGGCATTAGTCCAAGGGGCATACTGCACCCTATCTATAGTTGTCTTTTACATCTCAAACCCCTCTCTGCCACCCGGAGATTCTTCCTTGAGGGTGCTGAGGCTGTCTATCTTTGATGGAAACATTCATGTTGTATGAGAAGCTGGCTTGTGTGCTTAGAGCATGGTCAGGCTCATGAGGAGAGTAACTGAGTCCTATAGAAGCTGAAGTCACAGGAGACTCTGTGGGTAAGATACACCATGCAGAATGTTCAAAGCTTGCTCCCAAATGATGCATCATGTATGAGAATAGTGGTTATGGTGGCACATAGAGTTATTGCAGCTCAAATTCCGCAAGAGGTTGCATTGATGACAATCGGGGAGCCCAACCAGTCATAGCTTTATGGACAAAGTTACAAGACAAACCAGGGTATAGGTAGCTTGGTAGATTTCTGCTAAGCGCAACTGATGGAAAGGAAGCTAAAAGAACTCCCATTTCCTCATGCCACTGGCAAGAGTGCATAAGGAGAACATCCTAGTGTTATTAACTGTCTCCAAGGCCAGTATTGTTATTAGCACAAGAATATGATAGCTTAGTTACTAAGGGGCATATTTATACTCTGTTTGCGCCGAATGTGCGTCAAAATTTTAGACGCACATTCGGCACAAACCCTGCCCCATATTTATACTTTGACGTCCGACGCATGTGCGCCATTTTTTGGAAGGGGGAACCAGCCTTGCGTTAATTATATGCAAGGTAGGCGCTCCCTTCCAAAAAATGACTTTAAGGCCTGTGCCCCATATTTATACTGTGACGTCATTTTGACGCACAGGAGGGGGCAGGCCTTAAAAAACGACGCCCAGCCTGTTGGGCGCCGTTTTTTAACACCTGGGTCAGGGCAGGCGTTAAGGGACCTGTTGGCTCAGAAGGAGCCCAGAGGTGCCCTCCCATGCCCCCAGAGACACCCCCTGCCACCCTTGCCCACCCCAGGAGGACACCCAAGGAAGGAGGGACCCATCCCAGGGAAGTTCAGGTAAGTTCAGGTAAGTCTTTTTTTTGTATTTTTTTTGTGGCATAGGGGGGCCTGATTTGTGCCCCCCTACATGCCACTATGCCCAATGACCATGCCCAGGGGACATAAGTCCCCTGGGCATGGCCATTGGGCAAGGGGGCATGACTCCTGTCTTTGCTAAGACAGGAGTCATTTCAATGGGGGTTGGGCGTAAAAAAAAAATGCCGCAAATCGGGTTGAGGCCAAAATTTTGCCTCAGACCTCACTTGCCCCATTTTTTGATGCCCAAGCTCCATTTTCCCCTACGCCGGCGCTGCCTGGTGTGAGTAATTTTTTTTGACGCACACCAGTCCGCAGCGCCGGCTAACGTCATTCAATAAATAAGGCGCCCGCATGGCGCTTTGGAATGGCGTTAGCCGGCGTTAAAATGTTTGACGCACAACTGCGTTGGCGCAGTTGTGCATCAAAAAGTATAAATATGGGCCTAACTGCTTTCAAAGCTACAGAATAGGGCCTTCACCAGTACTTATGGACTAAATTTGAACAAATCTGTTTCATGTCTCATTCTCAACATACAAATGCAATTAAAATTAGTGGTAAGATAATAGAAACATTTTGACATGTTTTTTCCTTTTCCTTGTCACTAAAGACCAAGGTGTGCAGTGTCAAGAAATGCCCAGACTTCTCGAGCTCAGGGCAGTGGGAGGTGGTGACGGAGAAAGATGGCAAGCAGGAGTCAGCCATCTTTGATGCTGTCCTGGTCTGCAGTGGACGCTATGTGGTACCAGCTTTCTCCCTGGAGAGCTTTCATGGTAAGCCCTGTGCTTGCTGTTGCTTTTGCACCAGTATTTTAGATTTCCAGTACAACCTCAGGGGCAGATTTATGGGAAGTGGCGCTGCACCAAGTGCAGCGCCACTTTTCCCTGCGCCTCTTAGCACCCTCCTACCGCCACCATGTGTGCGCTGTATTTAAAATAAAGCACACCATGGGGCAGGGTAGGGTGCAATAGAGCAATTTTTAATGACTCTATTGATGTACTCTGCAGAAGTAGTACCAAACTGATGGGGCTACTCCCGCTGAGTACATAGGGGACCATTCTAAAGAATGAAAGCCCCCTTTTAACACCTGCTCTTGAGCAGGCGTTAAAAATGCTGTAATAAATGGTGCAAGGAAATCCAATAGATTTCCTTGCACCATTTTACTGACTCCCCTAATGGGGGAACACCCCCTTTGCATACATTATACCTGGTGCAGGCATAAAGTAGCGAAAAGGGTTACATGGTGGCGCACAGCATGCATTGTGCCTCCCTGTAAATACGGCGTGAGGATTTTGGCCTCGTTTAGCCACATTAACGTCATATTAAATTATGGTAATGTGGTGTGAGGTGGCACTAGGGGCCTATAAATATGCCCCTCAGTCTGACTACATACAAGAATTACAACTTAACTCTTTTAATGCATGTGTTTGTAGTGCCGAAAGTAGGGTACACAGCAATGATTTAAGATATTTGCTCCAGCTAAAACTGATTTTTGCTCACTTTGTGTAAGAGCTGGCTGTGGGTGAAGGTCAGGTCAGGCGGCTTTGATGGCCTGCGGCTTGGTTCAGAGTTTGCTGGAGGGAAATACTAATTCACTTGCTGAATATTGTTCCCCAAACTATCACAGTGCTGCAGGAAAGTCAGCATTTTTAGCAACAATTGCTGTTTTTTCCATTAACCTCAAGCTCTAAATCAAATCCTTTACATTCTTAAGAATTTAGAAATCTAAAATCTACTCCTTCTGTGGGTCTCACATAGGAAATTATGCACCACAGATTTCAACAAGATCAGTTCTCAGTTGTTCAGAGAATTGGCAGCAAGAAGAAGCCACTCTCTGACATTGTTAAAAACTAAGGGGCATATTTATGAAAAGTGGCACAGCACCTAGTACAGCTCCACTTTTCTTGCGCCCACATAGTGCCCCCTAATGCCACCATGTGTGCGCCATATTTAATATATGGTGCACCATGGCGCTAGTTAGGGAACTGTTGGCGCGTCTTACCTTAATAAGTAAACTCACAAGGGGATGTGAATAGGTCGATGAACCTTTTCACCACGCTTAAGGTGATCCCACCATATATCCCGTACATGCAGGCCAATAATCAATAACAGTCAATGACATTAGTTAGAATATTTATTTCCCTATATTAACAACGCTAATGTCATGGAGATTAATCTCAAAATCAATTGATAAACATACAGAAACCACACTGGCTGACTGAAAGACAAAATAACTGCAATCTGATCAAAGCTTGAGCTACTACACATTCTCAGATTACAATGCAAATTAATAGCAAGAACACCTGCGCAAACGATATTGCATACATTTAGATTCTGGAAAGAAAAGACATCAGCTGTCATCCATATAGGGAACTTCATCAGTGAGCACCCTAACTAACATCAGATTAGAATTAGCATGTTGGGCTTCATGCAAAACAATGTAGTCACACAAATTTGGAAAAACATCTAACGATGGCTCTATCAAAATAGCGCGGTTATCACCTAGAAACAAAAGCAAATAGACATAGGAAACAATATCATAGTCAATATACCTATCCTCAGTTTGGATCAGCAAGCTGTGACAGTCTTCGTCATCAAGACATCAGTCTGGTCAGCAAGGCATCAGGATTGAGCATCAAAGTTCAGAAACGGCAAAGTCTTTTAAGCAATAAAGTTAAGCACAACTCTTCTTAAGATGGGAAATGGGCAAAGTGGCCTGTCTTCTCACAGTGCAGTCTGGCTAAGTTAGATTTCCTAAAACTACTTCCCAAGTCCCTATTCACCAAGGGATCGCATATTTACACTTTGTCCAACAAAACTAAAACTTCAAATCTACATTTCTACTAATACATTGTTCACATGTCGATGAGAGGCTCCCCTTGTCATGCTCCCATCATTTTGCTCGTCAGGTAACAATATTGTTGCAGCTCTCCATTGTATTCTCCTGAGAAAGTCAGTCTCACACACATTACATAAAACAATGTTGCATTAGCTAGTACAGCATCTTCTAACAAGTGGCTCTCATGAGAAAAGTTTTCAGCTACAAGCACATGGACAGTATAGTGGAAAATCACAGTTTAATTCTCCAAGCAGACATTTTATTAAAACGCCTAAGAAATGCAGCTTGACATGAGGCCGTGCAACTAAGCCAAAACCTCTGCTAAGTTAAAGCATACAATTAGTACAACTAATACATAATGCATAACCCTTAATATGCCATATTACTACATTAATCAAGCAAAAGCTCAATATTTCATATTAATAAGCCATACTTTGTGAACATTGGCGGCAACTCACATGGTCACACTTTCAGATGCGTGCATTATTTTCTCTATATTATTTCATTTTCTCTGGATATTCAACACTCAGAATACATGAATATTCATTAATAATTTCAATAATAAAATCAGCGTTCACAGAACTAGTGTCAGAATGTTTGACGCTAGTTCGTCGCTTTGCAGGACTAGCATAACATTTTTTGATGCTAATCCTCCAGCACTGAGAGACCCATTGTAACCAAGGTGAGCCTCCTTTTAATGCCTGCTGTGAGTAGGTGTTAAAAGTGCAGAAACAAATGACACAAAGAAATCTCTTACATTCCCTTCAATGACAAAGCTCTTTCAAAGTGTGTGTATAGAATTTCTCATTCAAACTTTAAAAAAAAATACTATTTTGTTTGTCTGCCCTCGGGGTGCCCAAATTTTCTGTTATAAATTGTTTTCCGTCGATCAGCATCACATCAGGATCTCAGTCAGAGAGTCGAGCCAATGACAGAATCTCGAGTCACCGTTGATAAAGTCTGCTCTAGCAAACTCTCTTTCCCCCTAAGGTCTTTCCCCTCTGTCGTGGTGTTATATCAAAGTCACCTATACTGTCCCCTACTTCCTAATAGGTCATTTAGTCACACATTTATTTACATAGCCAATGGATAAAACACACCAAATCTATAGATTCTAATATTTCATGTTTCTCAGACTGTTGATTGGTTCGTCTTGCAATGTCCTCATCATCCGGCTTGTCAGGTATCGAAAATGTTGCATCTTCTTCTCCAGTCAGTGTCTTCATTGTTCAAGTCCTGGGAAAGTACACCTCGTCCGGCTTACATGACATTTGCTACAATTCTAACTCTACCATCTCCTGTCCATTGGTTTTCAAGAAGACTTCTTGCTAAGCAGATTTTGTTAAACAATAGGCAATTCACTGTTAGTTCAGTTTTCACCAACATTTTACATTTACCATTAGAAACACAGCTTCTGCGATGAGGCCTGGTAAGACTAGGCCCAGACAATTGCTAAGTTAAGGCACATAATTAATAAAACATAAGTTATATCTTTCAATATGTCATATTACTACATTACATTTTCATTATTTACGCATACATCAGTCTTCTCCTTAATATTTTCTTTAATATTGTTGGCCACTTCCTGTGGTCGCAATTTCAAACATGCACATTATTTTCTGTATTATTCATTTTTCTACTTATTTTATTAAATAAGCATTCATTAATAATTTCTAATCAGTACATTTGCGTTATCAAGCCCATTAAGGGAAGTGTAGCTTTACTATTCATAATTTCACATCTATGCACCTTGAAAATATATGAAGCTCATAAGTACATATGTGTGGAGTTAGGTATAGAAAATCTAGCCTTACCTGTTAATATTTTCTCCTTGATATTCTGACCAATCAATATTCAGAGGTTGAAATTTAGGGTGCACACCCTTGCAAAGCTTTTGTAATGGCCTCAGTTTCTTATTCTCTTGTTACTTGGAACAGCCCAAAGAAGTGCACAAAATCCTGAGCTCAGACATACTTTTGAATAACTTACATCTTCAATCAAACTGCCAAACCTGAACAGCCAAAACAAGCTTCTTGAATGCTTTCTCCTAATTTTGTCCAAGCAAACCTTTGAAGAACTAATATCACACATCAGGAAATCTGGATTCTCCAACTAACTCATGCTCCCAGTATCTTCAAGGAAATCCTATCAATTAAAGCTGCCGTAGAGGCTACACTGACAGTAACCAAAACCTCCCTCACTACTATGCCAGGTTAACTAAAATGTAATTTGGAAAGTATGTTTAAGATCTGGGTGCACATAATCCTGCCAACTGACCAACAGCAAACAGATGTTTCCCTGCCAAATTAACAGAAAAGGAGCCTTACACTTCAATTTTCAACTTTATTTAAAAAACGTACACAGCCTGTAATGCTGTCTCCTCTACATTCAGAAGAACAGAATTTATTATAACCTTTATCGTGAATGAGCTCAGAGCACAGGCTGAGTCCAACAGGTCAATGCACTGATTCAACCAGAATTTACTCATGCGTGCTATAAAACCATTCCCAAACACTACAATTGAGACTAATGAATGTAAATATTCTTGTCAAAGCTTTTGAGTGACTTGCCTCATCTCCCTATCACCATAAACATCCACTGTCTGCCATCTGGATATGGTTGGTCTTCAGAGGTAAACCATCTCCATTCTCTGCTTCAACATCTTTCTCAATACTCTCCCTAGATTCATTCACTCTTTCAAGATTAATTACTATGATTACACAGATGACACGAAGATCATACACAATTTCCAAGGCTCCATCATATGTCACCCAGAAAGCTGGCACCTTGCCTCATCAATTTTAAAGGTCGGATGACTGTTAACCATCTTAAACTCAACTCAAGTAAAACAAAAATCCTCCAGTGTAAAAAATTGGCCACCGACACAATAGATCCTAGCATTGCCAGCTGAAATAGAACATGCACCTCCCCTCTCCCCTTTCCAGATACAGCAAAATGTTTTAGAGTCATTCTAGATGTAGACTTCAGTCAGGAATCTCAAATCTGGTGAGAATCCTAAGAAGAATTTCACCCTACTTTGTTGTCAAACAAAGAGTTCAAGCCATTGCAACACTTGGTCTTTCTCACCTGAAATAGGCAATCATACTGTACCTAGGACCACAGAAATGACAGCAAATATAAATAGGTATATAACTCTATGGCCATGCTACTCTTACATTTTAAACCTTGGGATGATACTACCCCAGTCCTGCACCAGAGTCTGTTCTCTCCTTGGATCACTTTAAATGCATGGTTTCTAATGCAATTAGTACTCCAAGGATTTAGACCATGATTCATCTAGCAGAAATGTTATACCCACCTCTGGAGACAGTCTTCATTCCAACACGCTCCTACATATCAAAGGCCCATACTTCAACAAAACCAAATTCAGAGAATGTATCTTTTCAGTTCAAGCCAGCACTGCTAGAATTCACTTCATATCCACAGAAATTACAAAATTACAAAAGCAAACTCGGAAGCTAATGAAAACATGACTATTCAACTTTCAGACACTGCTTTGAGCCCTAACTGCATACAACATCGATGCATCACTGAAACACACTATCCATTCAGGCCAAAAAACACCTAAAACATCTTTATTGGGATACACGCAAAAGGTCAGGGTGAAATTCTCAGGAGAAAAAAATGATCCCTAAATCCAAAGGAAAAAGATGGTAACCTCCCAACATATAATGACTCATAGATCAGGGATTAGACCTGGCATCCTTCATGTGGGTCCCTCTAACGTTTTGCCTTCAATCCTGCTGTTTGCTGACTTCATTTTTTCTGGCATCAGGATTCTGCACACTGTATGTCTCTTAACCAATGCTAAAGTGCGTGTCCTCTCTCCTTCAAACATGGCATGATTAGCTTACACTAAATTGGCATATTTAATTTACTTGTAAGTAAGTAAAGTGCTAATACTTGAGCTCTGGCCTATAACTTTAATTCTACTAATGGGCCGGCAGCACTGATTGTGCCACCCCCTTATGTAGCAGTTTAAACATGTCTCAGCCTTGCCATTGCAGCCTTTTTGTGTGCAGTTCTAAACTGCCATTTTGATCTGTGTAATAAACCTTTTGCCAGGCCGAAACCTTCCTTTTTAATGTATATGTCACCTCTAGGGTAGGACCTGGACAGCTGAGAGGGCAGGGTACAATGTGTTTGAAAAGCAGGACATGTACTATTAAGTTTCACTAATTTCACTAATATTCTTTAAACATGCATATCTCCAGTTCTTCTGATTGGATGTCTGTCATTTTGGCCTTGCTTTTTTTATTAAAAATAACTCTATTCTTCTAACTTGGTGTGGGATCCTTTTTGTGTAAAGTGTTTCTCTTTATTACTGTTTGAAGTGTTGCATTAATAGTTTACACATTGCCTCTTGGCTAAGCCTGATTACTTAGTGCCAAGCTACCAGAGGGTTAAGCACAGTTTAAATTAGAGTTGGCTTGTGCCTCACCTTGACAAGGATTGTGGCTGCTGCTTGACCAGGGGCTCCGACCCTAGTCAACAACCAAATTTCTTACACCAGTTATGATCAATAAATGTTGTATGATGTATGTTCATCCTCTTGTCACCCTATAAATAATAGTGTGCATAACAAGCAGTGACATATGCCCTGAATCATGGCCAGTCCACATGAGGACCTCATGTATCATCCCCCACACGTACCACGTAGATCTTACTACTTCCACACACTTTCCAACCAAACATAAAAGCACTTCTGTAATCTCTCCAGATAGTGTAAGTGCTGCAATGCTTCACAAATGATAGTTGCTTGCTATACAAATGCCAGATGTTATATTATAGTAAAAAAAATCCAATAAAAAGCACGTCCAATAAACAGTTTCTTGGGACTAGGAAACAGTATGGGAACCAAGCCAAGCCACTGCCCATAGGAAAGGAATGAGGACTAGAAGTATTCCTAAACACCCAAGACTTGAGCTCTTTCCTACATTTCAAGTAATCAGACTGAAGGCGTAGAGTTAGAGGCAGGGACTTATAACATACCTTAAAATTCGAGGAGAAAACCCCGCCACACATGCTTCCTCTCTCAGGTTTTGGGATATGTAATGATGACTGCTGTTGTGAAGCATAGCTCACAAAAGACTGAGCAAACATACCTCATGACTGATGTTTGAGCATCTGTGTCTACTTTTTCACTCATAGACACCTCAGTGAATTCCTGGATATCCATTATTCTTATACAATAAAATCCTTGTGTCTCAGTCCAACTATTTCTGTGACTCTTTTGTAAGTCTGGCATTAGTAATTACCCTTTGATTTACTAACAGTATAAATATACGTATATAGAGGTGCTTTCAGCCAACCCTCTTCATCCATGGGTCTCTTGTTGTGCCATTTACATATTCTTCCACCCTGTTATTCTGGCATTCTCATTTTTCTTCTGCCTTGTACAGCAAGGGACTGTGGGATAGCCCAATTCAGCCATCAGGAATCTTCGCTCTGAGTGACAGCATACTTCCCTTTGGCAAGAAGCACATTCACACATAAAGTAATTCCCTTCAGTGTCAGGAACTCCGATGACAATATGTGCTATTTGAGACCAAAATATTTTTGTATTTAGCCAATGTTATTTTTTAAAAGTGGTGGGGGCCCTGTAGGCCAGCCCAATAATAAAGTTTTACAACAAGAAGTCATTAAATAAAGTAAGCATTAAAAAACCAAAAGGCTGGCAGGCAGGGTCAGACCTAGTGGCTTTAACGATGCCTGTTTTAATGTTGCTGTTTACGTTTTTTATTACTGCTAATGTAATATCTACATCACTTTCAAGCTGTTATGAATGACGTTAGAAGCCATGCAAGAAACAAAGGAAACAAACGATTCAGAAGATCAAAACCTTATATTCAATTGCCAGGAACAGAGGGCTCGAGCACAGTTTACCTTAGGAGTCCTATGAGATGTGTAGAGCCCAGTGCGGCCAAGTTTACCCCCCCTCCGACTTGTTGTTTTGTGGGTAGCTATGGTCCCATGTACATCACATCATCACACGCACCATGACCTGTTCCCTAGACTATTTTGCTGAATATCAGAAATAGTCTCACACTAGGCACATGTGTCTAAAGTAAGTCTAGGAGATGTAATCCGTGCCAGATGTTTATAATTCCCACCTAAAATTAATTTGTATTCAATGAATCGCTATTAAACCCATTTACTTTAATTAATGATTATTGTCAATATCTACTAAGAATACTAGACCTGCGTTGGAAAGTTCTGGAATTATGGCGTCGTTTATAACCTACTGGCTGTTGCAGCCTCTAGTCTCGAATTCTTTACGACGCCTCCTTGTGCTCCAATTGCAGTGTTATCAGAACACACAAACATAAACACCCCGACACACACCCATACGCAGACAGCAGGCATGCATTCTGCTAACTCGCCTTATGCATGTGGTCCAAAGATTTTCAGAGCACAATGAAACCCTCTAGTAGGACTGGTAATGTGACGTGTTTTATAAATGCACAACACAATTAGAGTAGATCAGATTAAGATAATTAGGGGGCATATTTATACTCTGTTTGCACCGAATGTGCGTCAAAAGTTTTGACGCACATTCGGCACAAACCGTGCCCCATATTTAAACTCTGACGCCCGACCCCGCGGACGTCAAAAATCCACTGTGTGTGTCATTTTTTGGAGGTGGGAAACTGCCTTGCGTTACTGATATGCAAGGTAGGCGTTCTCGCCCAAAAAATGACTTTAAGGCCTGTGCGCCTTATTTATACTCCAGCGTCATTTTGACGCCCAGGAGGGGGTGGACCTTAAAAAACGGCGCACAGCCTGATGCGCACCGTTTTTTAACGCCTGGGTCAAGGCAAACGTTAAGGGACCTGTGGGCTCAGAAGAAGTCCAGAGGTGCCCTTCCCTGCCCCCAGGGTCTCCCCCTGCCACCCTCGCCCACCCCTGGAGGACACCGATAGATGGGGGGACCCATCCCAGGTCAGTACAGGTAAGTTGAGGTTATTATTTTTTTAATTTTAGAAAGTGGCATAGGGGGGCCTAATTTGCCCCCCCCTACATGTCACTGTGCCCAATCACCATGCCCAGGGGACAGAGGTCCCCTGGGCATGGCCATTGGGCAAGGGGGCATGACTCCTGTCTTTGCTAGGACAGAAGTCATTTCAATGGGGGTTGTGCGTCAAAAAATGGCGCAAGTCCGGTTTGAGGCATGATTTTTGCCTCTGACCTGACTGGCACCATTTTTTGACGCACAACCCCCATTTTCCCCTACGCCGGCGCTGCCTGGTTTTAGTGATTTTTTTTTTACTCAGACCAGTCTGCAGCGCCGGCTAACGTCATTCCTTAAATAAGGCGCCCGCATGGCACGCAGGAATGGCGTTGGCCGGCGGTACATTTTTTTACGCACAACTGTGTCGGCGCAGTTGTGAGTCAAAAAGTATAAATATGGCCCTTAAATTAGAAGAAAGAAGGAGAAAGAGAACCAGGGAGGCGTTATAAATGACCGCTCACACACACACCTTCAACATACAGTAACACTAGCCAGGAGGAAGCGAGGAGGAAAATTAAGGTAACGTGTGTTGGTGTTTACATACCTACTGCGTGTGAATCTTGCTTCTCACTTTACAAAAGAGAACCACGTTAAGTAACTACTGTAAGTTATCTGTAAAGTGCTAAATAACATAGGCCTCGCGTGACCTCTATTGTTGACTTCTCTTCTTTTCTTTTCCTTCTAGTTGTACCTAATGAAAACAAATGCAAGCATGTTCTTGGGTGTGACCAGAAATGCATACCTTGACACTCACCTAAGATTACTGACGTTGTATTGGTAGTAGGTGGTGGTGTTATATTTGATGTTTTTATTCTAACATCTGGCATGAAGTAGTCGGAATTTTACAAAAAAAACACATCATCAATCCACAACTGATTGCAGCTGTTGTTCCTTGCAAACTTCTAATGCTCCTAATTTTTTGCCCCCGCAGGAATCGAGCGATTTAAGGGTAAATACTTCCACAGCCGAGAATACAAGCACCCGGATGGGTTCCAGGGGAAGAGGGTGCTCGTGGTTGGGGTCGGCAACAGTGGGGTGGATATCGCAACAGAGATCAGTCGCGTGGCAACAAAGGTACAGAGAAGAGATCTCAAAGAGAATGCAACTAATGTTTCTCTTCTAATTTAAGTCACTTTAATGGAATAGGAAAATTTTAGGTTATTCACAAAAGTATACTTACCCGTGAATAAAGCTACACCATTAAGTTTGCTTTCACTCTTTAAAGTAAATTTACTACTTTGGGGTATTCACCATTTACAAGTGTTCACTCTAAGAAGCCTTTAGTTGTCTATCAAACACACAAAGCTGGTACTCCAACATCCCCAGCACTTGAGGATAGATGCCATTGCCACGATTCTAAGAGACCCTCAGCGTCTAACCAGATACTTCCTGTAAGAATTCAAAAGACCACTGTGTTACCCTCAAAGACCCTAGGCTGGACCTGAGAGGGCCTCTTCAAATACACAAAGATCTCTGTCAGCTGGCTGTCATACACCTTCAGAGATCTGGCCTAAAATAGCCAAAATATCCTGGTCTTTACTGGGGCTGTCACTATTCCCCTCCCTTAGACATCCTCTCCCTTATGCTGACCCCTTCCACTGTAAGACTTGAAAGGAGCAGGTATGAGCTGAATATTTCTCACTCACTCATATTTTACAACCCACCCCACAAGGCCTTCCCACCTATCTTAAAACATGCCCTCCTGCCACTTTCTGTAGCTAATCTACTACATACTTCACCTTTGACTACTATTTCTCATTAAGATACCACTCTTGACATGATGTATCTGCTTTCCTTCTCATTATCTAACAAATTCAACTCATCTCTTGTTTGAAAATCCATTAACCCCTTCCCGCCCAACCTCTCAGTACGTATGGGAACTATCACAAAGGCATCAATCAAGAATCTCATCCAAAGAAAACCCATCCTAGCCCATCTAAAGAAGATAGTGTCTGCTTGCTTGACCTCTACTACTCATCCTCTGGCCTAACCATTGGTTATCCTCAGCATAATGCAGCTTCTTCTGTCACTGACCTTCGCTGTAGCCTAACAGTCCCAATCTATTTGAATGCAGACTGCCACAGACATTGTGCTTCTGTGGAAAGAAAGTACAAACTAACCTTGTTGGAATCCAAACAGAACTCCTGCAATGACCCATTATCAAAATAGTGCATTTCACATTAATTTGTCTTTTTCACACGATTGTCAGTCAGCAGTTAAGCTCTGGTTGAAAACAGCTAAATAAATATAGGTTTGATATACTTGGTGTTACAGAGGCACAGATGAATGATACATCTCACAGTATCATGGATTTTACTTCTTCCAGCTCAATTCTATAGTATGTTACATGTTCAAAGTAGGAAAATAGGTTTTGACTCTCATCCTTCCTTCCAGTTTCTGATTATGAAGGTCATATAAGTACAATCTGCTCCCACCAGACGTGATGTCAAGCTGATTAAAAAAAGGAGTATGGGGGTATAAATCTGGTAACTACACATGGCCTCAGAGACCTGTTAGTGAATGAAAGATACACACACACACACACACACACACAGAGAAACATACAACTAGCCCCTTTACACACACACACGGACACACACCTAGCCCCTTTACACACACGCACACACACACACACCCCTGCCCCCCATACACAACTACCCCTCACAGACAGTTATACAGAGGGAAAAAAAGTATGTGTTTTTCACTTTTCCATTTTATACACTTGCTCTTTAATACGTTAGCATACTATGTGATCAGGTCTAAAAGTATGGTGGTCTTCACTATGGTTGTGTTTGCATGACATTGTTAGAGCTTATGAGCACCGGTACTGCCCCATGGCATTATTATATGTGCATGTGTGCACAAGCACTTACACCTGCACAATGCAAAAACATAGGCACTATCACCTGTTTACACTTCTTCCTGTGATCATCAGTCAGGAGGAAAGCCAACCACCCTCCATGATTGTTCCTGTGTGTTAAGGAAGTAAAGATGATCACATTAGTGAGTTTTAATACATACAACATGGTAGTTCACACATGCCATGCTCCATTTTGTGAATTGTGTTCACGCCCTGCATCAGGAAGTGACGCAATAGGTCAGAAAGTACAGTCTTAAACTAAAGCAAGAGACAGAAGTAAAGGTTATATTTTCATTAACTTTTCACCAAAGTGTTAGCAGGACTACTGGGTCTTGATGGGAAAAATGATGAGTAATAAAAATGGCAAGTGACAAGATTGACTGGTAGTCATAAGTCGAGCAAGGCAGTGCTAGAAATGGAAAATATTTACTTCCGAAAGCCAGAATATCAGAGTCAAGATGTGGCAGAGGAAAGGGAGAAGAGGTTCGAGGGGTGGAGCTTGAAAAATAGAGTCTGACAGTCAACGGTGTACATTTATTTAAAAAAATCTGCTACATAGAAATTGGCAACAAGGGCAAATGTGACAGCCAATCTGTTCTAGCTTACTTAATTGATCACAAAAAGGCTGCATTTTAATTATCTTACAGGGTTAAGGCACCTGCTGCAGAGATCTTTGTGTGTCCTGCAATTTTGATGGGGTTATAATAACAGTATGATAATTCTGAGTTTAGAATCTAATTTAGATGCCATTTCGCTTGAGCCCAGACAGGCCTTGTGTGTAAAATTTAGAAAGGTCAACCTGCCAGTGTGTTTCTATAAGGATTTCACAGAGTTTATGCTGTATTTATCTGATTTGATCCAATTTCATCTTGTGTATTCTATGACAACAACCCAGAAGTTCTCTGTGGTAGAATATTGCTATTTCTGTTTAGAATACCTGAAATTAAGAATTATAGAGGTGTCATGACAATTTATTAGAACATTGGAATGTTGAGAGCTCCTTTGAATGTAGTAGTTCTGGGCCTATAATGTCTGGTTTAAACTGGGAGCTACAGCATTAGAATGTTTGTCTTCATGTTTCTCTCTTTTTAATTAAAAACATTATATTCTAAGTGGGTGGAATGTTCAAATAGCTTTATACCCCTTCAGCTTCTGACTAAACCAGTTGTTAAAGGCACTCTCCTTTGTTATAGGTCCTGTCCTGCAGCTGGGGCTTATGGCCTTTAACAATCGGTATAGCCCTCAACAGTGGGCTATAAAGCTGTACCATATGACTATTATAGCACTAATATATCACACAGTAGCACTTACATCTGGAAAGCATGGTTGCAAACAGAGGGCTAATTTTTACATTTTGTGTACAAACTTATGCAGAATTTCTATAAAAGGATACTTTTAGATTGTACAAAGCTTTGCAGTTTGGATCTTCGCCCATTTCTAATGTAAGCAGTTGTGTATCTTTTTTAGATGTATATTGTATGGCTTTGAAGCTTAGTAATTAAAGAATGAATGAGCCAATAAAGAATGATAGAATGAATCTAAAGCTACTAGTAAGCATGTGGGCAAAAAAACAGAATAAAAAGTCTAGCAAAGATGTCTATTATTAACAACTGCAGTCAAGCTTTCTGCAATACACAATTTTTGTCAGACTAAGGTGGAGGATGTTTTCAATACCTTAGTAACCGAAGTCCAAAGTACCCCTGATGATCCAGCAGAAAGCGGAGCATGTGCTGCTGCCCTGGACACTGTTTCGCTACTTAATACCAAGCTGGTTCTAAGCCTAGTTAAAGCAACTAAATCAGGCTCTCCGTAGACCCTTGTGCACCAAAACGTGTACACCCAGTCCTAGAAATTATAAGTACCCACTTGATTGTGATCTTTAAATAGATAAGTACATCTGGATATTTTACTTTAGAATGGCAGAAAGTTTCCATCCTTCTGTTATTAAAAAAACCTAGTCTCAATACACAAGAGTCCAGTAGTTATAGGCCCATCTCTCAGCTACGGTTTCCATCCAAAGTTTTAGAAAAGGCACTAAATATGGAACTTACATCTTTTATAATTCTTAATAAGCATCTGGATTTGACACAATTAGGATTCAGATGTGTGCATAACACTGAGACTGCTTTGATTGTTGCATCAGAAGACTTAAGATATATTCTCGATGGAGGAGGTAAGGCTGCTCTGAGTTTATTGGATCTGTCTGTCGCTTTTGACATTGCCAACCATGACAACTTGATTGACTGGCTCTCTGAGTTTGGAATAAAATATTCCTCTCTTAGCTTAAGGAAATCCTTCTTCTCTGAGAGAGTACAACATGTTGCTATGTGGGAATTTACTTCTGACCAGATCTGCCAGCTATGTGGGGTTCCCCAGGGATCCTCGCGGACCCCTACCCTTTTCAATGTATATGTCTCTCCACTGGCAGTACTAATCAAATTGTTCAGCTTTTCCGTTGTATCGTATGCCAACAATACACAAATAGTAGCATTGGTATCCAGTAATCCAGACGAAACTGCATCAAGATTTAGTTGCTGTATGGCGCAGACTGAAGACTGGATGAAGGTCAATTGCTTAAAGCCTAACTTTGCAAAAACGTAGGTCCTTCTTGTAGGCAATGACACATCTTTCTGGTCACCAAGCTGGTGTTCTCTGGAAATGGGCTCACTGCGGGGAAAGTCTGAACTTTGGATATTGCCTTTGACTGTAAATTAAATTGAAGATAAAGTCAATCCCTTAGTTCAATCAGTATTATATCAAGCGTTTCTCGGATCCTGGGCAAGTTGCACTGGAAAAAAAATGAATTTAAAGTGTTATGCATAGCCTTTAAGGCATTACACAATGTTGGCCTGGAATATCTGCGGACAGATTTACCAGGTACAGACAGTCAAGGAAATTTAGATCATCCATAGCTAAGTTTCTAGTGATTCCCAAGATTAAACAAGCCTCATGGGGAGGTAGAAGTTTTATTTTGGGAACTTCAAAATTGTGGAACTCTCTTCCCATGTCTATGAAGAACAGTCTGAATCCTTTTCTTCAGGAAATCTCTCAAACCTGGCTTTTTAGCAATTAGGGTAGCATCTCCCTCCTAAAGACAGAAACAATGCCAAGACACCTCAGGGCATTTGAGCATTTTCCAAAAAACTAAATCAAATCAAATCAAATCATTGAGGCCCTCATTACAACCCTGGCAGTGAGTGTTAAAGCGGCGGTAATACCGCCAACAAGCCGGCAGTACCAAACATGAAATCATGACCACGGCGGGAACCACCAACAGATACAGCCACTTTAACACTCCGACTGCACAGCGGCAGCAACAAACACCGCAGCGGTCACTGCCAACAGCCAGGCGGAAGACAATGTACCACCCAACCCATCACAACCCGCCCATCTGCCAGCTTTTCCGGGGGGGGTACCAACACCATCGAAAGCACGGCGGAAACAGCACTTTGAAGGGAAACCACTCACTTCTCGACACTCAAGGAAGAACCAGGACTTTATGGAGCCCGAGCTGCAGGTCTTCCCCATGCTGGTGTTTCTGCTCATATACCAGGAGTACCAACTGCGGCGACGATCACAGTGAGTACTGCAGCTAGCACATAGGGGAGGGGGGGGAAAGAGAGTGACACACACATGCAACACGCAACACCCCCACCTCCACCGTAACACCATACACACAAACACATGCAACAACATTACATATACACCCCTTACCCCTCAGGAATAACGCTAGGACAAATGGAATTGAGTCAAATTAGTGTTATATTAGAAATAGTTAGAAATACATTAATATTTCAAAAACAGTATTTACAAAATATACAATATGTACAAAAGGTAGGGCAATATTCACTCAAAATGTCCGTGGCCCACGGGCCAAAACACATAGGCCAAGCCCACACTTGACTCCTGCCTCAATACGGAGAGAACACTGCAGGGGCATCAGGTCGAAAACACACAGGCACCTCAAGGGGACAGGGAAGGGGGGGCAACTCAGCCGGAAGATGGTACAACGCCACTGCTCCTGGAGGGGGCTCCATGTCCACAGTGATGGGGAGTGCAAGGTCACAGACTCTCAAGTGGGTGGTTTGCCCACTGCTTGGTACTGGAGAGTGCAAAGCCACAGTCTCTCAAGTGGGTGGTTTGCCCACTGCTTTGTCCTGGGGAGTGCAAAGCCACAGTCTCTCAAGTGGGTGGTTTACCCACTGCTTGGTCCTGGGGAGTGCAAAGCCACAGTCTCTCAAGTGGGTGGTTTGCCTACTGCTTGGTCCTGTGGAGTGCAAAGCCACAGTCTCTCAAGTGGGTGGTTTGCCTACTGCTTGGTCCTGGGGAGTGCAAAGCCACAGTCTCTCAAGTGGGTGGTTTGCCCTCTGCTTGGTCCTGGGGAGTGCAAGGCCACAGTCTCTCTAGTGGGTGCCAGATTTCCACTGGTTCTGGAGGAGGCTTTGTGCCCAGAGTGCTTCATCCTGCCAAGGACTGAGGTAGTGGATTCCTTTCTCCACTGGTTCTGGAGGGGGCTTTGTGCCCAGAGTGCTTCATCCTGCCAAGGACTGAGGTAGTGGATGCCTTTCTCCACTGGTTCTGGAGGGGGCTTTGTGCCCAGTGTGCTTCATCCTGGCAAGGATAGGGTGAGTGGATGCCTTTCTCCACTGGTTCTGGAAGGGGCTTTGTGCCCTGTGTGCTTCAGCCTGCCATGGATAGGGTGAGTGGATGCCTTCTTTCACTGGTTCCGGAGGGGGCTAGGTGCCCAGTGTGCTTCCTCCTGCCAAGGATAGGGTGAGTGGATGCCTTCTTCCACTGGTTCTGGAGGGGGCTTGGTGCCCAGTGATGCAGCACATGGGGTGTGCAAGGTCACAGGCACTCACCTGGATGTTAGATCCACACGATTTTCTGTGGGCAGGATGCATGACACACCATGGATGCATGACTACAGTCCATCCGCCGACGGGGCCGGCTGTGCAGTGGTTGCAGTTCCGGTGCAGGTGGCAGTGCTGCCAGTGTTGGGGGGAGGCTCCAGCCTTTCCCCTGCAGCCTCGGACGGCTGCCCACTGGGGCTGCTGGTGGCAGTGCTGCTGTTCGCGGTGCAGGTGATGGTGCTGGCCATGGAGCAGCTAGTGGTGGCGGCCGCAGTGCAGGTGGCGGTGGTGGGTGTGGTGCAGCTGGCGGTGCTGCCAGTGGAGGGGGGAGGCTCCAGCCCTTCCCCTGCAGCCTCAGACGGCTACCCACTGGGGCTGCTGCTGCTGGTGGCAGTGCTGCTGTCCGTGGTGCAGGTGGTGGTGCTGGCCGCGGAGCAGCTAGTGGTGGCGGCCGCAGTGCAGGTGGCGGTGGTGGGTGCGGTGCAGCTGGCGGTGCTGCCAGTGGAGGGGGGAGGCTCCAGCCCTTCTCCTGCAGCCTCGGACAGCTGCCTACTGGGGCTGCTCTTGCTGCTGGTGTAGGTACTGATGTCGAAGTGCAGGTGGCGGTGCTAGCTGCGGGGCAGCTGGCGGTGGGGGCCAGGGTGCAGGTGGCAGTGCTGCCCGCGGTGCAGGTGGCGGTGCTGCCAGAGGAGGGGGAGGCTCCATCCCTTCCCCTACAGCCTCAGATGGCTAAAGTGCCCTGTCTGGTGTTCTGTGCCCCTTCCTGCCCTTGGCAGATGGTGGTGCCTCGTTGCTTCTGCCAGCTGGTGTCTTTGCCTTGGCCTTGCTGGCTGGTTGTGCCTCCTTCTCCTTGCTGGATGCTCCTCCCTTTTTGCCCTTTCCTGGTGGTGGAACCTTCTTGTCTTTGGCAGGTGTTGGTGGCACACTGACTGGGCTGACGGGTGCCTCCTTAGAGCCTCTCTGAGCTCCAGAAACCACAGCTGACTCGTACTTGGTGGCTGAGGTGCTGGGCTGGGTTCTGGCCACCCTAAACCGAGGTGAAGGACGTTTGGGGGTGTAGGAAATAGGTCAAGGGTGGCGAGGAAAAGCTTCTTAGGGACAATGGGACGGGAAGAGGGTGAATGTTTGGGAGTGGAGGAAGAGGGAGTGGTTGTAGGAGGTGTCAGTCTGCTATGTTTGGGTGTAGGTGCATTGGCTGGATGCTGTTGTGAGGTGGATGGCTGTTGGGTGTGTTTGCATTTGCGTACTTTTGGAGGAGGGGGTCACAGACACAGTGAGAGGACACAGGGGATGTGTGCATGGATGTGGGGGTGGTGACTGCCACTGAGGGGCATGTAGTGATAGGCGTGATGGAGGTAGTGGATGAGGATGTAGTGCATGCAGGTGTGAGTGGAGACGCTACTGGGAGGGAGGTGGACGAGGACGAGGAGGGGGACACAGTGGAGGCAGTGGATGTTGGAGTGTCTGCTTCTGGGTGGTGCTTGTGTGAGTGCCTGTGGGATGATGTGTGGTGCTTGTGTTTGCCTGAGCCACTTTTGTGTGTTGATTTGGGTGAATGCTGGTCTGAAAGTGTGCTTGGGATAGGTTGTGGTTGAGGGGATTGGGATTGGGACTGGGTAGAGGAAGTTGGAGGGGGGAAGATGGAGACAGGGACAATGGCTGCCATCAGTGCGGAGGCCTGAGCCTGAAATGCTCTCTGTTGGGCCGCCACGCCAGAGTGAATACCCTCCAGGTATGCATTTGTTTGTTTCAAATGCCTCTCGACACCCTGGGTGGCATTCAGAATGGTTGACTGCCCAACAGTGAGGGCTCTGAGGAGGTCAATAGCCTCCTCAATCAGGGCAGCAGGGCTAACTAGGGCAGAACCTGAGGTGCCTGGGGCGGAGGAGATGCCCACCCTCCTTGGTGAGCGGGCACGGGAAACAAACTGAGGAGCTGCTGGGAGAGCGGTGCTGGTAGGGGGGGTGGCAGCTGTACCTGTTGTTGGGGTGGGCACAGAGGTGTCTGCCACTGCCAGGAAGCTTCCATCGGTGGAGGAGTCACTGTCTGTAGTGTCCCCTCCTGTCTCCGTTGTGGTGCTCCCCTCTCCCTCCATCCCCACTGGTGCCCTCAGTGTCAGTGGATTCGGCCTCCAAGCCCATGTGGGATGCAGCTCCCTCTGTTGCCTGTGCCTCTGCTCCTCCGCCAGATGATGCTAATGCACACAAGGACAGGGTGACAAAACAAAAAGGGGGGGACAGAGGATACACTTGGTCAATGCCAGCATCACCACTACTGTTGGCGTATACAACACACAGGGAGCTGCCCTATGCACTAGGTCATGCACTACCAATTACACAGCTAGTCACCAACCCATGGGGTACAATGCCTAATGCCATGAGCTGCACACCTGAAACCCACAGGACCCTGCCCAGTAGTAGATGCCGACTAACGCTATTGGGGTTGGAGTGCTTCAGAGCCTGCCCAACAAGGGACCTACCCTGCCAGTTCGCCCTGGCCTAGGGGCACCCACAGCCCACATCCCCCACCCAGGTAAAACCTTAACATGCACAAAGTCAAGAATCTGAATCTGTACTCACCCCCTTGAGGCTGTTGTGATGCCTTCAAGCACCCATCCAGCTCCGGATAGGCCACTGCCAGGATGCAGAACATCAGGGGGGTCAGGGTACGATGGGCACCCCTTCCTCATTGGGAGGCCAGCCCCGGCTGGACCTCTGCTGTCTTCCATGCCCAGTGGCGTAAGACCTCCCACCATTTGCGGCAGTGGGTGCTCTGCCTGTCAAAGACCCCCAGGGTCCGCACCACCTTGGCTATGGCATGCCAAATACCCTTTTTATGATAGGCACTGACCTGCAGGGAAATAAGTAGAGAAAAAAGGGATTAGTAATACCGTCCGGACTGTTACACTCAAGTCCCACATTATCCCTACCATCCATTTACACACAGACATTGACCACCGGACATGTAACACTCTACCCAGGACCACTTAGCCCCCCCTACAAGAGGCATAGGGCAGGTAGGTACCTACACCTAGCAACAAGCCACAAACCTCCACAAAAGTACAGTTAGGTCTCAGTAAATTAATCCCAGCTCTACCCTTGGTAGCTTAGCATCGAGCGTCAAGGCTTAACTTAGGAGACAAAGTGTAAAGCATTCAAATATCACAAAACAGTAATTAAATAAAACACAGGAAACAGTTTAAAAATCCAAAACCAATTTATAAAAATAGCTTATATTTTTATCTTTAAAATGACACAAAAACGATTAAAATCGGTTCAGGGGAACCGGAGATATGAATTTTTAAAGTATTATTATTTTCTAGCGCCCAGAAACGAAAAGCGCCAATCGGGTCATCTGGTTGCACCAGGACCGGGACAAAGTCAAACTTTCAGGCCGACCGCGATGGAGCCCTGCTCGGCTACAGGTCGCGGGAGGCCTCGGTTAAAAAGTTACCTTCTGACTTAGTCTCTTTTTCGATGTTTTTCTTCACCGGGACGAACCTGCCAGTTGGATCCGACCTCCTGGAGCCCTTGTCCGGATACGCGAAGTCGGTTTCCTCGGTGGTGATTTCTACCTTCGGACTTAGTCGTTTTTTCGAGATGAAAATCCTTCGACCGGGGTAAACCTGGATCTTGATCCGACGTCCGTGGAGCCCTTCTCGGATACGATGGCTGGAAGGTCCCGGTCAACTTTTTACGTTCGGACTTAGTCTTTTTTTCGGATGTTTTTCTTGACCGGGACGAACCACGAAGTCAGGCCGGGTCACGGTTGAGGCAAGCCGGCTAGAATTTCCGCGTCGAGTCGGTCACTTTATGGAGCTTTTTTCTAAAATTTCTCCAATCTTTTCCAAACTTCTGGGGCTTCACCCAGATGTTCTTTTAAGGTTCTTTTGGGGTCCACAGCTCACCCCAAGGGTCCAGAAGTTCTGTGATGGTCCTTGGGAAGTGCGGACTTCAACTCCCAGAGTGCACCTGGCGCAAACTCCTTTTTGGCCACTGGGCAGTGGGCAGCTGGTCACTTTTTCAGGAGTTGGTGCAGGGGACTCTGGTTAGCAATTTTTCACCTGTAGCAAACAGGGAGTCCCTCCTTGAACCAGTGGAAGCCAGGCAAAGTCCTTCTTGTGGTGAAGCCCAAGTGTGCAGCTGGTGCAGTCTTTCTGAGTGCAGGGTCCAGGTGCAGGCCAGGGGTCCAGCAGGGCAGTCCTTCTTCTCCTTGTAGTTCTTTCTTCTTGAAATTTGGTGGGGATCTGAGGCGTGGGTGCAGGTCTGCCAGTTTTATCCTTGCTCCTGGGTGAAAAGCAGGGGGGCCCTGGTCCTCCAATCAGGGACAGGGTCGTCCCCCTGTGATGACCACTTCCTGGGAAGTGTGGCAAAAATCCATCCCAGAAGGCAACAGTCTCTAAAAATCCAAAATGGATGAATCTGATTTTTAGAGGAGAGATCTGGCTGAGCCCACCCACTGGTGTGGCTAAAAATCATAAACACACCCCTCTCCTGCCCTCTCCTAATCTAATCAAGGGGGCACCTAGCTGTCTGGGGTTGCAGGATGTGGGGGTGTTGCTGGGTGCTGCAAATGTCCTTCTCTGCCTTTGAAGACCAGTTTGGCAGCCCTCCCCCTTCCTGCCTCACCATCTGCTGAGGGGAGATTCTCTCCCCCAAGCACATTCCTTTGTGTGAAGTCAGGCCACTTCACACCTCATTAAAGTAGCCTGGCAGAAGCTGCTGCAGGCTGGCCAATCAGAGCACAGCAGCAAAAACAATGCAGAGCTGAAATTGGCAACTTTATAGGTAAAGTCTAAACTTTTTACCTGCACTAGTTATATTAAATCCAACAACTGGAAGTTGTGGGATTTATTATAACAATCAATTTGATACCAAATTCTTGGTATGTAACATTTAAGGAGACTTTAAAATTTAAAATAAAGTCTGCCCATTCTAGCCTATGAAGGCCATTTACTTCAATGAGGGAAAAACAAATTTGGCTGTTTTTACCTCACCAGGGCTTATAAATCTATTTTTATAAAGTCCCTGCTTATAGTTACATGGCACCCAGCCCTAGGGGCACATAGGGCACACCTTAGGGGTGACTTATATGTAAAAATAAGGTAATTTAAGACTTTGGAAGTACCTTTAATTCCAAAGTCGAATTTGCATATAACTTTAATTTAAAAGCAGCCAGCAAGGCAGGCTTGCTTTTAAAATGACACTGGGCACCTCAGCAATGCACCTAGGTGTGCACCACCTATGCTGTGGTCCCTAAACCTACATGCCCTACCATATACTAGGGACTTATAGGTAGGTTAACTTAGCCAATTATAATTAGCCTAATTTGCATATCCATTTTACACAGAGCACAGGCCCTGGGACTGGTTAGCAGTACCCAGGGCACCATCAGAGTCAGGAAAACACCAGCATAAAGTGGAAAATGGGGGCAAAAAGTTATGGGGCCTCTGCAATCAGCCCCAGTTTCTCACACAACCCCCCCCAGCCCACACGCCCAGGAGACTCAGCCCAACCCTGGGAGAGTCTTCCTGGCTTGTTAGGCGAGGAAGACAGTGAAGAAAACTGGCTGTCCCTTTGCAGGGCCTACTCTGCCTTACATCCCCCTGTCAGGGTCACTCCCTCTGGGTAGTGAAGCCATCCCAACAGTAAAAGGACCCAACCCAAACTGAAACTTCCCTCTAGGGGGGTCTTCCTCCTCTCTCTCTGCCAACTTGGGTAGTGAGGTGCCCACCTCCCCTACTCCAAACTTTGCTAGGGCAACACCTAGCTTACCCAAAGAGGTCACCCAACACTTGAGCAACCCCACCATGACCAATAGGGTCAGGGGGCCTACTTTGCTATTGGCTCTGGGGTCTGCCTCCCAGGCCAAGTACAGTGCTGCCAGGAAGGCTAGCACCCAGCAGAGGCTACTGACAGCTGTCAGTACCCAGAACAACACCCTAAGCTCTCCACTGACAGGTGGCTGAGCTGCTTTAGGGGCATCTTTGGGGTCCTGGCACCCCTCTTGCTGTCTAGAGTGGGGGGCTACCACCTCCTGTGGCAGACACCCTCCTTCCACTCTCCCTTCTGTCAGTGCAGGGGCAACACTTTGCATCTGGACAGCTGCCTGACTACTCAGGACTTCCTTGGGGTCAGGTGGTGCCTCACCAGTGCCAACTCTGGGCTCCCCCCCTACTGGGGCAGAAGGCCTTTGGCTCCCTGGAACTCTCTTTAAGAGTGGCCTACCCTTCCTTTTCTTCTTTCCTTTTCTTGGGGACCCCTGTCTCCTAACTGTAGGGACTGACTCCCCAGGACTTTGGGTTGGGGGGGCGCCCTGGTCGACCACCCCATCTGTGACCAGACTCACCTCTGGGAGGTCATTGCCCAGGATACAATCTAGGGGAAGGTCAGCACTGACTACCACCCTAATCCAGTCAAGGATACCCTCCCTCTCTAGGGGCACTATGGCTACAGGTTTGGAGGTGACCTCCCCTGTGGCTATCCTGACTTTCTTTGTCTTTCCTGGGACATACATGTCTGGGGTCACTAACCGGTCACTCACTACAGTGTGACTGGCACAGGTGTCTCTCAGGCCAGTGGTAGGGATCCCATTCACTTGAATGTGGTGGAAGTGCCTACTCCCACCCTCAGGGATCACCAGCTTACCATCTGGTCCTGTCTCCCAGCACAATGCTAGGAGGACTTCATCATCTGAGGAATCCTCCTCTATGGCTACACTGGACAGCCCAGTGCTAACCACTTTCTTTGGACAGGCTGCATCTCCTCTGAAGTGACCTGTCTGCTGACAGTCAAAGCAAGCCCTACTGTCCAAGAGCTTTTTTAACCCTGGGTCTCCCTGTCTCTGCATGTCAGAGTGGGAGTGGGATTTACTCTCCTCCTTCTTAGGGTTCTGGGGTACAGAGGGAGTCTCTGTGGTGGGCTTACCACCTCCCTCCTTAGGTTTTTGGGGACCTGTCCCCCCCTTCTTGGAGTCTCCCCCCTGGGACTTGACAACCACCCTGGTTCTCAACCACTCATCAGCTGCCTCCCCTAGCTCTCTAGGGTTGGTCAGCTTAGAGTCCACTAGATGCTGGCGTAACCTTTCTTGGATACAATTGGTCAAGATGTGCTCTCTCATGATCAGATTGTATAACCCCTCATAAGTATTTACTTTGTTGCCAATAATCCAGCCCTCTAGTGCCTTTAGTGAGGTGTCCACAAAGTCAACCCAAGACTGGGTACTGACCTTCTGGGTGTCCCTGAACTTCATTCTATATTGCTCTGGGGTCAGACCAAACTTCTTGGCTAAGCACCTTTTCATACTAGGGTATGAATCTGCCTCCTCCCCCCTTAAGGTCAGAAGCCTATCCCTCCCTGAGTTGGGGACCAACTCCCACAAAAGGGAACCCCAGTATTGAGGCCTAACCCTTCTCATTTGGAGTGCCCTCTCAAAGGCCCCTAGCCACTTATCTATGTCATCCCCCTCTACATAAGCAGGAACCACCCCCTTGGGTAATCTGGGGCAAACTCCCCCACCCATGGACACCTCAGCTTCTTTATCGCTGCTTCCATCTCTTTTCTCTTTGTATGCCCACTTTTTCTTTTCTAGGGCCAGCTTCTCTGCTTCCAAAGCTATGTAGGCTAGCTGGGCTTCCAGCTCTCTTTCCCTGATGGATGGGTTCTCTCCTCCTGAAAGGACCCTCTTCCTACCACTAGCTTTGGGTCTGCCCCTAGTGACTGTATCCAGTGAGGACCGTTCCTCCTCTTCCTCACTTGGGGTCTGATGCCTTCCCTCCCCTGAGTGGTTAGAGTTAGCATCTTCCTCTTTTTCTTCCTCCTCTGGAGCTTCCTCTGTCTCTACCTCTTGTGCCTCAGCCCATGCTGTCAGGGATTTAATCAGGATTTGCTTCCTGAGATCAGGGGTTGCAGACAACCCCCTCTCAATACACAACCCCCTAAGCTGGACTACTGTCAGTGTGGGTAGGCTAGCCAGATCAAGCTCCATGGTTCCCTAGTTTTGTGTCAACAAAAACTTTTTGCAAAAATTGGAAACAAGAATTTTGAAAAATTACAAAAATTCAATAATTGAAATTAATCCAAATTAATTTAAAAAAAATTAAAAATTGAAAATTAAAAACAATTTTTGCACTAGGACAATTTAAAGGATTTTTAATTTGTTTTATCTAAAACTGTAACGTGATATTGAACACAAGTACAGGATCCCGTCGCTGCTTCCAATTATGTTGGAAAATGGGTTATTGATAGGGCAGGTAGGTACCTACACCTAGCAACAAGCCACAAACCTCCACAAAAGTACAGTTAGGTCTCAGTAAATTAATCCCAGCTCTACCCTTGGTAGCTTAGCATCGAGCGTCAAGGCTTAACTTAGGAGACAAAGTGTAAAGCATTCAAATATCACAAAACAGTAATTAAATAAAACACAGGAAACAGTTTAAAAATCCAAAACCAATTTATAAAAATAGCTTATATTTTTATCTTTAAAATGACACAAAAACGATTAAAATCGGTTCAGGGGAACCGGAGATATGAATTTTTAAAGTATTATTATTTTCTAGCGCCCAGAAACGAAAAGCGCCAATCGGGTCATCTGGTTGCACCAGGACCGGGACAAAGTCAAACTTTCAGGCCGACCGCGATGGAGCCCTGCTCGGCTACAGGTCGCGGGAGGCCTCGGTTAAAAAGTTACCTTCTGACTTAGTCTCTTTTTCGATGTTTTTCTTCACCGGGACGAACCTGCCAGTTGGATCCGACCTCCTGGAGCCCTTGTCCGGATACGCGAAGTCGGTTTCCTCGGTGGTGATTTCTACCTTCGGACTTAGTCGTTTTTTCGAGATGAAAATCCTTCGACCGGGGTAAACCTGGATCTTGATCCGACGTCCGTGGAGCCCTTCTCGGATACGATGGCTGGAAGGTCCCGGTCAACTTTTTACGTTCGGACTTAGTCTTTTTTTCGGATGTTTTTCTTGACCGGGACGAACCACGAAGTCAGGCCGGGTCACGGTTGAGGCAAGCCGGCTAGAATTTCCGCGTCGAGTCGGTCACTTTATGGAGCTTTTTTCTAAAATTTCTCCAATCTTTTCCAAACTTCTGGGGCTTCACCCAGATGTTCTTTTAAGGTTCTTTTGGGGTCCACAGCTCACCCCAAGGGTCCAGAAGTTCTGTGATGGTCCTTGGGAAGTGCGGACTTCAACTCCCAGAGTGCACCTGGCGCAAACTCCTTTTTGGCCACTGGGCAGTGGGCAGCTGGTCACTTTTTCAGGAGTTGGTGCAGGGGACTCTGGTTAGCAATTTTTCACCTGTAGCAAACAGGGAGTCCCTCCTTGAACCAGTGGAAGCCAGGCAAAGTCCTTCTTGTGGTGAAGCCCAAGTGTGCAGCTGGTGCAGTCTTTCTGAGTGCAGGGTCCAGGTGCAGGCCAGGGGTCCAGCAGGGCAGTCCTTCTTCTCCTTGTAGTTCTTTCTTCTTGAAATTTGGTGGGGATCTGAGGCGTGGGTGCAGGTCTGCCAGTTTTATCCTTGCTCCTGGGTGAAAAGCAGGGGGGCCCTGGTCCTCCAATCAGGGACAGGGTCGTCCCCCTGTGATGACCACTTCCTGGGAAGTGTGGCAAAAATCCATCCCAGAAGGCAACAGTCTCTAAAAATCCAAAATGGATGAATCTGATTTTTAGAGGAGAGATCTGGCTGAGCCCACCCACTGGTGTGGCTAAAAATCATAAACACACCCCTCTCCTGCCCTCTCCTAATCTAATCAAGGGGGCACCTAGCTGTCTGGGGTTGCAGGATGTGGGGGTGTTGCTGGGTGCTGCAAATGTCCTTCTCTGCCTTTGAAGACCAGTTTGGCAGCCCTCCCCCTTCCTGCCTCACCATCTGCTGAGGGGAGATTCTCTCCCCCAAGCACATTCCTTTGTGTGAAGTCAGGCCACTTCACACCTCATTAAAGTAGCCTGGCAGAAGCTGCTGCAGGCTGGCCAATCAGAGCACAGCAGCAAAAACAATGCAGAGCTGAAATTGGCAACTTTATAGGTAAAGTCTAAACTTTTTACCTGCACTAGTTATATTAAATCCAACAACTGGAAGTTGTGGGATTTATTATAACAATCAATTTGATACCAAATTCTTGGTATGTAACATTTAAGGAGACTTTAAAATTTAAAATAAAGTCTGCCCATTCTAGCCTATGAAGGCCATTTACTTCAATGAGGGAAAAACAAATTTGGCTGTTTTTACCTCACCAGGGCTTATAAATCTATTTTTATAAAGTCCCTGCTTATAGTTACATGGCACCCAGCCCTAGGGGCACATAGGGCACACCTTAGGGGTGACTTATATGTAAAAATAAGGTAATTTAAGACTTTGGAAGTACCTTTAATTCCAAAGTCGAATTTGCATATAACTTTAATTTAAAAGCAGCCAGCAAGGCAGGCTTGCTTTTAAAATGACACTGGGCACCTCAGCAATGCACCTAGGTGTGCACCACCTATGCTGTGGTCCCTAAACCTACATGCCCTACCATATACTAGGGACTTATAGGTAGGTTAACTTAGCCAATTATAATTAGCCTACTTTGCATATCCATTTTACACAGAGCACAGGCTCTGGGACTGGTTAGCAGTACCCAGGGCACCATCAGAGTCAGGAAAACACCAGCATAAAGTGGAAAATGGGGGCAAAAAGTTATGGGGCCTCTGCAATCAGCCCCAGTTTCTCACAAGTGTCCCCTCCTGTCTCCGTTGTGGTGCTCCCCTCTCCCTCCATCCCCACTGGTGCCCTCAGTGTCAGTGGATTCGGCCTCCAAGCCCATGTGGGATGCAGCTCCCTCTGTTGCCTGTGCCTCTGCTCCTCCGCCAGATGATGCTAATGCACACAAGGACAGGGTGACAAAACAAAAAGGGGGGGACAGAGGATACACTTGGTCAATGCCAGCAACACCACTACTGTTGGCGTATACAACACACAGGGAGCTGCCCTATGCACTAGGTCATGCACTACCAATTACACAGCTAGTCACCAACCCATGGGGTACAATGCCTAATGCCATGAGCTGCACACCTGAAACCCACAGGACCCTGCCCAGTAGTAGATGCCGACTAACGCTATTGGGGTTGGAGTGCTTCAGAGCCTGCCCAACAAGGGACCTACCCTGCCAGTTCGCCCTGGCCTAGGGGCACCCACAGCCCACATCCCCCACCCAGGTAAAACCTTAACATGCACAAAGTCAAGAATCTGAATCTGTACTCACCCCCTTGAGGCTGTTGTGATGCCTTCAAGCACCCATCCAGCTCCGGATAGGCCACTGCCAGGATGCAGAACATCAGGGGGGTCAGGGTACGATGGGCACCCCTTCCTCATTGGGAGGCCAGCCCCGGCTGGACCTCTGCTGTCTTCCATGCCCAGTGGCGTAAGACCTCCCACCATTTGCGGCAGTGGGTGCTCTGCCTGTCAAAGACCCCCAGGGTCCGCACCACCTTGGCTATGGCATGCCAAATACCCTTTTTATGATAGGCACTGACCTGCAGGGAAATAAGTAGAGAAAAAAGGGATTAGTAATACCGTCCGGACTGTTACACTCAAGTCCCACATTATCCCTACCATCCATTTACACACAGACATTGACCACCGGACATGTAACACTCTACCCAGGACCACTTAGCCCCCCCTACAAGAGGCATACACACACAGCACTCCATACATTCATGGCAAACGCATCATGCTCACAGTGTACTCACCTGTTTGTCTGGAGGACCATAGAGTTAAGTATACTGGGGTAGGACCCCCTCCACCCGTCTCTCCAACTCCCCCGAAGTGAAGGTGGGGTCCCTTTCCCCAGACACTCGATCCATTGTCGCTTCCAGACACAGTTCACAGCAACACTTTCAGTACGGGTCCTCTCCTGTTGAAGGTCAGGTAGCAAGTGATTGAACAGTTAGAAAATGGCAGTCACGTCCGCAGCAGTGCATACTGGCACCGCCGGTGTACGTCGCTATTGGGTCCTGGAACCCCTAGGGCTCAATGATAATCAATGGGAAGTTGCGCGGCAGTCATCGACCGCCAACCGCAACGGCACACAACGCTAACAGAATTACCTAATTTCCATTTGTCTCTCCTCAGAGGTCAGGCAGCTGCCATTTCAGGGGGGCACAGGCCATGGCACCCAACTGCGTCACAGCAGACATTGGCATATCAACTGATTTTCAAATTCACATACTGTTTCTGTAAAGGAAGAAATGCATTTTTATTGCAACATATGTGTGAATATGACCCTCTGCTCACCGTTTTCCACCCTAGAGTTCAACACCCGAGGATGAATAGGAGATGAAGACATCCCCCGTGTACAGACCCCTTGTGGACCTGGCGACTATGGAGGACAGACACATAATCCTTACCTACAGACTTGATCGGGCCACAATCCAAGAACTGTGTGCCCAATTGGAGCCATACCTGATTTCAGCTATCCACCACCCCACAGGTATCCCCTCTCTAGTGCAGGTCCTGTCAGTGCTCCATTTTCTAGCTAGTGGTAAATGCCAAACAACAGTGGCCATGGCATCAGGGATGTCTCAGCCAATGTTCTCCAACGTGTTGACTAGAGTGTTGTCTGTCCTGCTGAAACACATGCACAGCTACATCGTATTCCCCCAGGTGGAGGATTTGGCCAAAGTGAAAGCTGACTTTTATGCCCTGAGATATATCCCCAACATAATTTGTGCCATTAATGGTACACATGTAGCATTTGTCCCCCCCACCAGAGAAATGAACAAGTGTTCAGAAATAGAAAAAGCTATCAATGAGGCACATGGGCGAACAAGGAGGATAATTGAGAGAACCTTCGGCCTCCTGAAGGCCAGATTTCGTTGCCTCCATCTGACTGGTGGATCCCTGTACTACTCACCCAAGAAGGTGTGCCAGATCGTCGTTGCATGTTGCATGTGGCACAGCCTGGCCTTGAGACGCCAGGTGCTTTTTCTGAAAGAGGATGAGCCTGGAGATGGTCTTGTGACAGCGGTGGAACCTGTGGACAGTGAGGAAGAGGAGACAGAGGATGAAGATGTGGACAACATAAGTTCTCTCATACAGCAGTGTAGGAAGTTGGCTCTGTATATACTATTTCAAAGTAAGAAATAATGTGCACAGAGTCCAAGGGTTCCCCTTAGAGGTAAGATAGTGACAAAAGTATATAATTCTAATGCTCTATTTTGTGGTAGTGTGGTTGAGCAGTAGGCTTATCAGAGGGTAGTGTTAAGCATTTGCTGTACACACACAGGCAATAAATGAGGAACACACACTCAAAGTCTTACTCCAGGCCAATAGGTTTTTATTTTGAAAAATATATTTTCTTAGTTTATTTTAAGAACCACAGGTTCAAGATTTACAATTAATACTTTAAATGTAAGGTACTTCACTTAGATACTTTAGGAACTTTAAATGAAAACAATATCATGTACAGTCTTTGTAAAAATGGCAATAAGCTATTTTCAAAGTGGACACAGTGCAAAAATCTACAGTTCCTGGGGGAGGTAAGTAAAGGTTAGATTAGGAGGTAAGTAAAACACTTACAAGTCTCAGTCCTGGAGCATAGGCAGCCCACCGTTGGGGGTTCAAGGCAACCCAAAAGTTACCACACCAGCAGCTCAGGGCCGGTCAGGTGCAGAGGTCTAAGAGGTGCCAAAAACACATACGCACCTATGGAGAACAAGGGAGGGACCCGGGGGTCACTCTAGTGGTGCAGGCACGCACAGGGGGGCTTCTCGGGACAGCCACCACCTGGCCTAGGCAGAGGGATTCCTGGGGGTCACTCCTGCATTGAAGTTCGGTTCCTTCAGGTCCTGTGGGCTGCGGGTGCAGTGTAGGTTCCAGGCGTTGGGTCCCTTGTTACAGGCAGTCGCGGTCAGGGGGAGCCTCTGGATTCTCTCTGCAGGCGTCGCTGTGGGGGCTCAGGGGGGTCTTATCTGGTTACTCACGGGCTCGCAGTCGCCGGGGAGTCCTCCCTGAGGTGTTGGTTTTCTGCAGGTCAAGCCGGGGGCGTGTAGAGTCTCACAGTTCCGGCAGGAAACGTGAAGTCCTTGGAAGTTGCTTCTTTGTTGCAAAGAAGTAGCTGGTTTTGAACAGGGCCACTGTTCAGAGGAGTTTCTTGGTCCTGTAGTCCAGGGCAGTCCTCTGAGGCTTCAGAGGTCGCTGGTCCCTGTCGGATGCGTCGCTGGAGCAGGTTTTGGAAGTTGGAGACAGGCCGGTAGGGCTGGGGCCAAATCAGTTGTCGTTTTCCTCCTTCTCTGCAGGCTTGTAGGTCAGCAGTCCTTCTTCCTTCTTCAGGTTGCAGGAATCTGATTTCCTGGGATTTGGGGAGCTCCTAAATACTGAATTTAGGGGTGTGTTTAGGTCTGGGAGGGCAGTAGCCAATGGCTGTGGGGGTTAGGGATGTGGGGATTAGGGATGTGCCCCCTCCCCTGTGGGGAGGGGGCACATCCCTAATCCTATTGGGGGAATCCTCCAAACTCAATATGGAGGATTTCTAAAGGCAGGGGTCACCTCAGCTCAGGGCACCTTAGGGGCTGGCCTGACTGGTGGGTGACTCCTCCTTGTTTTTCTCATTATCTCCTCCAGCCTTGCAGCCAAAAGTGGGGGCAGTGGCCGGAGGGGCGGGCATCTCCACTAGCTGGGATGCCCTGGGGCGATGTAGCAAAAGGGGTGAGCCTTTGAGGCTCACCACCAGGTGCTACAGTTCTTGCAGAGGGAGGTGAGAAGCACCCCCACCCAGTACAGGCTTTGTTCCTGGCCACAGAGTGACAAAGGCACTCTCCCCATGTGGCCAGCAACATGTCTGGTGTGTGACAGGCAGGCAGGAACTGGTCAGCCTACACTAGAAGTAGGGTATGTATTCAGGGGTCATCTCTAAGATGCCCTATGGGTGTATTTTACAATAAATTGGACACTAGCATCAGTGCGCATTTATTGTGCTGAGACGTTTGATACCAAACTTCCCAGTTTTCAGTGTAGCCAATATGGAACTGTGGAGTTCATGTTTGAAAAACTCCCAGCCCATATACTCTTATGGGTACCATGCACTTACAATGTCTAAGGTTTTGCTTGGACACTGTAGGGGCATAGTGCTCATGCACATATGCCCTCACCTGTGGTGTAGTGCACCCTGCCTTAGGGCTGTAGGGCCTGCTAGAGGGGTGACTTACCCATGCCACAGGCAGTATGAGGTTGGCATGGCATTCTGAGGGGAGTGCCATGTCGACTTAGTAATTTTCTCCCCACCAGCACACACAAGCTGTGAGGCAGTGTGCATGGGCTGAGTGATGGCTCCCTAGGGTGGCATAAGACATGCTGCAGCCCTTAGAGACCTTCCCTAGCATCAGGGCCCTTGGTACCAGGGGTACCAGTTACAAGGGACTTACCTGAGTGCCAGGGTTGTGCCAATTGTGAAGACAAAGGTACAGTTCAGGGAAAGAACACTGGTGCTGGGGCCTGGTTAGCAGGGTCCCAGCACACTTTAAAATCATAACTGAGCATCAGCAAAGGCAAAACGTTAGGGGGTAACCATGTCGAAGAGGCATTTCCTTACAAGCAGTACTTCCAGTGACACACAGGTAAGACAGTGTAACTTCACTTTACATTGCACTTTTCTGTTGGACAGTGGACATGGCAGCATGATTTCCCTATGTCTATGGCCACTTACTGTACCCTTTGGCATCTCTATTTTCAGATCTCTGTGCCCCACTCTGGCTCCTGGTGTGTTTATTGCTGCTTACTACAGGTCATACCAAAGTATATATAACTGTACATATGAATTGCAATGTTTACAGATTGTTGAACTAATACATATTTCAATCAATTGACAGACTTCAGACTTGTATTTGTCCCAAGGCTGTTTATTTAAGTGCTAAGAGGTTGACGGGGATGTGCAGTGGGCTGGGGTGAGATGGTGGAGGAATGTCCAGTTAGAGTCCAATCTCTTTGTATCATAGGTGCATTGTCCAATGGGGCATAGGAAGGGGAGCAATGTCAGGTCAAGGTGGACAGGGTAACAGAATGGGATCCAAGGGTGACAATCAGGAGAGTCTTATTTCCTGGTGAGGGTCTTGGCAATGTTCTTTGGCTTCTGCTTGGATCGTAGGGACCGTTTGCGTGTTGGCTCTCCTTCTTCAGGGGGTGGGGAGCTGGTGGCCTGTTGTTCCAGTGGCGGGCCTCCTGTTCACTAGCGACGGCGGAGGTGGAGGGCTGTTCATCAGTGTGGCTAGTGTCAGGGGCCCGTTGGTGTGCCTCTGCCTCCCTCATGGTGTTGGCTATTTCAGCCAGCACCCCTGCAATGGTGACCAGCATGGTGTGGATGGTTTTTAGGTCCTCCCTGATCTCCAGGTACTGTCCTGGGATCCCTGCAGTGGTGAACACACTGCCGATTGACGTGTGCTGGGTACAGTGGTATGGGCCCGGTGGGTGGGATCTGTGGTGGTGTTTCCTGAGATGGGAGGGTCTGTGGTGGTATGGGACTGTGGCAGGGTAACCGACTGTCCAGAGGTCCCTGATCGGCCAGGTTGGTCATTGTGATCCAGGCATGCAGAGCTGCTGTCATCACTGTGGACCTCTTCTGTGGGGGGACTGGCTGTTGGTGGCACCTCCTCTCCGGTGACGTTGAGTGGGGTTCCTTTGGGGAGGTAAATGCATTGTTATTGTATCTGCATGTGCCATTTTGTGCATGGGTGTGTTTCCCTGTATGGTTGTGATTGCCCTGTCAGCTTTGTCTTGTATGTGTGGTGATTTTGTGGGCTAGGTGATTCTCTCTAATGGGCATGCTTTAGTGATGGGTGTCCATGCAGGTCTGTGATGGGTGTCCATTCATTGGTCTTGCATGCAGGGCTTGGTATTAGGATGGGTGGGTTGTAATAGTGGGGTATATGTGAGGTGGTGGAGTAATGGGCGTGAGGGTAGGGGTAGGAGTTTGTGATGGCATGCAGGTAGGGTGGGGGATATAGTAGTAAAGATTTGACTTACCAGAGTCCAGTCCTGCTGCTACTCCTGTGAAGGCCTCAGGATGCATTATCACCAAGACTTGCTCCTGCCATGTTGTTAGTTGTGGGGGAGGAGGTGGGGGTCCACTGCCAGTCCTCTGTACGGCTACCTGGTGTCTTGCACCCACGGAATGCACCTTCCCCCGTAGGCCGTTCCACCTCTTCCTGATGTCATCCCTTGTTCTGGGGTGCTGTCCCATGGTGTTGACCCTGTCCATGACTCTCCGCCATAGCGCCATCTTCCTTGCAATGGATGTCTGCTGCACCTGTGATCCAAATAGCTGTGGCTCTACCTGGATGATTTCCTCAACCATGACCCTTAGCTCCTCCTCTGAAAACCTAGGGTTTCTTTGGGGTGCTCTGAATGTGGTGTGAGTGGTATGTGTGAGGATGTGTGGGGTGATGTGTTGTGGTGTGTGCTGTGAGGGTCATGGGTGGTGTATGGGTGATGGTGTTCTGTGGCTCAGATTGAGTGGGTGCTCCTGGCTGGGCTCTCTCTCTGTTAGCAATCTTTTTTTCATTGAAAGTGTTGTGGGTAATGTGGGTGTGTGTTTTATAGTGGTGTGGGTGTAGTGTGTGTATGTGTGTCAGGTGTGTGTAGTTTGAATTGCCCAATGTGATGTAGTTTTGTAAGTGTGTGTGTATTTTGAGCACTGTGGTGTGTACCGCCAATGGTTTACCGCAGTTGAAAGACCACTGCACTGATTTGTGGGTCCTGATACTGTGGGTGTATTCCTGTTGGCGTAACGGTGTGGGTTTTGGAACCGCCAGTTTATCACTGACCTTTGGGCTGGCGGACTTGTGTGGGTGTCTGTATAGTGGTGGATTTTTCTGTGTGGGTCATAATACCCGTAGCGGTTTACCGCCGCAGTCACGGTATGTTGGCGGCTATCAGCGCGGCGGTAGGCGGCATTTACCGCCAATTTTGTAATGAGGGCCTTATTGCTTGGGGGATGGAGACAGTATTAATTCTCATGGTATATTTTAATATGGGGGCAAGTTAATATCCTTCGGTGCAAGTGGTACCATGCTCAAGCCCCGGCTCTCTTACTTTAACAAACAGTTTGATCTTGGGCAAATCATAGTCAACCTGTGACTGAGTCCAATAATCCAGCAATATGTGAAATCTTTGAAACAAGATTATTAGAAATAAACTCAGCATAGGCATAGTCAAATTACAGGATCCAGACATGGTTTTTATTAGCAGGTTGTCCCATTTGGTGTCAATTATCTCTAAAGCTGAATGTGCTCCTGAAGCTGCATTATGACAGGCACCTCTTTAACTGCTCCTATATTGCTGTTAAAGTGAGAGTTGGACACCCAGTCTGTCCCTGAAGGGGTCACCTAGTAGATCCAAAGCTTGTCCTATGAGTGGAAAAAAGCTGAACATTTGGTATACACAGCAGCTCATTGTGGACAGCAGGACAGGCCACTAAAAAGATGGATAAACCCAAAGAAAACAGAACTGCAGAGTAGTTTTAAGGCATGGTCAAAGTGGGCAATTGTTGAGGGCCATCATTAGCCTAGGCCCTCTAATAAATTAATAAGGATAGTCAGATCTCTCTCTATCACCTCTGTTTATCAATACCTCTCTGCCTCACACTGCTGACATTTACTTTTGATGCTATTTCTGTCTAACCATTCCTACTGTACCACTTTATATACTTCCATCTACCCCTGTGACCTATCTCTCACTATATCGTCCTCCTCTCTCCCTATCATGCCTATCCCCATTATCTTTCAACTCTGTATTTCCCTGAAACATACTTTTTCTAACCTACATATGCCTAGTCCCTCTTTCTCTCTCTCTCTTGACTTCTCCCTCCTCTTTCGATATTATCTTACTTTACTTTCTCTCTCTCTATGCCTCTCTATCTTTTTTATCTTTCCATACCACAAGCACGAAATTTCTGTCATTTTTTATAACTCCCTTTACTATTTAGCCCTTTATCTGATGACCTGTCTCCCATGTGTGTGATTTTCCACCCCTTTCTGTGCCTTGCTTATCTACCTGTCTTCTGCCTCTATCCTGACTTCACCTCTCTGTTCTCACCCCTATCTCTTTGGGTGACATTTTAACTAGCTCTACATCTCTGTGTACCGACCTATGATTTCTATCACCAGTTTGTAACTCACATCTGCCTACCTAATTTCTTTTTCTATACCCTTCTCCCAATTCCGTTCATCTCTACCTGCCTCAGTACAATGTCTGTCTATCAAACTGTGCTTAACTCCACATCTCTATAACAATCCTGTCTCTCCACCTCAACTCTCTCTGCCTCACTCTTCTCTGTCTCACTCTATCTGTGCCTCACTGCTATGTTTCCATCTCACCTCCTTTTATCTTTCCACCATCTTCCTCACCTATCTTCCAACCTCATCTCGCTTTACCTCATCTCTCTAAACTTAACATTTCATCACTGCATTATTTTTCGATCTAACCTCTCTCTCTCATTACGTAGGGCCTGATTTAGAACTTGGTGGATGGAATACTCCATCTCAAATGGGACGGATATCCCGTCTGCCGTATTACGATGCCGTTAAGACATAATGGTATAATATTACGGCGGACAGGATATCCATCACGGGTTGTGATTAAGTGGTCCACTCCGCCAAGTTCTAAATCATGCCTCTAATCTCTTAATATAATGCACCAGCAATTCACTGGTTTGCCTTGCTTCTCCGCCATTCTTCTCTGTCTTTCTGCTACTGTTACCTCTACCTCACGTCTCTCATTTGTCCTTCTCCTTTTTTAACTACGTTTCTCTCTACCTCTACCTTTTCCCTCTTTTGTTAACTCATCTCTCTCTTTACTGTTGCTGGAACACTTGTGGAGGTCTTCTTCCCTCTTTGGGTTGAGAAACCACATGTGCTCTTGTGAGACACCACAACTCGTCCCATCTCCACTAGAAGTTAATCGGATCTTTGGACTCAGTGAGGAGTGTGGTAATCAGATTCATTCAACACAGATCAATAACATGAAAATCATAAACAATCTTAAACACCCTGACCAATTTGACCAATGAAACAAGACTCTGAATTGAATTAGTTTCAAAGCTTTATTACAACCACAAAGCCAAAGTAACATAAATGATGTGCAAAACTATGTTATAAACATGCATAAAAACCTTAGGATGACCAAACATCTAGAGAGATTCAGTCTACTGAGAATCAGCACAGTTAAACAATCCAAGAGGATAACACAGATTAAAAGAACAAATAGATGCACATTAAACTCAGCTTTCAAAGCAGATTATGGTGACATCAGTAAATCATCAAACTCAATTGATAACAATCAGTTTCAGGGCAGGGCCATCCTTATCCCTAATATGAATTTTGAACTTGCATGTCTGGGGATGGGCTACCACATGCGGGCAAAACAAAATAAAAGACAAAAAATAATTTGGGAAAATCATCTAACTAGGATAACTCCCTATAAGAAATCACTGATGTAATTTTCTAAACGGAAAAGGAAACAAGAAACCACATTGAAGTTATATACCTCTCCTCATGGGACAGGAAACAGGCAAGTTTTTTCAATCAGAACGTTCACAGTTTTGCAGCATCAGTAGACAGCAGTATCAGGACAGTGCAGAACATGAGCTGCACATAGGGCAGGTCAGCAGTTCTGAATTTATTGGGATATTAGTACAGACCAGCATAAGCAAATGGGGCAGTTAGGAAGGATGACTGTAATACTTTAGAAGACATCTGAACGTAATAGGGATTAAGGAGAATAGAGCAGCACCACATCAAGGGTCATCAGCAGGCCAGGACTGACTAAAAGTTTCAAAAGTCTCTCTCTAACTAGAAATGATTGGTCCTCCAGGTGGGCTCATCTTGTACACAATAACTAATATCCAATTAGGATTTGAGACACCTATCAGGTTTGCAACTATTCTGGGTTGTCTCAGGGAAGGTGTGAAGTCATCCCGATGGATTCATACAGTTCTGCCAAAATATTACATTTATTTAACAATTGAAACTTTGGGATTCTTTCCCACAGTCCACAGGATGATTCCAACAGAGCTCATGCACAATTAATAATGCTTCCTGTCTTGTTTGACAGCTAGAACAAATACTTTTACCTTTGTTAAAAACTACAGTATGTTCTCCATCTTGAATACAATGTGACATTCAATAACACATCAGCAACCCGGGAAATAATTCAGGTCAGAGGGCACAGAAGGAATCAGAAGGAATCAGTAATTTTGTTCTACTACTGCAAATATGAGTCTTCAGGCCTAGTCTAGCTAAAAAGCCTAAATACAATTTAATGCAATCATTACATATAAAACCTATTGTGCACCTTACAATTTGAATCAAATTTGCAAAGCAAATTATTTAAGTGCAGTCATTATTTATGATATTAGAAACAATTTAAATGTGCATTTATTTTTCTGCACACATGTAACTCATGTTAATAAACTCATCTAAATTAATATGTCTGTTAATTTGCGTTCATTTAATATTCATAACATACTTCATTTCTACTGTTTCTCTTAAAATAATACTTTTGATATTAATTGATGTCAGTAGTTTGCTAGAATATAAATGCTCAACGTTCTTTCATGGCAAACATGATATCAAGAACAAATGGAAGTCACAATGTCCGCATGATTCAAACGTGCAAAGATTTATATTTCATGTCAATTTCTCTGTTAGGCTTTTAAATTCAACTTGTAAATAGCCATATGCTAACTTCTATGCCACTAATGTATTAGTAAAATGTGATCCTTATCACTGTCTTCTTTTCTTGAAATTACACTTACCACCTCATCGTCGTCCTCTCTTTATAAAAAATGTCTACTTCAACTCTGTCTCTGACTCTCTCTCCCTTATCTCTCTTTCTTTAATTCTCCTCTCTGTCACCCTGATTCAAACCTTTTCTGGTCATACCTTGTCTCTCATTCTACCCTTTACCTGTCGCCCTAAATTTCTGACTACCTCACTGTTCTCTTTATTTGACCAGTTTTTCTAAAAGTAACACCTGGTTTTACCATTCTTGACCTTACCACTTTGTTGAAACCTTTCCTCACTACCCCATTTATCTTGTCTACCTTAATGGCTCTCTAATACACATTCCATTCTACCTTGATTCTTTTTCAAACTCTCCCCTCATCCTACTCTACTCCTGTCCTTCTGAATTTACCTCTTTCTTTGTAAAGCACTTTTTACATAGCTCTAAAACATGTACTCTATCTCTCTACCTCCCTATCTTCAACCCCCCTCTTCCTCTTTCTATCTTTTTTTATGGTTACTTTATCCTTCTCTTTTTACTTTAGCCTCTCCCTACCTCACTTATACCATCTACTTCATCTCTATATTTACTTCCCTTCTATCTAAACATCACCTCTCTTATGCTACAGTTCTGTTTACCTCTCTGTCCACCTCATGTCCCCTGCCCCCTCACATTTCTCTTGCTTGGTACAAGTACAGGGCCCTGTCTAGCTGGAACAGTGCATGCACAGAAAGGTGAGATAATGGAAAAGGCATGAGAAGAGAATTAAGAACATTTTTCAGATGTCACCAATGAACTGGGAAACTCGTCTGAGCAGTGCTTTGATTTTGCCTATTGGAGCATAAATGGCAGTTGCAAAGGGAATTTATTTGTGAATATGTATATTTGTCAATTAAAGCTACAATGCCAAGTGCAATGTCCATATGCCTTTTTTATATTATTCTTTACTCCACTAAACAGTCATCAAGCCATCCTTTCTGTGTCTTTCCTATGAAGGAAGGCAGGATAGACTGGTCTACAAAAGCAGCTCTGACTCAAATCAACCCCCATTTCCTTGTTGGCTCTTTCTTTCCTTTCTCTTTCCAGTCTTTCTCCTTTACTGTTTTTGTCTCTTTTTCAATTTGTCCTCACCTTGTCTGCTGCATAAAATCTGGGAAGCTAAATACCAAGGTAGCAACCATCGAACATCAAAAAACGAACGCCAACGTCTCTAACCTCCTGAATGAAATACCCATGGAACAAATTGACAATCCAGCACTAAAGAGACTGACAGGATAGTTGGGTGCTGAATTTCATGTACAATGTTGTTATTAGACACAATAAATGTAGATCCTAGTACAGAAGGAAATAGATTCATCAGTAACTGTTCATGCTTTCTTTTGGTGGACAATGGGCAGGTTGTGCTTGTGGCTGTTTTTGTAATATAGACTTCAGTATTGTTTGGCAGCAGGAGGGCTATGAACAGGCTGAAAGTAGGTTAGTGTTACGTGAAGTGGCACAGTAGTATCAAGGAGTTTTCACGTACATTGACTGACTGTTTAAATAAAATAACCATGGCAACATTTTATCTCTAGGGAAGCACTAGTTGATACTTTTAAGGGCATCCACTACAGTTCAAAATTACATAAATCCAGTTGCTTTTTCTATTGAACCATGGCCCTAACTATAACTACCTAGTGGCGACCGCCACTAGGTAGTCATACCCTACTGAACCTGAACCACAATTTTTGTCAGGGTGAAGTCACAAGCTGTCCCTAAATTAACCTGTGCTCAACGCGTGGGTAGCTTGGTGCAGAGCAGTCTGGCTTAGCTCAGAGGCAATGTGTAAAATATTTGTGCAACGCTTCAAACAGTAACACAGTGAAAATACACCACAAAAAGGGATCTCATACCAGATTAGAAAAAAAGAGTAGTTTTTAGTAAATCTTTAGTACATCAAACAAGACCAAAACTACAAAAATCCAATAGTTAAACTGGTGATATGCAATTTTAAAGTTAATTATAAGTTATAGAGTAACTCCGATGTTATCCTGTGAGAGAAATATTGTTCTTGCAATAGTGAAACATGAATTTAAGAAATGTTCACTATCAGAACATGTAAAACTTAAAACTACATGTCCTACATTGTAAATACATTGCAGCCTCACCTGTGGGTTGTGTGGGCCTACCCTAGGGCTGACATATATGTATTAAAAGGAAGGTTAGGGCCCGGCAAAATATTTATTTTGCCAGGTCAAAATGTCAGGGTAAAACTGCACACAGGCTGCAATGGCATGCTTGAGACGTGTTTTGAAGGGCTACTTAAGTAGAAGGCACTATCAGGGCTGAAAGGTCTAACAATCTATCTATCTATCTATCTATCTATCTATCTATCTATCTATCTATCTATCTATCTATCTATCTATCTATCTATAGCTATAATAAAAAAACAGTGGCCATTGCCACTGCATAGCCTAAAACATATATTTTTAATTTGCTTTGCAAATTTGTGGACGAACAGCAATTCCATGTCAACATTTAAAACACATTGAAGAAAAATAATTGCTTGCTTCTGCACTGCTTATTAAAAAATCCCTGGAGGGGCCAGGGCCCGATGGGACAGAGCAATTATTATTTTTATTGATGAGGGTGCATGTGGCCCCCCCTCCCTAGCTGTTTTCGGGCCCAGGAAGGATCCCATCACCCGGGGACTGCAGTTATTTTTAAGGGGAGGAGGTGTGTTTGTCCTCCCTCTAGGCTACTTTTGGCCATGGGGACCTCATCCCCTGGCAACAACTGTATTTTCTGAAGGTGAAGGCCTTACAGCCCCGAAAGGCCCCAGGGCTCCTATCCCCCAGGGCCTCTAAACGTCACTGAAAGAGAGAGGTGCCACACAGTTACTATAGCTTGCTTCCTCACCATGCACTGCTAATTTCCCCACATATTACATACGTCATAACTTATTCTATGACATCAGCAATCATATCACTGCAAAATTTGCAATAAAATTATTGATGAGAAAACTGTGTATGCCAGGGTGTGAGTTATCATTTCTTGAGATAAATGTAACTGCTGAATTTTTGCAGTTTTGTGTATGTAAAATAGTGTCTCCTCATTACCACGATAGATAGATAGATAGATAGATAGATAGATAGATAGATAGATAGATAGATAGATAGATAGATAGATAGATAGATAGATAGATAGATGTTTACCTTAACTATACTTACCTTAGGTGGCATGCGTGGTAAAGATATGCATGGTAAAGACATTCATGGTAAAGGCATCCGTGGTAAAGTCGTGCAACCAGTGGCAACTACAAAGTAGAGAAAAGAGATTGCTGACTGGTCGCATGCAATATGTGCGGGTTTCAGAAAGAGAACAAAGTATGGTGATCCCAAATGTGCCTCTGATTAATCATTTGTGTGAATAGTTTGCAGCAGTTACTGGCATTTATGCATCCCTGCCGAGTTGGATAATTTGTCTGGAAGGCTAGCAGATAAAAATATTTCACCTAGACCTTCCTTAGGCAAGCAGAAAGAAGTCAGAAGCAGAAAGAAATACACCTTTAGCATTACATATCCCTTTTCTGCCTTTCTTATACGTGCAACTGATTAAATTTTTATTTATTTGGAAATTTCCACTTTATTCAATTAAATACCTTAACCATTGTTCTCTTCTTTTTTCTGATGAAAAGTGGTGTGTTTGAGATAACCCTCTTAAGCAGGAAACACGCATTCATAAAACAAAATCTATAGATTGTTACAGCATTTTCTTTTTCTGAAAAATGTAGGGTCCCAAATGAACTGTTGCTGCATTTAGATTATGGCATACTCACAACTTCTGTGCATGTCATGGTACTGGGACGAAACTCTTTGCTTGAAGTGTGTTGGGTTTTGTGTTGAAAGGTGTTCAATGGAGAAAGTTTTGAAAATCATAGTGAAGGCTTTCCCCCATTTTATAGGCTTGATATGGAGCAACACTTGCTCTATTCTAGGCAAACATACAATATTCTGGACATACTCAAAGAACTTGGTTTAGCCTCCTTCAGCCATTGGCTTCTTTTGACTTAGGAACATTCACCAATTAGTTTGAGACATTGTCAGTCACATCTTTGATACGCTTACTAGAGTATTTTAGTCTTGCCTTCTTTAGTTTGACTGTTTGTGTGAATACTCCATACTTCTTTGGAATGCTGAGGGAATATTTTAAATCTGAAAACTGCAATTTTCCATCATAAATTAAATCTTTATTTCTTCCATCCATTGTATACTCAAAGCAATCCACTTTTACGAAAGCCACAACCTTTTGATTTTACTAAAGTTATTTACTTATCTGTAGGAGCTTTCAGCTAGACCTCTTCATCAATTGGGCAGGTGTTCTATCATTCACATTTTATTCTGCCAAATATAGCATACAACATAGAGCAATGGGCCAGCTCAATTCAGTCTTTGGCTAACTTCACTGTGAGTGACTACATTGTAATCTTTCATAACGTTTTTCCCTTCAGTGCCAAGGACTATTATAGAAAAGTGATTCTTCAGACCAAAAACATTTGTTTGCTTTTAGCCAATATATGTTATGTACATCTCCCCTAAAACAAAGTTTTAGCAAAGTCATGACAAAGTAAGCAGTAACAAAGCAAGAAAGATGTTAAGCCAAAGCCAGACAAATTGAATTGTACTGAAAGGATACCAAGTGGTAGATGCTGAGTGGCTGATTTGTCTTCCAGGTGTTCATTAGCAGCAACAGAGGAGCCTGGGTGATGAGCCGTCTCGCTGAAGGTGGTTATCCTTGGGACACGTGGATCACAACACGCTTTAAGACATGGATCAGGCTGTCATTTCCTTGGTTTGTGGTGAAGTGGTGGATAGAAAGGTATCTGAATAAACGCTATGAATCATCAAACTACGGCCTACAGAGGGACAGGTATGTTTTGTAATTGAAACTTTTTTTTTATATCTGGAACAGGGGAAAAGTATAGTCAGAAACGTACCTAAAAGGTTTTAGTAGATGTAGGATGATCTATAAATCAGTAATTCAAACAGAAACAAAAAAGATAAAACTGCAGAACTCATTAGGAGAAAGATGAACCAAAAAGGCTACCTCGGAGTATTTTTCTTGCACATATACATATAGTTCTAGCAGGCATCACCTTTAAAGAAGAGGTGTCCTGCTCAGTCCCACAATGGTCTTTTCCATATGAGATTATGCAAATACTGTTTTTTTTTTTTTAAATATTTTTTTATTGTTAACAGTTACTGCCTTACATATACATAACAGTGTATGACATAGTCGAGTTCTCATTTTATTCATTGTTATCATTATTATTAGCTGAAATGATTTTTACCAATTTTATAGTATTACATCACGTTATACATTCTGTCCGTAATCCTCATTCATGCTACTTCAGATTTTGTGCACTAATTGCGCTCATTTCCTTTTCCCCCAGGTGTGAGTGTCATGAGGTGTTTTATAGGGGGTAGGCCAAAGCCCTGTTCCACTCTGCGACTGATAGATCTCTACCCAACATCCTTCCCCATCTCTCTCTCAGCAGGCTCAGCGGGTCTAATCCATCCTCAACTTGGACCCTATACAACTTAGTAATTAAGTGAGCTTCCCCGCCCTCTGTCAGCAGGGCATGTAACAATCTATGATTAGTGGGCTCTGCATTAATTGTGTCCCAGTGCTTTTTCAAGGTATGCTCCAGCTTACGGAATAGTAAGAACTGTCGCCTGGGGACCCCGCTGTCTATGAGCTCATCAAAGGACTTCAGAACCCCTTCATGGAACAGTTCCCCGATTGTCTCAACTCCTGCCCTTTCCACGGTCCCAGTTCTGAGCTCCCCGGGCCGTTCCCACTTGGTTCAAGCACAAGAACTGACAATGGTAATGTTGGGGAGTACGGCGAGCCAACCTCGACCCTCTTTGCACATCTCTTCCAACACAACATCGCTACTCTTGTCATCAAGCTATCCGTGTGACGGATGATCTTCCTGTTTATCAAACATGCGATAATCTGATTTATGCCAATTATCTCATGAGTGGTACACCTGTCTAGCAGTCCCCTACCTGCGAACCATCCTGCTGTCCATTGCAAATGGGCCGCTAGATAGTATGATTCGAAATCTGGGGCACCCAGACCACCTAGGTGGGTTGATCTGCAGAGAATTGAGAGCGAGGTGCGTTTGCGGCCGTTGTCCCATTTCAGTTCCCTAAGTAGGTTATTCAGCTCGCGGAACCATGCCGGGGGGATCTGCAGGGGTAGATTAGCAAAGAAATAAAGGAGATGGGGAGCATGATCATTTTAGGCAGCGCTATTCTGGCCATACTCGTTAGTTTCAGGGATCGCCAGAATCCGACGGCAGCTCGCAAGGAGCAGAGCGCTCTTCCTAAGTTACCTTCCCGAACGTCAGCCAAGTCAAGGCTGCTTCATTGCCCAGGGTATACACCACTAGTGCTCTTGTCGTTGCTTAAAAGTCACCGCCATGCCCTCCGTTTTTTTTCTGTGGCCCGGTGTTCCAATACTTGGGCCCCCCCAGTTCCTAGCAGGGCCTCGGTTCGTTATCCACTTCTTGGAGAGCTATCTGCTCCCCCACCCGATGTGATGGGAGTTCCTTCCACCTCTCCCCACATGGGGGGTGCGTTGGCCCACGGTGGCTGCCTCTCGTGGTTCCCAGCCTCGCTCCCGATGTGCACCAGGTCCCGCCCGGGCCCCCCCGGCACTCTCCGCGGCACACTTAGCCCTGCAGCCGCACCAATCCCCGGAAGTCCACCAGCCCCCACCAAGCTCCAGTGCCGGCAGAGGCCCAAGTCCCAGCTCAGTCTCTGGATCGACCCCTGCTCCTCCGTCAGCCGGGCCCCCGCAGGCCCCGGATCCGCTCCGGACTACCTCACCTCTCCAGCACTTGGCTCCAGTCAGGGGTCAGGCTGCGAGTCTGGGGGGTCGCCCCGGCACTCCAGTGGCCAGGTTCTGCTCCCCGAGCCTGCCCTCGTTCCGCCGCCGTTCAGGTTGCCGCTGGCCCCAGCTCACTCCGGGCCGCCCCTCCACTTCAGACACCGGCTCCAGCCACAGAGGCAGGCTGCGAAACCAGGAACACGCCGATCCGGTCCGGGCTCACGTATCAGGGCTCAGAGAGGACCGAGCACTCTCTCAGTGGGCCCCCCCAGGTCCCCACCACAAAGACGGCATCGGTAGGCCTTGAGGTTGGAGGGATGTAGGCGGATAATTTTAGGCCGCTCTGGAGCGAGGGTCATCTTCGGCTTCGTGGCCACGCCCCTCATTATGCAAATACTGTTCACACAGATTTTAGGGAGTGTGCCAGAATGCTCTCTAGAAGGGGGGAAAGGTTTCTCAAGACCAAGATGTGATAAAAAAATACCACCTCCCAAGTCATACCTAACAACTACAAAGTATCCCATACCCTCACTCTTGGATGCATGTCCACATTGTCTTATTAAATGTTTTGATGGCCCTATTAGGTTAGTTCTGTGACCCTCATAAACCTGTAGGGGACCTGCTTCATCATTGAGCCTTATCCTGGTCCCTATAAACCAAGATAGGCTCAACCATATTTCAGAAAGCACTTCTGATTTTATCTCCTTTGGGGGTCTGATTATTGTAAGATAAAAATAGCTTGGGTGCACCCCCGGTTTGGTGAATTTAGGGTACCCCCGGTTTGGTGAATGCAGGTGTTTTCAGAGATATAGGTGGTCATTATGACCCTGGCAGTCTTCTTATTGCCAGGGTTAATGTGGCGGTATCACCGCCTACAGGCTGGCAGTAATGACCACCAAATTATGACCATGGCGGTTATCCCTCCCATAGACAGCCAATGTACCACACCAACCACCAGCGCTGTACGAACACTGAACACAACAGTAGCCACCTACAAGCAGGCGGAAGACAAGGATCCGCCTACCCTATTATGACATAGCACACTGCCAGTATTTCTGGGGCGGTAGCAATGACATCAAAAGCCTGGCCAGAAACACATCATATAAAAGGAGACACTCACTTCCAGAGACACATAGAAGACGATGGCTGCCATAGAAACCTGAATTGCAAGTCTTCCTGATGCTGTACCATGCCATGGCCGTCCTGGAGCACCAACGCTGACAAAGACGACGACAGTGAGTACAGCCACCCAGCACACAAGGGAGTGAGAGAAGGAGGGGAGAGTGACACACACACGCACAATACACACCATACACACACATCACACACCCAGAACCTGCTGAGCGAAACAAGAGTAACAGAACCGCGTAACAAAAAAAGCAAGGAAACATACACTGTTCCAACCACTGTATTCCTGTTGGATGAATATTCAAAGTACAAAAATATGCACAACTGAATATATATACATACATGCAGGCCCAAAGGCAAGTCCAAAGTCACAAATGCCCACAGGACAAAGTCCAAGCCCCAACTTGACTCCTAACAACATCGGGACTCCACTGTTCAGGGGCATCATGGTGGAAATGGGCAGGCACCTCAGGAGGGAGAGGGGGGGAGGCATATAATTGGGAGGGGGCTCCTTGCCCACTGGTTCTGGAGGGGGTTCCTTGCCCACTGGTCACTGAGGGGGCTCCTTGCCCATGGGTCGCTGATGAGGCTCCTTGCCCACTGGTCACTGAGTGGGCTCTTTGCCACTGGTCACTGAGGGGGCTCCTTGCCCACTGGTTCTGGAGGGGGCTCCTTGCCCAGTGGTTCTGCAGGGGCCCCTTGCCCACTAGTTGTGGAGGGGCTCCTTGGGCACAGTTTTGTGAAGGGTCTCCTTGTCCTTGGTTTTGGGTAGGGCCTCCTTGGGCTCAGGTTTGGGTGGGGCCTCCTTGGCCTTGGATTTGGGTGGGGCCTCCTTAGGCTCAGTTTTGGGTGGGACCTCCTTGGCCTTGGATTTGGGTGGGGCCTCCTTGGGCTCAGTTTTGGGTGGGACCTCCTTGGCCTTGGATTTGGGTGGGCCCTCCTTGGCCTTAGATTTGGGTGGGGCTTCCTTGGCTTTGGATCTGGGTGGGGCCTTCTTGGCCTTGGGTTTTGAAGGTGGCTCCATAGCCTTGGTAGTCTGTTTGGGAGGGGCCGGCACTTTAGCACTCTGTTTTTAGGGGAGAGTGTCCATGGTGCAGGAGGGCAGCGTCGCACTTATGTGCCCCTTAGTGGCACCTGGAGACTTTGGGGGCAGAGCAGTGTCAGACTGGGTGCTTGAGGTACTGGCCTGGGGGGTGGGACCTTCCTCTTACGGGCAGGAGGGGAGAGAAGAAGGGAAGAGGTCAAGTCAGGCAAGGAAAAGCTTTTTAGGGCCAAGGGGGTGGGATGTGGGAAGAGGGATAGGAGTAGAGGTAGAGGGAGTAGTTGTAGGAGGAGGAGGTGTGCTGGACTTGGGTGTAGGTGAATGGACAATGTGCGTGTGTGAGGTGGGTGGCTGTTGGGGTTCTGAGTGCTAGCATTTGTGTGTCTGTTTATGGGGGTCAAATGCAAAAACAACAAGTGATGGACGGAATGCTGAACATTGTCAAACATTCACCCCCAGTCACAGATCTGGGTTTAATCCATCGTTTTTTTGCTGCCCATGCCATTCCAGTTTGGACCCAGCCATATGCAAATCAGTCTTGACCCTGTTCGCCATGGGAACAGTCCAGCCCGAACTGCTAGGCCAGGTCTTCCCTGGACTGGAAACAAGCATCCTGGGACCGGTTTCGGGGTTTCACCCCTCATCAGCCAGGCTAGCTTGAATCCAGTGGCATGGGAAGCACGGGGGTCAAACAGGGTGGGGGAGGACAAACAAGATGTGCGGATGGATGTGGTGGTGTCTGCAAGTGAGGTGGGTGTGCTTCCTAAGGTGGGTCTGCTGTTGTGGTGACTGTGGGCACGGCTGTGCAAGTGGCAGTTTCAGGGACTGTTGATGCAGTGCATGTAAGTGTGAGTGAGGATGTGATTGTGAGGTAGAAGGAGGAGGGGGAGACAGTGGAGTCCATGGATGATGTTTTGTGTGCATCTGGGTGTTGGCTGTGTGAGTGCTTGTGGACTGAAGTGTGCTGCCTGTGTTTGTCTGTGAGAGTCTTGTGTGTTGTTTAGGGTGCATGCTTGTCAGAATGTGTGCATGGGATGGGTTGGGGGTGAGGAGACTGGGACTGGGAAGTGGTAGTTGGAGGAGGGACGGATGAAACAGGGACAGTGGCTGCCGTCAGTGAAGAGGCCAGAGCCTGAAACTATTTCTGTAGGGCTACCAATCCACCATGAATGCCCTCCAGGAAGGCATTGCTGCATCTGGGATGCCAGCTCCTGGATGACATTCACTATGGTTGACTGCCCTACAGAGATGGATCTCAGGAGGTCAATAGCCTCCTCACTGAGAGCAGCGGGGCTGACTGGGGCAGGGCCTGAGGTGCCTGGGGCGAAGGAAATGCCCACCCTCCACGGTGAGTGGGCATGAGCAACTCAGTGGGGTGCTGATATGGGGGATAGCGGTAGAAGCTGTAACTGGGGTGGTCCCAGAGGGGCCCACCACCACCAGGGAGCTCCAATCAGAGGAGGAATCAGAGTCAGTGGTATCATCTCATCGTTGGTGGACTCTGCCTCCTGAGTCCGTGGGCTGCAGCTCCCTCACTCACTGCTGCCATTGCTCCTTTGCCAGATGATGCTAATCCACAAATGGACAGGATAACAAAAGGAGCATGGGGGTGGGGAGAAAGAAAGGGAGCACAGGGTCAATCACAGCACCAACAGCACAAATGGCATACTCATCACTGTCACACACTGAGACTGAGAATGTGCAGAATGGACCATAATGGCAAACCATTGGCTAAGTACCAAAGCAGGTTGGAGCCAAACACTGCCAGCTACACACCAGCTGGGACCAGCTAAGCCCTGTTTGACAGCTACCAGCTACCTAGCTACCAAAAACCTGTATTTCACCCTATTAACCTAAGCTGGACCATGCAGCAATGTCTAAACTGGCAAATAGGGGCATCCACTGACTAATACACTGCACCCAAATCCCATGCCAAGCAACAGAGATGGTTGTCAAACACTCTGTACTTACTTACCCCCTTGTGGCTGCTGTGATGCCCTCAAGCACCCATCCATCTCTGCAAAGGCCCCCCTCAGTATGAGGGCCATCAGGGGTGTCAGGTTCCAACAGGCACCCCCACCTCATTGGGAGGCCATCCCCAGCTGGGCCTCTGTGGTCTTCCAGGCCCAGCATCTCAGGTCCTCCCACCGTTTACTGCAGTGGGGGCTCCTCCTACTATAGACCCTCAGGATCCGCACATCCTTGGCAATGGCACACCACAACCCCTTCTTCTGATGGGTGCTGACCTGCAGAGGAAACACAAATAGTTGGACAACATTAACCAGACAATCCAGCCTGTCACACATATGGCCTACAAAATGCATTATCCCCTCATCAGGCACACACATGACCCATATCTCTGCATTAGCGCTGTCACCAGCTATATCCTCCCATATGACACACTGCCAGCACACACACACATCTCCATGCAGCCATGTCGCATGCAACATACGCATGGTGTTCTCACCTGCTGGTCTGGAGGCCCATACAACTGCCCATACAGGGGTAGGACCCCATCCACGAGCTTCTCCAACTCCTCTGACGTGAAGGCTGGGGTCCTTTCCCCTGTTGCATGAGCCATGTCACGCTCCAGACACAGGTCACAGCAGCACACGTATTTGAGATATCGTCCTGGAAAGTCAGGAATCAAGTGTTAAAAATAAAATGGAGGTCACGCCTGCGGCGGTGAACACTGTCACCGCTGGCGTTGATCATCATTGGTTCCAATACTCCACAGAGGGCTATGTCAGCCAATGAGGACTTGCACGGCGGTACAGATCATCTCCCGCCATGATGCGAACACCATTGGAGTTAGGTCACTTCCACCTGTCCCTGCATACAGGACAGGCGGGTGCCCTTTTCTAATGCTGGTACACATATACAGATTGATAAGTGCGTCATTGTAGTCAAATGTTCTCACCTATACAAATCCAGTGTCCAACATACAAGCATGCTCTGTGTGCTGCTGTAGTGTGTTCATGGCTCCTATTGTCAGTCGCTCCTTACTTTTGGGTCCCTTAGGTACCAAGCACTGCGGAGGAATATGAGAACGAGGCAAGCACCCGTGTACAGACCCTGTGTAGACTTAGTTACATTGGAGGACAGGCACATCATATTCACCTATCGTCTGGACAGGGCCACAATCACAGAGCTGTGTGCACAATTGGAGCATGATCTGCTACTTGCTGTCCGTTGTACCAAAGTAATACCCCCTCTTGTGCAGGTACACTCAGTGCTCCATTTCCTGGCAACTGGCTCTTTCCAGGTGGCAGTCGGCTTGGCTGCAGGAATGTCACAGCCAAAGTTCCCTATTGTGCTTGCAAGGGTTTTGGCAGTCTTGCTCAAACACATGTGCAGCTACATCGCATTCCCCAAGGTAGATGATTTACCCGCTGTGAAGGCTGGTTTCTATGCAATGGGACATATACCACATGTAATTGGGGCCACAGATCCATATTGCCTTAGTCCCCCCCAGGGCCAACATACAAGTGTACAGAAATCAGAAGAGTTTTCACTCACTCAGGGCCATATTTATACTTTTTGAAGCAAAACTGTGCGGCGCAGTTTTGCGTCACAAATAATACCGCTGGTTAGCGCCATTTTGGTACGCCGTGCGGGCGTCAAATTTATACTTTGACGCACGGCGGCGCAAACCACAGGTGTGAGTCATTTTTTTTACGTACACCGCAGTGTCAAGTCGCAAAGCAAAACAACATTCACGCGGCGGAAATGACTGTGGGTCGATTTATGAACCAGCAAACCAGATATGCGGTGTTTTTTGACGCAATAGCGTAAAAAAAAAACAGCAAACACTGCCATTTCAGCAGAGGAGAGCCAAAATGGATCCCAGATGCCTATACAGACCCCAGGAACATGACAACAGACCAGGAACCAGCCAGGAGGACCCACTCAAGAACCAGGACACTTTTAAGAAGAAAAGAAAGTGTTGCTTCAGCGCAGGGGAACAGGAAATTCTGGTAAAAGAGGTGACGGAACACGAGCACCAACTGTTTGTCACCTCAAAATTGCCAATTAGTAGGAGAGAGGCTATATGGCAACAAATTGTCGACAAGATCAACAGTGTGGCAGTAGTATGCAGAACAGTCATCGAGTGCAAGAAACGCTGGCATGACTGCAAGCGCAGGACCAAGGAAAAGATGGCCAGGAACAGGAAGGCAGCACTGCAGACTGGAGGTGGGAGTCCAGCACACCAGGAGGCCCTGGACCACATGGAGGAGATGGTTGCAGCTGTCATCCCTGAGGAGATTGTCACAGGGATTTAAGGACAGGACAGCGCAGACTACCAGGATACAACGCACTTGCAGGGTAAGTCGCATGAAGAATTAAAATGCACTAATGTCAACTACAACGGGGTGGATACTGACCACAAAATGCATGGCAGTCATCATATACATGGAGTGGCATGGTTAAAGGGGGATGGCATGGGGGGGCATGGCCTGCACAGACAGAAGCTGGGGCACACCATTACAATACACCAACAACAGTCCCATGGGGGCATACTGCCATGCCAACGATGGAGCAAAGGGAAAGCCACGCCAGGAGGGAAGGGCACAACGTCAAACTGACATCCTGGCACACGTCAGCCACCATACCCCCTACATTAACTAGGGCCCTATTAACAACCTCTAGCCATACCGACAACTGGAATGTAACTGCGACAACAGTTGCCACTACCACCTCTGCTCTGTGTGCAGCTCAAGTAGCCAATGGCAGTAACCTCCCCATGGATCATACACACCAAAATTAGAGGGTTGAGGATGACAGCTCCAGTAATCCCCTGAAAAAAGACAAAGGCCCCAGTACTGTCAAATGTCAATGCCCATAGTTGTTGAAAAATATCAGCCAATGTCAACAACAATAGGAGCTACACAGCACTAAGGACATAACCATGCTACACATGTCAGGGTCCATCCTGTGCCTGGGTCACAATGTAACATCCCAAATGTAATACTGCTCAGACAACAGCATTGAGGGGGAGAACACATGTAACTAGTCACTGAAATACACCTGCACAGTCAGAGGAGGAAATAGGACACTGATCCGATTATCAGGGCAATCCAATGTACCACACATTCCCAACATCAGCTGTACACATTACCAATGCCAACATCCATATCGTGCCATAACATTGCTATGCATAGGATATGCTACATGTCAACTACATTTAAGTGGATGTGAAAGATCAGAGACTGGGGCAGGTCCAGATTGTTAAGTGTGCTGCCAATGCCATCAGAACACCCACAGCCAGTGAAAGGTCTCACCATGAGAATGGATGTAGACGGAGGGTTGAGTAGGACAAGAAGGTGGCAAATCACTATTTGGCCTAAAACTGTCCTAGAGGAGATGATGCAGAGAAGTCCAATAACTTAATACTATACATGTGACGTGCAGGTGGGCCATAGGCCTGGGAGAATGCCCATCTGAAAGACTGGAGCAATGAACACGAAACAAGATCACAATGTGAATTCATCACAAGGCAGGCATGTCACATCACTAATGCCACAACACAGACACACTAATTGTACCCCGTTTCATTACAGAGGAAGATGGATCTCCTGTGGATATGCCTGTCCCAGAATACCCTGATGACATGGATGACGAGCTGACAAACATTCCCCAGGAGACCATCCAAGAGGACCTTGGAACCCTCCATGACCCCACCTTCAGTCACAAGAAGGACCCCTCAGGGCCGACCTAGTTGCCTACCATAGTGATGTGGCTGCTATTCCTAAGAGTCAGCAAATCCTCCTTGCAGCAGTACTGCCCTTAAGACCTTCACAGGTAGCAGCAACCGGGATGTCTGACTCCACGTCTTCTAACACTGAGGTGTGTGTTGCACCTTCATAACCAGCACCAACAAGGACAGAGGAGGCAACACACACATCAGAAGAAGAAGACATGGAACAGATCACATTCACACGGAAAAGTACCCAAAAGCACTAGTCCCTGCCACATGGCCAACTACTACCAAGGTCCTGCGCTTTGTAACATGACAGTCTTACAACAACTCTACTTAATGACTGTTCTGCTTACCACTGTATATCTTGTCAGCCTGCCCAGTGATTGTCTCTTACTCATTGGCAAATCCTGTCCCTCTGCACTGTCTGAAACATCACCCCAGCATGTCGAAAGCATTTCCTTAACCCCTTGTGTAGGATCACAATGTAAGATGTCACTAAAATGTGCTCACAATCATGGACAATGTACATATAGCACTACAGCACTTTTCAATAAATAGCACTTACACAACAAATCTGTCTCTGGGTAATGTGACATATCAACTGTGCAGTAGATAACTGAAATGTGCCTATTGTCAATTTACGTAGCTTGTCAATACAACTGTCCTGATATTATGTAGTCAGATAAATCTGCACAGTGGCCATGATTGCATCCTACTCTGCCCTTCCTGAGGGAAATATCTGATGAAGTGAGAAACCATACACCATCATGCTATGTTGGACAAAATAAGGCTTTCTCAAGGGATATCTAAGTCATCAAATAGTGGCAGCAAAATATTGTCACCATGCAATACTAACATACATAACAGTGAACACAAATCTAAGCAAACACAACAAAAACTGCATGAATGAAGCTGTCTGAATTTACATCCAAATAGATAATCATGCTGAACTGTGTCACAAATGATCAATGTGAGTCATGAAGACAAGAATACAAGAGTGCTTACAAGAACTCATCTTATAAGGGTGTCCTTGAACATCACACTGCAGTCAGACCTAAAACTGTTCCCCCAATACCAAGTCTGGAAGCACTGTTTGTGACATAGAAAACATACTTATCAACAGAAACACGTTGGGATCCATATTAACTGTGAATGGTGGAAACGTTGCAAGGTAGCTCTGGGGTAGCTGCCAATCTTACAGCTCAGTTGGGATTTGTTTGTAGCATAGGACACAAATGTAATAGGACAACATTCATGTACACTAATTACAAGGCCATGATCAAGTAGTATTTAACACATACTGTAAAGGGTTAACTATTTATTTATTTAATGGTAATCACAGAAGAGAAAACTCACAGAAAAGTCTTACCTACCCTAATCTACCCTGACTACTCATTACCCACAACTGTCCCTAACTAACCTAAGCTAAAGTTACTTATCACATGTAATGAAATGTTCTAAACATCAACCCCCCTTATGAGACGGGACACATGGAGGACAACACATACTAACCTAAGCACATACTATACTATCCTAACCAAATATATATATATATATATATATATATATATATATATATTTGTTTTATTAAACACACAAGAACCCCAACATAGCCGTCCACCCACCCACCCACACACTTAATAAGTAAAAATAGAAAGAATCAGGACTCTCCAACCCCACCCACTAACACTAACACTAACTAAACTAACAGACTATACTAACCTAACACTAAGCCCCCTAAGCCCACTAAGTATGAGAACAAGGAAAGAGGAGGGAGGGGAGGGAATCATGTCCATTGTCACAACAGTCTAGAGGTTGGCCCTCCAGAGGATCCTCTTTATGGACTTCACACACCTGTTAATGTGGCGAACATCCCGGCTCAGATTGCTTATCTTCCGCAGGACACGTCCATCTTCCGTTCCATTTCGTGGAATGCTACAGGGTCAACTGATGGAGCTGGGGCAGTCTGGGTACCGGGGGAGGATGTCTGTGTGCGTGTGGAGCCAAGGCCAGTGGGCTGTCCTGCACCTCTTGTAATGCTGGGGCCTGGAAGTATGGCAGAAGTAGGGGAAACAGTCCCAGCTGTGGGTGGGGCCACCCGGGGTGAAGTGGTGGTTGTGCTGGTGGTGGCTGTGGTGGGCAAAGTAGGGCCACCCTGTGGGAAGGCCCTCCATGCCCCGGAGGCCCGTTCATGGCAGTATCGACGGGCTATCCTCCTTAAGCCCGACTCTACCAGAAGGATGTACTGGTATTTCATGGCCCGCCGCTGGAACTCACGGACCTGGTCGGGAGTCATGTTTGCAGCTGTGAAGACAAATGCAAATAATTTACATTAGGAACTGTATTGTGTGAAATGGCACAAGAAGTTAATCAGACAATACATCTACTGTACTTGTAACAGCTCATATCACCATACAGATCATTGAATGTCCCTGAGTAAGTACATGGCAGGCCAGCCTACAAAGGGCACATCACACATAGCACATCCCAAACCTACAAGATGGGTAACAACTGGCATTGACTTGACAACTGAGTTCTGCCAGTTATCAGCTAACAATCATGCTGCATATCCTCCGTCAATACCTGGGCTACAAATGTCAGTGTACGGAATTCAAAACTAAAGCCACATGGTCTGCAAGTTGTAACAGGACTTGCCAGTATAGTACCCATGTGCCATACTTGAGTGTGTATACTAGGTTCCAACCAAACAGTCACTTATTCACATGTATGTGTAACATACTGGTAGCATCAGTCCTAGGTACGCTATTCACAAACCCATGCCTGTGTTTGAAGGTGGGGGGGTGGAGAAACAACTAACAATTCCAAACAACATGGACACCCAGGAGTGTATAGAAAACTCCACAAGTGTTTGGCTCCACACACACACCACAGGTAAGGTCTATCAACAATTAGGAGTCTGCAAACCCTTGACCAAACATAGCGCCACACATGACATGAAATGCAGAGCTTGGTACACAACATATACTTCCAGTAAGGCATGACTTACACCAGACACAGAGCTGCAAGAACACCCATGATCATGATTAGCATGCACACCTAGGCCATTGCACTGAAGTTCCACATACATGTAGCACAACATGTGGAAGTACATGCTGCTAGGAAGTTCTACCTACAGTTTAATAAGTACCTTGGTAAATAGGGAAGCAGAAGTCTGTTGGAAAGCAATTTGTTGTACCAATCTGGGAGAACGTGGGTCTGACAGGCTGACTAAATCTGAGCTGACTTCCAGTGTGACTCTTGTGGATACAGGTGTCAGCCACATGACTCACCCCAGTACTCATTGTGGGGCCTACAGTAATGACCTACAATCCCTAGATAATACAATAGGATACGTATTGGCCAACTCAAAACATTTGAGAAACTGAAATCCCACTCATGGAACAAGAGAAATGAGTGGCCAATGCATCACACCTTGCTATGCGTTCAACACAAATGAGTCCATCACACATAACCAGCAAACACAACACATAACAGACATATCAACACTTACTGGAGTGGTCGGGGTCCTCAAATGTCGCCACCTCTCCCACAGTGTAGGGTGCCGGTCCACCTGTAAGGCATGGAAGGAAGAAATGTGCTCAAAATCTGTGCACTGACCATCAGTTTCAAAGACATATACAATGTGTAGGCTGAATAAGGAAATGACAGACATTCTGACATGATGATACTGCATCTGATATATCACGGAGAACATGTACATAGCATGGGTCTCCTGTGACAGTTACACACATAGATGCACACATGCAGTGGCCCTAACTATCATGTGGTGGCAAACATGCCCCGTCATTAGTGATCAGAAAAAATAATGGAGTGTAAACGTCTCATCCATGTGCATCCAGGAGAGACATCCAAAGCCTGGTTACTTGAGGACTGAGTTACCAGTCAAAAAGCCTATGTGGCCATGACACATTTCATACACATAGGTACAATGTACAGAGGGGCAGGGACTTTTGTAAGCCCTCCTGTTGTTACAGGTTCTTCATTTGATGTGGCCCTGCAATGGTGATTTGCACCAACCATGGAGATGTGAAGCCATGTGCATACCTTTGGACTGCCATCCCTAATTGGAATCTAGCACAACTCTCTCCAAATATCAGTCTAAGATGTTAACTGAGGGCACCTTACACCTTTTATCGATATTTTCAAATCCAGATCTGACATGGATCCAAAAAGATGAAGGACAACAATAATCCCTAACATTCATAGAACGTCCGTGAACGTTTTCCTTCCACATTCACCAGACTCACATGAGACATATGTCTGGGCCACTTTGCTATCATCAAGTGACGTGAAGCCAGAACTCATTTTCTGCATCATGTAGTGTTTCCAAAGTCAGTCTAGCTATTGCGTCAACAAAGTTAGCCAATATTTTAGCACATCTTTACTTCCTATTTTGTTTGGTTGTCTGACACAAAGGCAGCACCAATTTACTTAACGGAAGAGTATCATGTAAGTTTGCAGAGCACGTGCTACCTGACAGCTAGCAATTCTGATCCTTCCCATAGTGTATCAAGTACCCTGTATGTTTCCACAGCATTACACACAGTCAGCAAGTTAGCTGGCAGATATTGTACAAATCATCTGATGTCACTACAGGGCATTTAATCGTGCACATTTACATGATTAGTACTCACCAACAGTGCCACCAATCACGATTCCCAGGTGGTCCAAGAGATTCTGCTCCCTGGTGACGAGGTCAGCCCACCAGTGCTTCAGCTGGTGGTCACTCCTCTGGCTGGCATACACATGCTGCAGGTGATGCAGCACCTTTCCCCACCAGTTTCTGCGCGCCTCAGTGTGATACCCCTGTATCACCCTGCCCCCTGCCTCGATCATCAGTGGTAGGAAATGGCACACAAGCCATATGAAGCCCCCAACTCCTCTTCACCCATCCTGCCAAGACGTGGCCTTCCAGACATCGTGCAAATGAGAAGGGAAATAGGGGTTAAAGAAATAGAAAGAGGAAAAGGGGAAAGTAGGAGTACAAAAGCAGATGAAAAGTAAATTTAACCACTAAAAGAGCCCAACTACCCCCAAACTAGCACTACCAACAACAGACTCCCACAAACAACAAAAACACTAGTAAACTGGACAAATTTAAACAACACACAGTAGGACACTATACACCAACAATATTTATTTCACAAATTGAAAATTGAGACAGCACACAGGACACAAAAGCACAAAATCACTGGACACAGACTGCAGAGTGAAAGTGAAAGTACACCCACTGTACATGATCTGTAAGCAGGATATCCTATTACTTCACTTCCTGCATAAATATGTCTGCCGTTTTTCGCGTTATGCGTCATATTTTTTCACGCATACAGTTTGTGTGTCATATTTTTTCGACGCACAGGAGTGAAAATTAGCCCGCATCCAAATAATAGTAAATAGTCAGTACAATTATTTGGATGTGGCCAAATTTCACTCCTGTGCATCAAAAATGATGACGCACAAACAGTATTTGTGGGGAAAAAATGACTCATAACGCTAGCAACGTAAAAATGTCAGTACATGAACTGTTTTTGGGCATTTTTTCTGTTTTTCTGTTATGTTACATTTGGGACACATCAGAGATAAGCTGATGGCACCCACTATGGTGTTGATGGTGTGTGTTCACATGTGAGACATCATACTGCAGTGGACCATGACCCACTACTTCCTTAACAGTATTTTGACGGTTAGCTGATGCACTAGATGGCCATATGTGTGGCCTACATATATGTATTGCACAATTTGGGCATGTTTGGCATTAGGAGAGGATAGCAATGTGACGCACATATGTACAATACCTCAATGCCTATGGCTCAATGTGTGTGCAGTGGCAACTAATGTATTTGTTGACCAAGTGTGTGTGCATCACATGATGCATTATTGAACATATACCTGTATGAATGTGGTAACAGCTTCCTAGTCACTTGTTGGTGAATCCCACAGTGAGTCATACACATGCATAGAGGAAGTGGGTACCATGTAGTTGGCCCAGGCAGCCAAAGGTGAACCACAAATGTAATATGACGCCACAGTTGAGGTCATATAACTGTGCCACAAATATCCAGTGGCTGTGGTGGACCAGCAGATGAGGCAGCACGTGTCCACATATTTCCAGTGATCAGTTGCACAGAGGTGTCTTGTTCATATGTGTGGTCCAATGTTGAGCCTGTATATTTTTAGGGGTGTAATTTGTCAGAGTTAGGTCCAGGTCTCATCATGAGTCAGTGGCAGCTTTTCCAGTATCTACTGAGTATCCTTTGTTGATCAATGTGAGTAAAGTGGGTGTGGACATAAGAACCTACATAGGGATGGTCCCACCCTGTCACTGAAGACATGTAATGAGACAGTCAACATGGCAACCTTGGTGTGCTGAGTGAGATAATGTCTCAGGTGTCATGTTCCGGCAGGTGTCATTACAACATTTGTACACAGGTTAGCCTCTGCAATTCCCACTGCATCTGGGAACATCATGGCCTCTGTGCTGATTATTCTCGCAGCTATTCACTACACACAGCCCATCAAAATGTTGTGAGCAATGTAATTCTGTGTGTGAACTGTCAGGGTCCTGACGTGTGGATTTTTCATTGACATTATCAGAGGTTGCTGGTTCTGCTGAAGGCCTCGTACCCAATTCCTGCATAGGGCCCTGGGACACTGTCACACTTTGTCATTCATGCATAAATGAGACCCAGACAAGGGATGGGCCATGAATTTTGGTATTCACAGGGGATTTAACAAATATGGTACAATTAAAAGGCAGATGATGCTATACAATGTATTGGGGTATGCATTGATGAAGGACATGCCCAAATACCCTCTGAGGCATGAGAGGTTTGCTAACGCAAGTGTGGCACATATGTAGCCACAGGGAAACTTTAGGGTGACGCAAAGACAGATGCCAGTCAGGCTGCCAGGATGCAGTGTGAATCAGGATCCAGCAATTTATTAAGTTACATAATCAGTGGTCTGACTAAGACCGTTTGGAGGACGGACTAGACAGTTGACATGTAAAACTGTGTATGTCCTGTGTTTTTGAAGGTGACAAATGAACCCAAGGGCTGTGTTACACGGCTTAATTAGTAGCAATACTTAACGGTGTATTTGACAAAATGGCAACTCCTATGCTGTTCCAGGCATCAGCAGGGCCAGTGCTTGTTGAAATGGGTGGTGTGCATGGAGGTGATCACAGGTGTGGGCTGCATCAATTTCTTACAAGTCCTGTAGGTGAGATTTGCATTCTAATGGCCAACAGACATTTTCATACAGGAAGCAATCTACAGGTGCTAACAGGGCTTGAATATTAGAAGCCAGTGTATCAATTGACCTGAGGTCCATTCAGTCAGATGTTCTATGACAATGGTATACCATAGGAAAGGGTGTATCACACAGGAATACTATTGTTTGTCTGTGTGTGTGGAGGAGGGAATATCAGTGTACACATCTTACTATTCCAGGGACCTCTTCAGACAGGTGGGTTGTGACCAGGTGCATGGGTGTGTCAGGAGTTAGGAAATGGGCTGACATGTACATGGAATGTCATGCGGGCAATGTTGCTCATATGTGTGGCACTTGTGCTGTCTATGTTCTGCTTCTATGGAACTCTGGTCACAGATAGTCCTTGCAAATATTGGATGCAGTTGGACTTACTGCTGTCAAGGGTCTGGTCATACATTCCTGTTACTGATGCAAAAGCACATCAACTGCCTCATGTAAGAGGCTTGTTTTCCCCTTATTGAGTGATGGTGTCTTAGTTGTGAGCCATATGCTGTGATGAACCATGTTTTCAACATGTATGTGTGAAATAGGTGTGGTCCTCTGCTATTGCCCTTCAAAGGTGAAATGTACAGGATATATGTCATTTACTGTGTGTGTGTATGTGACCGTTGTATGGTACGTATAAGATTTGCTCTGGGATTTTCAGTGTCCTATTCGGCATATCAGCTAAGCTCCACGAGGCAACACTCTTAACCTGATAGTTAGAGATAAAGGTGTGCAAAAATGAATAGCCAAACAATGATATGGTGATTATTATAGGTGTTTATTTCAATTAGTTAATAAAGCGGTGATGGTGATTATATTTAAAAGAAATTGTTCACAATATGTTGCTGCCTACGTAAACCAGCGGCTGTGTTTTGTTGTTCCCCCTCATGTTGCAGGCCACCATCATCCTCTTCCTCCTCTTCAAGCATGTGTGGCTCGGGTTCCAGGAGGGGAATGTTCCTTTTTATGCAAATGTTGTGCAGAATAGCACATGTTAGGATGATCTTACAGACCATTTCCAGGGAATCTAGGAGGCTACCACCAGTGATGTTGAGGCACCGGAACCTCGACCTGAGGATGCCGAAGGTCCTCTCGACTATGGTGCGTGTCCTATGTGCGTCATTGTAGGCACGCTCTGCTGCAGTACTCGGGTTGCCAAAAGGTGTCATTATCCATGGCTGGATGCCATACCCCTGATCAGCTGCAAGAGAAAATGAATGGGATCATGTTGATGTAGCTAGCCCCATTGAAATCACCTTTCATGGCAGTAGTTGTCTTGTGTTGTCTTTGACTCTTTTGTGTTATTATGTCGCATCCTAGGCTAGTAGGATGTACCATCTGCATTGGGTTGTTTCCTTGGCTGAATGAGTGTTTGGCTTTTGACCAGTTGTCAGCAGTATGTTTTGGGATTTGCAGTACAGTGTCCCCTCCCTAGCATTGTGACTTGTGATACTGGTGTCCTTGTGTCTTCACTGGGGGTGAGATGATAGTTCCATACACAGGTTAAAATTGACAGTGGTGGTAACATGTTAGTATCTATATACCCTGGACATCCCATACCTTTAGACTTATGCAATGGATTAATGTAAATATTATTGAAACGCTTTCAATTTGCAAGATGACATTTAGGCAAACCACTCCAAACGTTGTGAGCATTGACGTCTTAACGTTAGGCTGTACAGTAATTTCAGATGTGTGACAGGTTCGATGGTGACCTAAGAAACATGGCTAGTGGTGTGACAACCTCAGTGTGTTCCTGTCCATATGTTGCTGTTGTGGTGTATGTGTTGTGTTTCCTAGAGGGTTGCTGTGCAGTGTGTATATAAGTAGGTTTCTGTACTTACCAACAAGTAGTCCATAGCCATACCGTCCATCCTGGAAGTGTTCATGGATGGTGCAGGGACGGAAGATGAATGAGTCATGGACACTCCCAGGATATTTAACCACGATGTTGGTGATCAATCCTTGGTGATCGACAATGGCCTGCACATTGATGGAATGTGTGTGCTTCCTGTTGCGGTAGAGGTGTTCAGTTGCAGCAGGTGGCACAAGGCGTACATGTGTGCAGTCGATTGCACCAAGGACGTGTGGGAAGCCACTAATGAGGTAGAACCCCTGTTTTGCTTCCTGCTGCTTCTGCAGTGTGTTAGGGAAGCAGATGTGGCGGGGTGTGAGTCCAATGATGGCATCCAGTACTTTGGGCAAAAAGGCAGAGAATGATGGCTGTGATATTCCGGCAACCAGGGCACCAGTTGTTTGAAAAGAGCCACTTGCCAGCATGTGAAGTACGGCAAGCAGCTTGGTTTCTGTTGGGATGGTGCGGGGTGTCAGCAAGGTGGGTGCTAACTGTGGCTCTATGTTTCGCAGCAGCTGCTGAATGGCCTGCCAGTTCAACTGGTACCTCTGGATGATGTCATTTTCCGTGAAGCCATGAAGGGTTGTTCTGGGGTGGAATATCCTCTCCTGCCTTCTGCGCTGCCTTTGGGGTCCCTGCTGGTGTTGTGGTAGCTGCTTTTGTTGCTGCTGGGCTCTGCGTCTGCGTACACGCTGGATAAGAAGCACCTCCATGTCTTCCTTTTGCTGCTCTGCTGCTCTGCTGTTGCTTCTGTGTGTTCTGATTAAATACAGGTGTGTTTGCCCCATTTTAATGCCTACCTTGCAAATAATTAACGCAAGGCGGGTTGTTGCATCCAAAAAATGACGCACCCGGCGGAATTTTGACGTCCGCTGGCTCGGGCGTCAAAGTTTAAATATGGGGCAAGGTTTGCGGTGGATGTGCGTCAAAATTTTTGACACACATTTGGCGCAGACTGAGTGTAAATATACCCCTCAATGTCCAGATGGTGTGCCTTGCTGACAAGTACATCTCCCACATCACTGCCAAGAATCCAGGGTCTGTGCATGATGCCTTTGTACTGAGGAATAGCAGTGTCACACAGCCGATGGCACAACTACAGAGGCACAGAGTGTGGCTAATAGGTGAGCCTGAGTCCCCAACCAATGTATGTCAGTGTATGCCTTCAGGAGTCATAGCCCATGCCATTGTGCAGGGCTAATGTGTGTCCCTTACTTCTTGCAGGTGATTCTGGTTACCCAAACCTGTCCTGGTTCCTGACCCCTGTTAGAAATCCAAGAACAGGGGCTGAAAATAGGTATAATGATGCTCATGGACGTACCAGGAGGATTTTTGAAAGGATCTTCGGGCTCCTGAAGGCTAGATTCAAGTGCCTCCATCTGACAGGTGGATCCCTATGCTACTCCCCTGAGAAGGTCTGCAGAATTGTTGTTGTGTGCTGCATGTTGTACAATTTGACCCTCTGGTGGCATGTGTCCTATCTGCAGGAGGAGGGGGATGACAATGCCGCTTTTGCAGCAGTGGACACTGAGGATAGTGAGGAGGAAGAAGAGGAGGAGGATGTGGACAACAGGTCACATATGATCCTGCAGTACTTCCAATGACATTCAGGTAAGACTGTTGAACTAAACATTTCAAAATGTCTGTGTTGTGCTGCATGACTGCATAATGCAAGTCATTACCTTTGCATCCCACCTGACCATGTCACCTATGCCTTCCCTTATTGCAGATGTTGGTGTTGTTCCAACAGTGTACTGCTGTGATGTGTACAGACTGCTGAAGCACATTTGTAGAATGGGTCAACATGTTACTGGACATTTACACAGGATCATGCACTTCAATACAGTTCTATACACTGTACATTACCTGTAGGTAAAGCGTTGTTACTCAAGTTGTGTCCAAGAGTGTTTATTGAAAATTGGTATGCAATGGGAAGTGCAATAGAGTCGGGGGATGGTTGGGAATAGTCCAGTGTAGTAGGCCATTCTGTTTTTAGAACAGGTCCAGTGTCCAAGGGACAGTAGGAAGAGGAGCAATGGCAGTTCAAAGTAGACAAGGTGACACAGTGGACCACAAGGGGGACATTCAGGAGGGCCTCATTTCCTGGCGGTGGTCTTTTTCTTGGCAAGTGTCTCTGGTGTCTTTCTGGGTCACAGGGACCATTTGCGGGTGGGTGGTTCACCTTCTGCTGGGTGGTTTACCTGCAGGTGTTATGGGGGTCCTGTGGAGGCCCTCCTTTCCACTAGCTGCAGAAGATTTGGAGGGCTGGTAAGTACACTGGCTAGTGGAAGGGACCGGCTGGTGTGCTGTGTAGTCCCTCATGATGTTGGCCATGTCATCTAGCACCCCTGCAATGGAGACTACGGTGGTGTTCAGGGCCTGCAATTCTTGCTTGATCTCCTGGTGGTGTCCCCCATGTAGCCACTGGTTTTCCTGCTTGATGTTTATCACCTGACCTTTCTTGTCCAGGGATTGTTGCTTTGCCCCCAGGACATTAATGAGTGCCTCCTGGGCAGCCAGTTCCCTGACCCTGTCCTCCCCCTGGTACACAGCTGTCTTCTGACCGTCCCTGGCCTCCTGTGCCTGTGTCCCCTGAACGGTGTGCCCACTGCCACTGACCCCTGGACCCTCATTGTCTTGCCTGTGAGGTGTGGACTGGAGTCCCTGTATAGATGGGCACACTACTGATTGACGTGTCCTGGAGATCTGGGGATGTTGGGTGGGGGTAGGCTCTGTGATGGACTGGGTGTGGGCTGGAGTAGCCGACTGACAGTGGTCCCTGATGGGCCAGGAAGTTCATCCAGATCCAGAGCTCCAGAGTTGCTGTCATCACTGGGGGCATCTTCTGGTGGAGGGCTGGGTATCCATGGCACCTCCTTGCCACTGAGATTGTCAGGGGCACCTGTGGGGATGTAAGTGGTGTATTATGCTACATGTCTGTGATATATTCTGCATGCTTAGCTTCCCCAATATTATTGCTGTTGCTCTGCCACCTTTGTTTGTGTCTGGTGCTGGATAGTGGGATCATTAGTTCTCTATGCTGTGCATGCATTAGTGAGGGTGCACATGTAGGGCTAGAAGGGATGTGCATGCAGTGGGTATGGCATGTAGAGCTTGGCATTTAGGTTTGTTGATTGTGGTGGTGCACTGTGTGGGATGAAGTGGGGTGATGGAAGTCAGGGTGGGGGTCGAGATGGCATGCATGTTTGGGGGGGTGATAGGTAGTAAATGTTGACTTACCAGTGTCCAGTCCTCTGGACACTCCAGTGAGTCCCTCAGGATGCAGGATTGCCAAATCTTGCTTCTCCTAAGTTGTCAGCTCTGGGGGAGAAGGTAGGAGTCCACCGCCAGTCCTCTGGATAGCGAGCTGGTGCCTTGCTGCAATGGAACGCACCTTTCCCCATAGGTCGTTCCACCTCTTCCTTATGTCATCCGCTGTGCCTGGATGTAGTCTCATGGCGTTCACCCTGTCCGTGATCCTCCGCCCAAGCTCCATCTTCTTGGCAATGGATATCTTCTGTACCTGTGCTCCAAACAGCTGTGGCTCAACCCTGACTATTTCCTCAACCATTATCTGCAACTCCTCATTGGTGAAATGGGGGGGCCTTTGTGGGGACATGGGTGTTGTGTAGTGTGTGTAGATTGTGCAGATGTACTGTGTGATGTGGTGGTGTGTGTGGTGTGTGGAGCATGTCTGAATTGGTAGTTGTGATGTGTATGCAGTTCTCTTTTGGATTGCCCTCTCAAAGCGTAACCGTCTTGTCGTGTTTGCAGAGGTTTGTGGGTAATGTGGGTTTGTGTTTTATAGTGCTGCTGGTGGGTGTGTTGGGTGTGTATGTTTGTGTCAGGTGTGAGTTTTTTTGTTCTGGCCAATGTTGTCTTGTTTTGTATTTGGGTGGCCATATCCCCTGCACCGGTGTTCGCCTCAGTTTATCACTTTCAGTGGGGATGGCGGATTTGTGGTTGTGGCTGTTCTCTGTCAGATTTGAGTGTATGTGTCATAATCTGGCAGACGAATGTTCGCCTCCACAGCGGAATGTCGGTGGCAATCACTGCGGCGGAATTCGTAATTTACCGGCAATGTCAAAATGAGAGCCATAATGTCATTGCACCCTGTTCTAGATTGACATATTTCAACCCACATTTATTGGTCTCTTAGGGTCTGGGGCTTTCGTCAGGCCTAAAGTTAGTACCCATCTATCTGTTCATTACTGTATCCTCCTCGCCTAGTCCAAAGTCAGGTTCTTCTAAGACAATAAAGGACAAACAACATATAGCAAAACAAGATTCCGTAGGCTTACTTGCCAGCTGTAGGAACATAGATTAATGCCCCAAGTGGTATACAGTGATACTCATTATAAGGACAGGCATGAGGGCGCTCCCCTATAGTCACACTCACTCCAAGTGTACTGTGTATCTTTTACACATTCCCTGCTCTTTATCACCTACACTCAGGAGTGTGACTATAGCAGCGTACTCTCGGGTCCTCTCTGGAGATATGTCTAGTGGTTCAAGATCTTCACCTGATCTAACCTAATACCTCCTAATCTCATTTCGCAAAATGTTTTATTTTTATTTTACTTCACCAACTACTTCTACAACTGTGTCCTTATCTACCTAGACTACAGACCCATTTTTATTACTCTTTTCCAAATTTGAAGATGAATTTTCATCTGTTGTAATACATTTTACTTTATCTACTTTACATGTTTTCTTATTCTTATTTTTCCTTTTGGCCTATAATACCACAATTTGAACCTTCAATTCAATGTCAGACATGATTTATTGTAAGCAAAATGCTTCCACTTCTATGACATCTATTTTTAAATCATTTGTGTTCTCTACTGTCGTACTTTCACAGGCTTCTACAATAGAGAACCTGCTGATGCGAGTGCAGTTTGTACATAAACATTACAAACACTTCACAAGGATCAGGCCCCCTTAGATATACATGTGAAACCCCCCGTTTTATGCTTTAACCTGCTTGATGTCACCAGGAATCTTCAACAACAATCCACATGACTATAATGCCTAAGTTTTTTTAAGTACTTTGACAGATACCACCTGGTTGGCATACATTGTTCACCATGCCAAATTCTTAACAATTTAACATTGTAGTTCCTCCTACCATTTAAACTTCTGATCTGTTAGGCCTTCTAGTAGGCCAATGTACTAATCAATAGTAACATTCTAATTGCTGTCTAGAACTTGGCTTGGCCATGAAGAACATTTGTTTTGTTTTTATTTTCATATATGTAGTGAGAGCAAATAGTTTGTTTGATTCCCCAAGCCTACTTAGCCCCACAAACCCAGCTGGATATTTTGTATGTCCACAGAGCTGGAATCTCACTGACTCAATGTGGACAAGATAACAGGTGATGGGTTTGTATTGTAACTACATAGGCACATCCAGGAATCCCTATGGAATTGTGTGTTTGGTTGGCTACCTCACTCTGGAGTTTTGGAGTCAGAAATGTCAATTCACAAATCTTTATTACAGATTAATCTTCAGCATAGAAGATGAGTCATTTATGTTAATCATGTGTCAAGCATTAGCACAGTAGGCCATTAGGAATCTAAACAGAAGGAATATACCTATAATTTTACAAAGGGGCTACTGAAAGCCTATGTTCTATTCTCTATTGATATCTAGAAATGTAAGACAATACGCCATTCCTTTCCTCGGACTAGCCAGGGAGAGCGACATCTGTGTGTTGCAGATGTTGTGGGTTTATGAACAGGGTGTTCATCAGTTGATCATAGTGACCCCTCACATCGTAGGGGCTCTCCTTTAACTTTTAATATCTCAAGTGTTTAATACACTTTCACATGGTTAAAATTGCATGACCTATATTTCGCACTTCCCCACAGCTTTGTCAAATGGGTGATCTGACTTTCTCAAGTTTACCAGGGTGTGTATGGCAATTCAGCCTGTGAAACAAATGTGTAAAACATATTGAGTAAATAGTGTCATGACACTTGGGCCGATATTCTGATTTTTCTTCTTCTAATGGGCCTTTTTAGGCTGCTTGAGAGGTGAAGGAGAGCACAAATCAACCTTTTGATTCAATTAACAGTGTATCCTATTTGGTCACACATTCAATCCAGGTGGCAGAGGATAAAGTTCAATAGTTTATTACAAATTAAGCCAAACTGATGTAAATGAATCTCAAAAACATGCTGAAGAAGTACAAAGTCACAAAAGGTGAAGTAAAGCGTTGAATTAAGTTAAATTGTGTAAGCATAAGTCATACAAGAATTTCAGTTGATCCAGTACAAAATAGAAAAAAAACTAAGGGCCAGATGTATCAAGCAATTTTGCACTTCGCAAACGGTGCGAATCGCAAAAATCGTCCGCGATTTTTTGCGTTGCGACCTGGTTTTGCAAGTCACATTTTGCGATTCGGTATTTCCAGTAGGAAATTGCAAGGCGCAAATTGCGATTCGCATAATCCAGATCGCAAAGAGATGCGTCAAAAAATCGCAAAATTTTATTTTTCGCAGAATGACATTTTGCACATGCAAAATACCATGAACTGAAACAAGGTGGTAACCAGCTGCAACCTATATAAAGAGGCCCAGAATGCCTCAGACTCTTTTCCACAATGGCTGCACTCTACGTCATGGCGAGGAGGATGAAGATCTTGGCAGGTTTGAGGATAGGGAGGAGGAGACAGGAGCGCATTTTCAGAGTGCGCATAACTCTTTTTGACCTGACAGAGGAGGAAATATATAAGAGGTATAGGTTGAACTCAGCCATGATACTTGACCTGATAGCTGAGCTACAACCCATACTGCAGTGCACAACACATAGGAGTCATAGCATACCCACCCATGTGCAGGTATTATGCTCCCTACACCTTCTTGCCTCAGGGAGCTATCAAGGGGTCATAGCAGCAGCTGGAGGGGTCTCACAGAGTACCCTCTCCCGATTTTTTAATTCTTTCATCAACGCCATGCTGAGCAAACTACAACAGTACATCAGATTCCCCCACACCCCACAGGAAATACAGCTGACAAAAATAGAGTTTTACCAGATAGCACTGTTCCCCCACGTCCTAGGTGCCATAGATGGCACACATGTGGCAATATGTTCACCATCAGACACAGAGTATGTGTACCGAAACTGTAAATACCAACATTCCATGAATATTCAGGTGATATGCAATGCCTCCTATATCATAACTGATCTTGTGGCCAGGCACCCAGGGAGCACACTTGATTCGTACATCTTTCGCCACAGCGGCATTCACACAAAACTGCTAGCTGGGGAGTTTGGTGAAGGATATCTCTCAGGTAATGCCACTCGGTACACTGGTGCATAGAAGGTACCCATGTCAGATGGCTCAGTTACTCATCACACCCTCTGTCCCTTCCAGGTGACAGTGCCTACGCAGTGCGCACCTACATGATGATGCCCTACCTCAATCCTACAACACCAGCTGAACGGAGATAAAATGCAGCACACAGGGCAACCCACAACGTGGTGGGGCACACATTTGGACTGCTGAAGAGTCGCTTCCGGTGCCTCCACAAAAGTGGAGGGGCACTACAGTACAGTCCAGAGACAACATGTAGAATAGTGGCTACTTGTGCAATCTTGCACAATATAGCTACAACCAGGGGCATACCTGTAGAAATCAGTGATACTGAATCAGATGAGGATGACAATCCCATCCCACCTCTACAGCCAGCAGACAGGACCAGTGCAGCAGAGGGAAGGCAAAGGCGTGCCGATATCACACACAACCATTTCAGACGTGAGTATTAATGACACAAATCCACTGACAACTGTACCTGTAGTGAAATAAATGTATTACCGTACGTCAGGTAATGTACGAGTGAGTGATAAAAGAAACAGGTGATTTGACAAACGCAAAACAACAAATAACCAGAGTTATGCACTATTTCTTCATAGTGGCAACAGCAGTCTAATGGCAGCAAGAGTCATTTGTTTCTACCACGCACACCACTCGGGGGCCCAGTTACGTCACTGGCACCTCTATTGTCACCTTCAGTGGCAGTGCTGTGCCTGGCACTGCGCCGTCTGGTGTCTGCTGCTGGTATGGCAACACTGCTGAGGCTGGAACTGTCCTCAGTGTCCCCTAGTGCTAGCTCACTTGGAGTGGCTGATCGTGGTCCCATGATGTGTTCGATCACATTTGTGATCTGAACAAGTCCATGGACAACGTCCCTGCTGCTATGTGCAGCCTCCACTTGCGCAGCCACTGCGCGACGGGCAATCAATGCAGTCGAATTTGCAATCCTGTTAGAGGACCGGCAGTAGCTGCCAAACATTGTACGGAATTTGCGCTCCTGTCTGCGCTGGCTCACCCTCTCATGGCGCATCTCCTGGCTCAGTTCACGAACAGCACTTGTTAAGTCCCTGGTGTCCTGTGAAGCCTGCACCATTCCCTCCTGCAGCTGTACAATATTACTATTGAGTGCGTCAAGTTGGCGATGCAGGCCCATCATGTTGCGGTTGTGTTTGCGCAGGTTTCGGTCTAAACAAAGGATCCGCTTATTTTGCAGGCGCTGCAACATAGCAGCTTCAAGGCCCCCGAATAAGGAGGGACCCTCACCTGCCTCATGCTGTTGTGCCCGGGACTCCGTCGCAATCCTGCGTGGTGCTGTGGTTGGCTGACACCTGCCCTCCGGAATCTGTCTGCGCCTGTGTGGTGCTGATGGTGTGCTTGGCCCTTCCTGCTGCTCATCAGAGTCATTGCTGAGCTCTGGCAGTGGCAGTGCCCTGGGCCTGCGTCGGACAGTCGACATGTGGAGAGATCCACTGGTGTTGGAATCTGTGGGCAGATGGGTGTCTGTCTCTCCTACACATGCAGAATGTGTGGCTGCTGGGCCTGGCCCACCTGCAACAACAATATGCATCATGTCAGTTATATATGTTACATTATCTGTCAGACAGTGGCAATAAAGGTACAGGTACTGCTCTACACGGTGTGTTGTGTTACTTTGGGTGTCACTATACTTAATTACCTTGTTTTGCTACTTTCTGTTCTAGGTTGTGGACTGCCACTCCCATAATGCATTGTAGTGCTGCTTCTAAGATGTGGGCTGGACTACTTCACACAGTGTTTCACATTACATGCTAATTCCTAAGGGGCTTTTGTGCATAGACATATACAATATTGCACCTACCTTGGCCGGTACTCGGTGTGCCGGAGGTGTCGATGTCTGTGACCCCAGTCACAGCTTCAGGGAGGAGTGTGGACTCCACTAGGTCCTCCAATGGTGTTGATGGTGCCTCTGTTGGTGGACCGCCACCTGTCTCCTTGCCACCCTCTCCTTTGCACTGGACCGTAGGTCGTACCACCTTTTTTTTATCTCTTTGATGGAGCGCTGTGCCACTCCAGTGGTGCAGATTTTGGACTCTATGTCCAGCCATAGTCTCCTCTTTTCACTCTCAGGTACCTGGAGTGAGCTTTTTCCAAACAGGCTGCCATGGCTCCTCCCCACCTCCTCAGTTAGTACCTCAAGCTCCTGTTCGCTGAATTTCAGCATGCGCTTCCTTTCAGCCTTCTCCTGTGCTTGGCTTGGGGTGTCCATCCTGGCTCAGGTGTTATTGCTCTTTCTGAGTCTGCTCTGTGTGGCTGGACTGGTCTCTCTCAGGATGCTGGTTTGGGTGTGGCACCTGAAACTGCCTGGGATGACTCATTTCCTGCTTGTGATGTCATCAGGCTCCTCCGGGTGTGCATTTTCGAACTTTCTCGCAATTTGCGATTTTTTACTGAATCGCAAAAAAAACCCGCAATTTGCGATAATGCAAATTGCGATTTGGTAAATGGGCCTCGCAAACCACAAATAGCGTTTTTTAAGAAAACGCTATTTCCGTATCGCAAATTTGTTACATGGCCAATTGCGACTCGGAAATCAGCGATTTCTTAAAAATCGCTATTAATGATTCGCAAGCTCCATTTTTCATACATATGGCCCTAAATCTGTATACAAGTTACAGTCCTCTTGCCTAATTATAGGAGAAACTAAGTTAACCTCAGTACCCTAAACTAAACTAAAGAGAAATCCTCACTAAGTCTTAGGAAATATAGGAAAGTGTCAGTGTTACTGAAACCTCAGTAGAAGTTCTGATAAGGGAGGTGATGCATAGCATAAAGCTACACAAAGGAATGAGGGTAGAGGGATCTGTATCCCTCCAAGTTTCAATGGAATCTGCCCTCCTCTAATGAGAGAATACCAATTAAACTCACTGAACCTTCAAAAATCCATGTCACCAAGATCAAAAGTTGTCCATCTTCTTTGCACAGTTGAAACTGGCAACTCTCCTCAAATTCTCATCCCACTAATCGAACATCAGGATGACCTTGAATGTTTCCTAGTGAATGGCACACAAACAGGAGTTCTTTTCAACTCAGTTTGTTAGTGGTCCTTGTCATTGCTAAAGTATCCTCCTGTACCCAAATATCTTCAACACACAATATGCTTTTCATTACCTGTAGACTTGCACTGACGCACCTGCAAAGGAAAAATATTGCAATGCAAGCAAAACTCCACGTTGAAGGTTGAACACAAGAAACCAAACGTTTCAGGCCTTTGGTTATGCCTATTTAATAAAACATTCACTGCACATTTGAAATACATGATTATAAGTGCATGTTGCAATTATAAATGAAAACAAGACTTATGAATGAAACATGATTATATGCTGTTACATCATAGAACCATAAGTATAATACATGAATATAAATGTGTATGAGTACTACAATTCAACATGTTAAAATCAAACATTAGAACACACATGTATATGAACTTCTAATCTTCTACTGTGAATGTACCTTTAGTAATATGGTTTGGATGCTCCACTTTACATTAGTAACATTAAGACACACAATGTAAGTACTGTCAATTACATTAGTATGTCACATCTGTAATGCATGATGGTGTAACCAAAATTATGCATCACCAGTGTGTGCCCTGTGTACATATTCAGCAATACAGACCTACACTTATCATTGATGGATACGTTTTCTACACTTAGCATTGTGGGGACTGTAGGCCATGCTATGGACAACTAGCCAAGCACTCAGGTGGTTTTACTCTCTCTCTGCTGTGCCTCCTGCTGTACACTCTGGGGAAGAGGACCTTCAAAAACAACTTTCCAAAAGCTTCAGTCCTCCAGGAAAACATCAGATGGGATACATGTCCAATCCTGCCTCTCTAGATCGAAGTTCACAAATCTCTTTCTAGTCTGAACTGAATTTCTGAGTCTTTTGAGATTTGTCCAAGAAGGGTTTCTTTCTTATGGCCTTTTGCAATTTAATGGCCCAATATTCCAGAGTTACAAGAGTTTTATTTCACCTACTCTGAAAAGGACATAATACACTGTTTTCTGATTAGTGTTAGCATTCACCTGTTAGCATTGCCAGCTTAAACCAGAGAAACATATTATGAAAAAGATGATGAAAGTATCAAGGCATTGTGGTTCTAAACAGAGCTCCATTGGGAAATAGTAAGGAGGCATCAAGCCTAAAAAAGACAGAGAAGGAGAAACTTTCAAGGAAGACCTTATTTTAATTCACAACATCATCTCTCCGTAAAGATGACTTTACAGAAAAAACAAAAAAGCAACACATCCTTTGCCTTGAAATAAATGATCACACAAACTCCTTTTGAAAGGACCAAAGTCAACAAATAAAATGAAAGAACAGGCACCTTTAATAGTAATATGTCTGGAGTTGTCCGTCAGCCTTTTGTCAATTCTTGTTTTGTTTTATCATGGCTTTTGTAAAATCCTATTTTGAAGCTGCTGGGTGTTTGTCAGTCTATAGAAAAAAACATTAACTGAAGGTAAAAATACTTTTTTGTCACAAAAAAGCACAGTTTACTATAGTACTCTCTTTAGTGGGATGGAGAAAAATTTGAAAGAAAGAAAGAAGATGGGAAGAAACAAGGCAAGAGTGAAAAAAGGAAGCTAAAAAGAGGGAAAGAAAAAGAAAAGGCAAAAGAGAGTGAGAAAGGAAGGATGGAAGGAAGTAGAAAAGATGTGAAGAAAGAAGGTAAGAGAAAGAAGGAAGGAAGAAGGAAACATGGAAACAAAAAAGGCAGAAGGGGAGAGAGGAAGGATGGAGAAAATATGGAAAGAAAGAAGGTAGGAGAGAAGAGAGGAATAAAGGACAGAAAGAAAATTAAAATATAGAAAGAAAGAAGGAAGGAAAGAAAGAAAGAAAGAAAGAAAGAAAGAAAGAAAGAAAGAAAGAAAGAAAGAAAGAAAGAACATTGAAGGATAAAAAAGAGAGGACGAAAGCAGCAAAGTGGAATGGAAGGAAGGAAGGAAGGAAGGAAGGAAAGAAGGGAGTAAAAAATGGGTAGAAAGACGAAAAGAAAGAAGGAGAAATTTTTGGAAAGAAAGAAGGCAAGAGAGAAAGAAGGAGGAAGGGAGAAAAGATCAAAATAAAGAATGAATGAAGGAAGGAAGGAAGGAAGAAAGGAAGGAAGGAAGGAGAAAAGATGGAAAGAAAAGGCAAGAAAGAAAGAAAAAAGGAAGTAAGAAAGGAAGGAAATTAAGAAAGAAAAAGAAAAGATAGAAGAAAGGAATGTAAGAGAGAAAAATAGCATGAAAGAAGGAATGAAAGAAGAGGAAAGAAAGAAAGAACATGACAAGATGGAAAGAAAGATGGCAGGAGACAATGAGAGCTAGGAAGAAAGACATTACGAAATAAATAAAGAATAAAATGAAGATAGAATTAAAGAACTAAGAAAGAAAGAAAGAAAAAAGAAAGAAATGAAAAAGTGTGTTACAAGAGCTGCAAATTAAACATGATAAAGGTTGATTTTCTTCCTGAGCAATGTTGATTGAAGAACCGTTGGGAAATTGAGTCCAAACAGGTTCTGAAGAATTGTCTGCTTATTAATTTACATGTATAATGTTGAAGATTTTGTTTTTCATATTGTATGCATATTTAAAAGAATAACTTAATACAGAACAGTTTCAAATGGAAACAATCTGTTATGCTGTGAAATACAAGCAGTCAGATAAACAAAGTACACTTCAAAAGGAATTCAAAACAGCATTAGTAGGAGACAGGTGCTGAATAAGTGTGAAATGTGGGCTGTACTCACATCTGGCGAAAAGGTTCTGATTTCACCTCAGGCTCTAAATAAAAAGGTAACATTAAAGTCATTACATAGTAAAAACAAAAACAATTTCACTGAAGGGAACAACTTGTGTGTGGATGTGCTCATTGCGAAAGAACAATATAAAAACATTCAAAGTGTAGTTAACCAGTGGCATAATGTGACATAAAATGTGAAAGACACAACAGACCAAAGGAAGAATAAAGGTGGCAGACGGCGCCTCTAGGTAAGTATATTATTATACATATAATTTTGGTAAAATCAAAAGATCTTGGCTAATGCCAGACCCAAAAAGCCTTTTTGCTTGTAGGAAGCCTTGACTTCACTTTGAGTGACCTAGACAAGCACCTGTAACAAATTAAATTGTGTTGCTTTCTGTGATTTGAAGGGAAGTGACATTACTATGGGCATTGCCTTTGTGACTTCCATGACAGCTTTTGGAGATACATTTTATTGAAATAAATGTCGCAAAGTAGTTTCAAATATATTGGTAAATGTTTCATTCTTACAGGTTGCACCTTCATCTTTTCAGATAATCAAAATGCACTGAAAAATGCTACATGGACCATTACTCTTTTGACTGGTTGACCTCACCAGTTTTTTAGGCTAATATGACCCATCCCTTCATCTCATAGCGAGACTGTGCATCTTTCAGGATAATATCACTTTCTTCACTTTGGGCACCTTGAGTGATCAATCTTCTCACTAGGGCACCACAATGAACTCACAGAAGGGCCGAGAAAACATGCATGATAAAGGACATAAATTTAACATGAAATTCCACACTTAGGGCCAGATGCAGCAAAGGGTTTTACCCATTCTATGTCTATGGGAAAATGTGTTCATACATATGGTGCTTACTGCCATGTGATTAAACACAAGCACATAGAACAGATGATGGACGTAATGCAGAGCAAATCAAACATTCACCCCCAGTCACAAAGATCTGGGTTTAATTCATCGTTTTTTTGCTCACCACGCCACCCCAGGTTCGACCCAGCCATATACAAATCAGTCTTGACCCTGTTCCTCATGGGAACAGTCCAGCCCGAACCATCAAGCCAGGTCCTCCCCGGACTGGAAACAAGCATCCTAGGACCGGTTTTAGGGTATCACCCTTCTTCAGCTAGGCTAGCTTGAATCCAGTGACGCAGTGAGCACGGGACCCACGTCTGGGCATACCCTTCCAACTTGGGGCGACAAATGCAAAAAGAACAGATGATGGACAGAATGCAGAGCAAATCAAATATTCACCCCCAGTCACAAAGATCTGGGTTTAATCCATCGTATTTTTGCTCACCATGCCACCCCAGGTTGGATCCATCCATATGCCAATCAGATCTGTGACTGGGGTGAATGTTTGATTTGTTCTGCACTCCATCCATCTTCTGTCGTTTTTGCATGTGATTAAACACAATACATTAAAAATGAAAGTCAAGCGATAACAAACAGTACAGGACAGGACCTATCCTAACTATATAAGTTTTTAATGGGGTTTTTCTATGTTACAATACTCCATACACAAAAAAAGTGTGTCTGGTGGGTTGTGGAAATCCTTGTGCACGGTCACAATGCACCTGTCATCTCAGGAATTCTGAAACTCTGTATCTTAGTGATCTCAGGGTGAGCACAAGGTATTATGGAACTCTACACAAAGTTTGTATGCGCTAGACAAGGTAAAGATTCTGCCTGATTAGTATCTTAGCTGCCTGGATGGTATTTTCATGCAAAGACAGGAAACAAAGCACTAGAAAAATCATTAAAATCTGGTATTTCTTACCTTTGAAATATAAACTTAAAGCAACAATTACTAAATGTAAACCTGTCCAAATTATTTTAGTCATGTTAATCCAATCTAAAATATTTCCGTTTTTGAAGCAAATAGTGGGATAATAGGATGTGTTGATAAGAGTTCAGATAATTTCACACAAACTATTATTCAAGTACCACCTTTGAACTTTCCAGCACCACTAAGCCAGGAACGTAACAGAGGCCCCCGCAGCCCTCAACCTGTCCAAAGGCCTCCAATCCTTTGGGGAGGACCCTTTCATCCTAAGAGCAATGAATATCTATGAGAGGTCAATGAATATCTACGAGATATGGGAGACAAGGGGGGCACTCATTACATTCTGCAGAGGGTGGGGAACATCAATTTGTGTTACATCAAAGCACTAAGCATGCACCTATGGCTGATATTTATCCATGAAAAAGGAGGCATACTAGGTGAAGTACATGTTTTTCACAACCCAGATTAACTTTTGGCAACCACAAACCCAGGCTGATGAGTGTATAAGGTGCAAGCTTCAGCCAGTTTGTGCCAGTATATCAATGCCTAAGTGGCATATGCGCCAGTTTGGCACTGTAGCAAAATGAAGAAATGCTCATTTTGATGGCTCCATGGTAGTGAGAGAGAGCTACATTTTGGTGACTCAATGGTTTTATGGAGTGTGATTCATGAGGAGTAGTTTAACCTTTTCAGATTCTTCTGTTGTTGACTCTCCATTCCACATAGAATCTCCTCTCTGCTCTCTTTTCAAGAGTCAGAGATCATCTTCTGTAGATTCAGAAGTTTTAGTTAATTCTTTAAGGATGGAGTTCCCCAGAGAGTACGGTATTATATGTGCCCAATCCATCAGTTTTTTACTAAAAGAAGAAAAATGTGTTCATTTATTTGTTTTATTTATGGTGGATCAGGGTCCTGCGTAGAGGGTGTTAGAGAGCTTTACAAAATGGTCATGTGACACAGGAAAAAATAAGGCAATTTACATAATCAGCGATAATATGCTATATAGCTGTGCAGATGAGGAGGCGTTTAGCAGAGGAGACATTTTACATTGCTCAGAATCCGGCAGTGGGTGCACATTAAGTAAGGCTTTAAGTAAGGTCTTGTCAAACATGCTTGTTTCCGGATCCTTTTGAAGGTAAAGATTGGCTTGGTCTGGCTGATGTGTACTAGAAGAAGATGCCACATGTTTGACACACTTCTCCCTCAATCTAGATGTCCATCTTGAGCAGAGCTCGGCTTCCTTGACATGTGTTTCTGGCACGGATCTTAATCAATCAAATAATTTCTTAAGCGCACTACTCACCTGGTAGCGTCTCAAGGCACGTGGGGGTGTTTACTGTTCAAAAAGCCATGTTTTAGGTGCTTTCTGAAGGTTAGGAGGTCCTGGGTCTTGCGTAGGTTGGTGGGGAGGGAGTTCCAGGTCTTGGCGGCGAGGTGGGAGAAGGATCTGCCACCGGATTTGGTGCGTTGGATGCTGGGGACTGTAGCAAAGGCAAGGTCTGCGGAGCGGAGCTGTCGAGATAGTACGTGGAAGTTTACTCGTTCATTGAGGTAGGCCAGTCCAGTGTCATGGAGGGCTTTGTGAGCATGGATGAAGACTTTGAAAATGATCCTTTTGTTGATGGGCAACCAGTGTAGGGATCTGAGGTGGGTGGATATGTGTTCGTGGCGAGGGAGGTTGAGGATGAGATGTGCGCAGGTGCATTCTGGATCCGCTGGAGTTTTCTTTGAAGCTTGGCTGTGGTCCCTGCGTAGAGGGCCTTGCCTTAGTTCAGTCTGCTGCTAATGAGGGCACGGGTGACTGTTCTTCTTGTTTCTAAAGGAATGCATTTAAGAGTCCTGCGTAGCATGCGAAGGGTGTTGAAGCAGGAGGATGATATGGTTTTGATTTGCTGGGTCATGGAGAGATATGAGTCCAGTACGATGCCAAAGTTGCGTGCGTGTGTGACGGGTATTGGGGGTGGTCCGAGGGTGGTGGGCCACCAGGAGTCATTCCATGCTGTCTGGTTAGGGCCGAAGATGATGATCTCTGTTTTGTTTAAGTTCAATTTGAGGTGGCTTGTTGTCATCCATTTGGCGATGTTGAGGAGTCCGGTGTGCAGGTTAATCTTGCCGGTGGCTGGGTTCCTGGTGAGGGAGTTGATGAGCTGGGTGTAGTCAATGTATGAGATGATGGTGATGCCGAGGGGGCGGAGGATGTTGGCAAAAGGAGCCATGTAGACGTTGAAGAGGGTGGGGCTGACGGAGGATCCTTGAGGGACCCCACAGATGATCTTGGTGGCTGTAGACCAGAAAGGAGGGAGGGGAACTCTCTGGGTTCTTTCGGAGAGGAAGAAGGTGAGCCAGTCCAGGGCCTTGTGGCGAATTCCGGCATCGAAAAGGCTTGCGCGGAGGGATTGGTGGCATACAGTGTCAAAAGCTGCAAAGAGGTCTAGGAAGATGAGGGCAACGATCTCGCCCTGGTCCACTCTGGTCCTGAGGTCATCTGTGCAGGTGATGAGGGCGGTCTCAGTGCTGTGGTTCTTGTGGAATCCAGACTGGTAGGCGTCGAGTATGTTGTTTTCTTCTAGGAAGCGAGACAGTTGTGCATTTACTGTCTTCTCAGTGACTTTTGCGGGGAAGGAGAGAAGCGAAATGGGTCGGTAGTTTGTGAGGTCTTCAGGGTCTGCTTTGTTTTTTTTTAAAAGAGCGTTGACTTTGACGTGCTTCCAAATACCTGGGAAGGTTGCGGTGTCGAAGCAACTGTTGATGACGGCACAGAGCTGGGGAGCGATGATTTGGCTGGCCTTGTTGAAAATGTGGCGGGAGCAAGGGTCTGTTGGGGAGCCTGAGTGGATGGAGTTCATGGTTTTGCCGATTTCTTCGTCGTTGGTGGGGGTCCAGGTGTTCAGTCGGTTGGTGCAGCAGGGTTTTGTGGTGTTGGTTGTGTCGGTGGTAGTGATAGTGGGTGCTGATGATGTGAAACTGTTGTGTATGTCTGGGATTTTCAGTGGAATTAGTTAGAGAGGGAGTTGCAGAGGTCTTGGGAGTGTGGAGGGTCGATGGTGCAGGATTTGGGTTTGGTGAGTTATTTGATGATGGCAAAGAGTTCCTTGCTGTTGTGTGTGTAGTTGTCTATGCGTTCTTTGTAGAAGGATCTGAAGCGTATGTGATAGCCATTTAGTTAGATGAATTGTCTTACGGATAATACATACAGCCTTGTAGCCACTCCTATGCTCTAGGCGAAGTCAAAGTAGTGATCTAGCGATTGATGTTATCCAAATGAGACAGCCTGCTGTAAGGAGGACCTCCTTGAAGGGATGTATGTGAGATTTAGTCAACCCATTTCTGGGCTGGCTTGGATAGTCAACATGTTTTAGAAGTAAACACTTGCAACTACAAAGAGGTTTTCATCAAAATCTGGTGCTTGTGGTCATCTCTTACACATGAAGGTTAAAGTGAATTGTTTGTCAAGTTTTACATAAAAAATATTTTTCTATGGTTGTTGTTTTAGGTTAAACACTCAAGTCTGTATTTTATTTGTCCAGTCACTGGGGGATTCCTGACACTGTTTAGGAGACAGGAGGAGAAATAATGCCTTCTCTGTATTCTGCTCAAGTTTCATTTAGTTATGAATATCTTAAGAGAGACAATTAATGCAAAAGAGCTGTTTAGGCATCCATACTTAATGTATAGTTGCATATCTTTCAAGCATTGTGTAAAGGAGAGTCCCTGTTTCTGTGGCTCCACATAAAGATTAAAAATCCTGAGGATCTGACCTTAATCGACTCCATATAAAAGTTTATCATCATATGAAATACTTAACCATGCCCATTTTTTCTCTTTTTTAATGGTATAATCTAGGTGCAGTAAGCAATTACTTTATCCTCAAAACACTTGCAATAATTTATTTCTCAACAGCATTGGGTAAAAAAGAAATACAACTCTTGTATCTTAACTATATTTTCTTTGAATATTTTTAACATCTTGTTCTATTTTTCTTGCCCACTCTAGCTCTCTATGGAAAGATCCTCTGGTGAGTGATGACCTACCACTCTGCATAATCAGAGGCTTTCTGTCAGTGAAACCAGGTGTGGCTGAATTTGCAGAAAACTCAGTCACTTTTGAAGATGGGTCCTCAGAAGACATCGACATAGTTATCTTCTCTACAGGATTCCTCTTCACTTTCCCTTTCTTGGACGATTTGGTTGTTAAGACCAGTAATGATAAGGTTTTGCTCTACAAGCAAGTCTTCCCACCAGAACTGGAGAAACCAACACTGGCATTCATTGGACTCATTCAACCAATTGGTTCCATCTTGGTTACCTCTGAGATGCAGGCGCGCTGGGTCACAAGAGTTCTCAAAGGTAGGTGAACAGCAGTCCAGTGTGTCCCAGAAGCAGTAAACAACAGTGGGACTGCTGACAGGCTTGCCTCTCTCATAGCATTTGTTATCTGTGTAACCACAGGAGACATTGTTGATGTCACTGGATGACAGTGGTTATGATTTATTTATTAACCGAGCAACTTCAGGGCAGCTTTGGTGAAGGAGTTGCCTGACCCGTGCTCACTGTACATTAGCTTTTGACCAATAACCAAGGTACTTTAGTGGCATAAAAAGTGCCTGCTGCCAGTTCATTAGAACAAAGCTTGGCCTGCAACACAATCAGACATACAACGGATGTTTGGACACTTTACACATTGGCAGAGAGCCTGGAATACTGATAGGGCTTAGATGCTCTTCTGAAGAAGAGCGTATTAGTTCTGGAGTCCTATTGCATAAAGCTGAAGGCTTTTCTCAGAATTAAGGTATACGGTCTGTGTGGTGAGTGGCTCTTTGTTAATGTTAGTGTGCCTCTGCCCGGTTCACTGCTGAAGAGTTTTAATAAGTATTCCACCATTGGTCTATGAGTGACAGTATTTGGGTGTGCCAGGCCATAGGGTACATAGATTGCCATTAGAAGATCATACTGGGCTGCTGCTTGTACGTACTTTAATCTTGGAATATGTGTCTTTGATTTCACCAGCTGAACTCCAGTTGCCATTGTAACCTCTACTTTGTTACAATGTTTGTGTCTTGGTAGTCTAAGGAAGATCCTGAAACTGAAGAAAAGCGGTGGTTTGTGCATCTCTTGTGAAGTAACTGAGAAAAAGAAAGTGCTTACAAGAAAAAAAGAAATGTACCTCATATTTCAAAGAGAAATCCAGCAGCCCTGGAGGCCAGTTTAATGCATAGCAGCACTAGTAAGAAAAATCTGACTCACCTGAGAAATCAAGCTTGAAGCTTGTCCTGAAGTGACGTTTGTGCTGTGAAAGAAAGAAAGTAAATCTAATGTTGTGGCCTGCAGCTGCTTCTAGAGAATGATGCCTCTTTGTTGAAGCGTAATTAGACCTATTCAGCCCCCAAACCTGCCATCTGTGTTATGTTATGTCATGTTATATTGTTATGTATAGCACATTAATCACCCAAGAGGTTATCTAGGTGCTTGGGCATGTGTGTAGGTTTATGGTTCCAAGGTGATTATATGAAGAGCCAGGTCTTCATCTTCTTGTGGAACTCAAGAAGGGAGGATGAGGAGGTTCTGATGTGTTGATCTAGAAGTCAACTTGAGCAGAGTTGGTTAAGGGTGCAGTAAGGGCTAGCGGAGTCTAGCAAAATTTCAAACAGCGCCAGTTCATGAAGTGTTTTAATTTTTTGTATGTAAGATCAGGCCGTTCAAAGAAGCAGACCAGTAGTACAGATAAAATTTACTTTTACAAATAACATTAGAATTTACAAAAACATTGACAAACAAAACAGTGTACCAAAGTGACGATAAAATAATAAAAAAAATGAAAATATTTACTTTAAATTAGTCTGAATTTTTAAGGAACAGTAATATTCTTCACGAAACTTTGTAATACAGAGTTCTTAATTGAGGTTTCCTGCAAATCACAATTACAAATTGCTATTCCATATGTATGAAACTCTTTTAAGTTTCATTTGTGATTATCAGTGGGTTGCAAATAGACCTACCTCTTGAATACTAATGAGGTAGGTCCTGGTTAGCAACCCATTGGGAATAGCTAAAATCACGGGGATGAGGACAACCATGCCTCTAAATAAACCAACCTTTTTATTTTAAATACAGCCTGTTTTCCTTGAAGGAAAACGTGATGCATTTAAAAAAAAAAAAAGTTTTCTTTTCATTTTTTAAGAGTAGGTTGGTGGTCCATGGGACCAACCTACTCGACAACCTCGCCAACCTCGGCCTCAAGCAACTCGTCACGTTGCCCACCCATACCGCAGGACACACACTCAACCCCATCTTCTCAGCCAGCAACCACGTCTCCTTCAGCCACACCACCGAACTCCACTGGACCGACCATCGCTGCATCCATTTCTCCTTCCAGAAGCCGGTCACTCACAACCTCACCATTCAACCCCCCCGCCGCTATTGGAACAGAATCTCAACAGAACAGCTGATTTCCACCCTCGCCCAGGCACCTCCTCCTAGGACCCGGGACTCCAACGCAGCCGCCACCAACCTGCATCAATGCATAGACGACTGCGCCAACACCCTTGCGCCACTCAAACAACCCTCGGACAACCACCACAGAGCCAAGGCCAGTTGGTTCACCCCGACCTACCGGCCTCCAAACGGGAATGCCTAAGAATGGAGAAGACCTGGGGCCTTGTACCTACCGAATCCAACCACATCGCCCTCAAGACTGCCACCCGCCAACATCACCAGCTGATCTGCACCACCAAAAGAACCTACTACAAAAGCCACATAGACACCAATGCTCACAACAACAGAGAGCTCTTCGGCATCATCAAAGAACTCTCCAACCCCAGGCCTTGCTCCTTCGAACCCCCGCCATCACAGGAGCTCTGCAACTCCCTCGCCACTTACTTCCATCGAAAGATCGAAGACATCCACAATAGCTTCAAACCCCAGACCCACCAGCCAACCACAGACAGCCACGAACCTGACGCACCAAGCAACATCAACCCTCTATGCGCCTGGACCCACATCAACAATGAAGACACTATCAACACCATAGCCTCCATCCACTCCGGCTCACCCTCGGACCCCTGCCGACACCAGATCTTCAACAAAGCCAGCGACATCATCGCCCCCCACCTCCGCGCCATCATCAACAGCTCGTTTGAGACAGCCACCTTCCCAGAGAGATGGAAACACGCCGATGTTAATACCCTGTTGAAGAAACCCAAGGCGGACCCAGATGACCCCAAAAACTACCAGCCCATCTCCCTCCTCCCCTTCCCAGCAAAGGTCATTGAGAAAATCGTGAACAGCCAACTATCCCGCTTCCTGGAAGACAGCAAAGTGCTCGATACCTCCCAATCCGGATTTCGCCACAGCCACAGCACTGAGACCGCACTCATTGCTACTACAGATGACATCAGGACCAAGCTAGACGAAGGCGAAACCGCAGCGCTCATTCTCCTGGACCTCTCCGCAGCCTTCAACACCGTTTGTCACCACACCCTTCGAACATGCCTCCACAACGCCGGGATCCGCGGCAAGGCCCTGAACTGGATCTCTTTATTCCTCTCCGGCAGAACCCAGAGGGTCCGCCTTCTGCCTTACCTCTCCGAATCCTCCGAAACCATCTGTGGCATCCCCCAGGGATCCTCCCTCAACCCAACACTCTTCAACATTTACATGGCTCCTCTCGCCAACATCGCACGATCCCACCACATCAACATAGCATCCTACGCAGACGACACCCAGCTGATTATCTCCCTCACGAAAGACCCTACAACCGCAAGAAACAACCTCCACAATGGACTTCACGCCATCGCCAACTGAATGGAATCAAGCCACCTCAAGTTAAACACAGACAAAACAGAGATCCTCATCTTCGGCAGCAGCCCCTCCACTTGGAACGACTCCTGGTGGCCTACCTCCCTAGGAGCCGCACCCACATCCACCACCCAAGTACGAAACCTGGGAATCATCTTGGACTCAGCACTCAGCATGACTCAGCAGGTCAACACAGTCTCCTCTTCATGCTACAACACCCTTTGCATGCTCTGAAAGATTTTCAAGTGGTTTCCCTTGGAAACCAGAAAGAGAGTCACCCCCGCCCTGGTCAGCAGCTGACTGGACTACGGCAACCCACTCTATGCAGTAACCATGGCCAAACTACAAACGAAAATGCAACGTATCCAAAATGCCTCTGCCCGACTCATCCTCGACATCCCACGCCACAACCACATCTCTGCCCACCTCAGAGACCTGCATTGCCTACCCATATCGAAGAGGATTACTTTCAAACTACTCACCCATGCACAAAAAGCCCTCCACAACACAGACTCACCTTCCACACTCCCGTCCGCCAGCTCCGCTCCGCCAGCCTTGCCCTCGCCTCCGTCCCCTGCATTCGCCGCACCACTGCCGGAGGAAGATCCTTCTTTCACCTCGCCGCCAAGACCTGTAACTCCCTACGGCTCCACCTACGCCAGACCCAGGACCTCCTGACCTTCAGGAAATGCCTCAAGACATGGCTATTCGACCAGTAGCCCCCCCAGCGCCTTGAGACCCTGATGGGTGAGTAGCGCGCTTTATAAATTATGTGATTGATTGATTGATTGATTGGGACCATAATCCAACTTGTATGACTTGAGGACGCAGGCTTGATATTGTCAATATAACGAAGGTCAGGCACTAATTAAATGTAAATTCTTTTGCTGTGTATGCTAATTAAATGCTGCAGTGCCTGAAAACCATTGAGTTTTATTTTTGGTGCAATACAAGCAAAAAAAACACACCACAGTTTTTGCTTCAAGTAAGTATGACTCTTTAAATAACCCATATACTTTCTATTAGAGAACTACAGTCAGACCATTGGTATGTTTAACTTTTCACCCAAAAAGTGTTTTTTGTTTCGAAATTAATTACATTAATTTTAATAACTCCTTATAGTTAAATCAGATTTCCTTCGTCTGTGTGGTTTTTTATTTATTAAATTCCTCGCTCAGCTAACGTTGTGTAGCCAGTTTACATGCTTTATTTTCTTTTTTGGCAAGCTGTGCCGCATGCATTTCCCTGAGGCACACTTGGCTGCTCGAGCCAGATAGAAAGAGTAAGTCAAATGTTTCTCAAAAAATGAGTTTACCTAAAATGAGGTTTACTGTTTGGGCTTTGTGGGAGATAAGTCACAGCTCACATCCAAACTGTAACCTCTCTCACCCCTAGTTTACTAACATATAATGTGTGTTATTGACAACAGAGAAATGACTCCTCATGGTAGTAGGTTGAATTTCACAAAACATTTTTAGGACTACACATGGAACCCACAATTGCTGTAGGTGTCCATATTTCCTCTGGTAATCTCAAACATCTTTGACCCTTTAAAAAAAGAAACACGCGGGTGCACATTTTTGGATCTTTTGAGAAGTGGGTCCTACTTTTAATCACCTTGAAGAAAATTATAGGGATTTACCATCAACATTTGTTTTCATCATGGCAAATGACATCCAACAAAACAAACTTGCCTGTCATTAAACATGATATACATCTACACTCATCACTATTGACTACAGTCCTCACCTCCCACACTGTCATAACCATTAATACTTCTGCTCTCACTGTCTATTTTTAATGCTCCACTAAACCATTCATCAGAACGACTCACCGCCATCCATACTTTTATATTATTCTGAGTGCCACCCACTAAACCTGTTCACATCATCCAGGATATCACTACTCCCAGTACTTGCCCCCTCTAACAACACTAGCACTAATAACATAATCCATTGAAACCCACAGTACCAGTTTCACATTGTTGTTCACCTTATTTAGTTTCATGTCTCATATCACTCACAAGGGTAAGTACACACAATACTGTGGGCACCCGGATCACAAATGATACACACCACATGCTCATTCACAATCCCTCAAAAACCACCCAGTCATACACACCACCTTTAAACAAAACTATTTTCTACCACTCCCTACTCATCATAAAATGTTCACCTACCCACCTGCGGTCACTAACACCATGACAGCAACCTATGTCACCCTTCACTAGTCACCTACATCACTCTTGTCTTGTACAGAACTCACATACAGTGTTAGAAACTGACCGTTTTTGTGCTTTTACCCCAGTTGTGCTGGATTGGTATCGCTGTTTTTTGTAATTTTACACACAGGGATCCAGTTGTCCATTTCCCAGTGTCTGTGCTCCGACCCTGTAAAACACTGTAAAATTGATTAATGCCCCATTGGCATATGTATCTTTCCAGTAAGTGCATAGACAGAGATCAGAAAAATGCACAAGTTAAATGTCACATGTGGACTACAGCCCATATTGTGCCATCAACTATACTGACAAGGACATACATGGATTCAAGCCAATATATGTAGCCTGACAGGCGCAGCCTTTAAAACCAAATGAAAAGCTGCCAACCTGACCTTTTTGACAGGAAAAATCCCTTATATAAATATTGAATATCTCATCCCTAAGTAGGCCTTGTAACCAACAAGTATGATTACGAGTATTTACAGGAATAAATGCAAAAATATAGTTTTGCTATGCCCCAAAACCTATTTTCATTGCACAGGGATGTGGGTGATCCTATGAAGAAAGGTAAGGTACAATTAAAAATTCATTTTTTGCCAACTCTGATTTGGGATAAGCTACAGAAAAGATTCAACCACTGTTTTGGTATTTATTAAACAATATTTAAATTGTACAATTGTATCTTTCATACAAATGCAAGAAAAGTAACTTTAAAAAAAAGATAAACTTTACTTACCTACATATAATTAGGATTAGACTGCCAGCAGCTGCCTCAGTCAATTGCTTTCCACTCAATGAGTTGTAAAAACTGGTCCCTGAGCATGATCAATCTCTTATGCCTTTTAGGAGGAAGACCTTGGCATGAGGAATGTGAATTAGCTCAGACAGGGCAGTTGGGTTCAGGACCCTCATTACCTGAACTAGGACCAGGCTGAGGCCTACCCCACTCATAGTTAAGTGTAAAGGGGGGCTTGGAAAGAGAAGCCCCATGATCCCAAGGTACAATGTAGTCAGCATTACACCAATCCAGTGAGGAAGGGTCCTTGTCCCAGAATCAGTTTGGTGTGGTAGAGGAGTAGGGGACTGTTCATTTCAGTAGACAATGTAATGTTTACACATTTTTTACCGCACATGACATTTACCCTGCAGTCTTCACTACATATGTAAGTAACGAAAAAGGGTAACGCTGGGACTAGCAGTAAAGGGATTAAAGGTGAATTTAGGGTTAAGTGGTGGGTAGACGTAAATGAGGGTAAGGTTGGTATTAGGGTTACAGGGTTGGTAGAGGTAATAGGATACTGTGATTTTAAGGTTAAGCAGTAGAAAAAAGTAGAGGGAGTTAATGGTGATTTTAGGGGTAAGGGATGGGTGGAGATAAAGTGAGGTAAGAGTGATTTTAGTTGTAAGAGGTGTGTCGATGTAAAAAAAGGAAAATATTTTTTAAGATTCCGTTTTTTGATAAGAGAGGAAAGGGTTTGGTCTGAATTCAAGGGAGGATTGGGAGGGTTACCCCCCAAAACAAACCAATAAAAAGGGAAAGACTTCAAAGGGTGGGCTACTCCTGTAAAACAACAATAACATTAGTTTAGTGTTTGTTTAAAGAAAGAAAAAGTTGTGGCTAGAAGTATAGGGGTAAAGGTGATTTTATGGTTCAGGGATGGGTAGACATAAAGAAGAGTAAGGGTGTTTTTAGGGTTACAGGGTGGGTGGAGTTAATGGGTTGAGGCTAATTTTAGGGTTAAGCTGTAGGAAGCTGTAGAGGGAAGTAAGGCTGATTTTAGGATTAAGTGCTGGGTAGGGGTAAAGAGAGGTAAGGGCAATTTTAGGATTAAGGGGTGGGTGTAGGTAAATGGAGGTAAAAAAGGAAAGGGTTTGTTAGGATTCGGTAGTGGAGAGAATGGGAAGGGAGGTAAGGGATTTTTATTAAATCAAGGGATGTTTGGGAGAATTACCCCTCAAAACAGACCAATAAAAAGGAGGAGCTTCAAAGTGCAGGCATGCCCCCAAAACAGACCAGAAAAGTTTTTTTTGGAGACTACCCCACCAAAAAAAAAAAAAAACAATTTTAAAAAATGCTACTTTTTGACTATTTTGTGCATGGAACTTTTCGGGGTGATCCAACAAGTGGGGGAAAAATAGTGTGGCCCCTAAAACGTGTTTTCCCCGTTCATTTTTACATAGGAACTTTAGACCCAGCTGCAGCTAAAACCGCTGAACTAATTTACAGCAAATTTAGCAGAAATCTATATCTTAGTCCAGAAAAGTGTTTTTTGTGATTTGGTGTATACCCGGTTGGTTATTTTTAAGCAAATAATGCTCAAAAACGTTGTATAGATCACTCTCTCGATGCTCCATAGACCTGACAGATCTCTTGCAGAGATCTGATTGGCTGCTACCACATCAAAACAATTTAGTGGCAGACACCCTAGGACTAGAGATTCAGTCCAGAGTCCTAAGAAAAATGCAAACAAAAGAGATAAGGGGGTAGGCTAGGGATACCCTGAACCCCTAGATCTGGTGGTGGAATCTATGTTCAAAGTAAAAAAAAAAATAAAAAAAAATGTGCACGTTCCCACACTTTTCCAGGGTGGACCAGGGCACAGGGGCTGGTGCATGTGATATTTAAGGGGAGTGGGAAAGAGGCTTTCTTTCCCAAGCCAGTAAGAGGCCCCAGGGACAACATCCACAGGGCCGATATTTTGTTAAAGGGGAAGGGGAGCTCAGACCCCCTCCCCAAGCAAGAAAAAGGCCCCAGGGACCCAATCCCCCAAAACTGTGTCAAACATAAAGGGAAGGGCAGCATGTGGCTCCATTCCCCAAGCCTTTCAGAAGCCCTGGGGGGCACGATTCCCCTGGGCCCATGTTATGATGAAGGGGAGAGAGTGTTGCAAACCTCCATCCTGGGATCAGGCTCAGGTACCAAGTCCTGAGGTCCCCAACCTCCGGGTCACCATCTATTTCCCTGCCCACGGGTATTGACAGGGAAAGTGCAGTGTTCCACCCGGCAGGAGGACAAAGCAGCTACTGCTTGGTGGGGGAGCAAATTATTTTCCTGCATGCACTCTCAGGCAGGGAAATACTGTGAATTGTTCCCACCCCACTGGAGGAAAAGAAAACTGCTCCCACAGGGTGGGAGCAATGCTACCTCCAGCAGCACTTGCGATGGATGTAAGCAGGGGAGTGGACAGGGCTGTGGGGTCCCTGGGCCTCCTCCCACAGTCCTCAACAAGGGGCATACTGTCAGGTGGGCAAACAGGGCACCCTACTATAAAATTAAAAAAGCTGGCTCCTGCAAGAGCAGGTAGTCATGTGGGCTGCGATGGGCCCTGGGACTCCATCTGCAGCCCCCAACAAAAATTAGAGTCGCGGTGCCAGAGTGGGCACTGGGTCAACCCTTAAATAAAAAAAAATGTGACAGGATGCCCTGGATGGGCACTGGGGCACTCCCTACTATATAAAAACAAAATGTCAGCTCTCATACAGCCATGAGATATGAGGCTGCTAGCCATCAGATTGTGGTGCTATGTGGGCCCTAAGGCTCCCCCTGTGGCTCCGTTCCAAAACAAAAGCAGTGGGTGTCCCTGGTGGGACTGGGACACAAAAAAAAGCCAAAAGTCACTTATTTACTATTCACTGTGCCTTCAAAGAGCACTCCATAATGCCCTGTTAGGGCTATTTACATAATAGCCTTTAAGAAGCCCCGGGACCACCATTCGCCTGGGCCCATATTATGATAAAGGGGAGGGAGTGTTGCAAACCTCCATCCTGGGATCAGGCTCAGGTACAGAGTCCTGGGGTCCCCAACCTCCGGGACACCATCTATTTCAGTGCAGTGTTCTCCCACCCGGCATGAGGACAAAGCAGCTACTGCCTGGTGGGAGAGCAATTATTTTTCCTGCCTGTGCTCTCAGGCAGGGAAATACTGTGAATTGTTCCCACCCCACTGGAGCAAAAGAAAACTGCTCCCAGAGGGTGGGAGCAATGCTACCTCCAGCAGCACTTGCAATGGGTGCAAGCAGGGGAGCCGACAGGGCTGTGGGGTCCGTGGGCCTCCTTCCACAGCCCTCAACAAGGGACATGCTGTCAGGTGGGCAAATAGGGCACTCTACTATAAAAGGAAACACGATGGCAAGAGCAGGTAGCAATGGGGGCTGTAGGGGACCTGGGACTCTACCTGCAGCCCCCAACAAAAATTGGAGTCGGGGTGCCTGAGTGGGAAACAGGGCATCCTTTAAATAAAAAACAAATGGTATGGGGTGCTCTGGATGGGCACTGGGGCACCCCTTACTATATAAAAACAAAATGCCAGCTCCAGTGCAGCCATGAGAAATGAAGCCGCTAGCAGTCACATGGTGGTGCTATGGGGACCTGAAGGCTCCCTCATGGCCCCTTCTTAAAAAAAGCAGTGGATGTCCCTGGTGGGACTGGGACACTCAGGAAAAAAAAAAAAAAAGTCACTCATTTAATGTTCACTGTGCCTTGAAAGAGCGCCCCAGAATGCCCTGTGAGGGCTATATACATAATGTTTTATTTTTGGTAATGTCCCTAAAAGTGGCATGGGCACCACCAAAATGTTTTCTTTTTTAATGTTGTGGGGGACTGCAATGAAGTTCTACAACCCTTCAGGAACATTAGGAAAAAAACAATATTACCCGATTTAAGAAGACTAGTGCCACAATAGTGTCATTTTATTTACGCTAATGTGGCGCTAGGCTTCAAAAATTGCTGCACTAGATTTACAAAGTGGTGCAATACATACATTGCACCACTCTGTAACCCTTTGCACCGCATTATGAATGCACCATGCACAATGCATGCAAAGGGGGAATTTACCCATTGGGGGACTGAAAAATGGAGCAGTGGAATCATTAGAGAATCCAATGTGTCATTTTTTGTGGCTACTTTTAACGCCTGCTCAGAGCAGGCATTAAAAGAGGGCACACCATTGGTTACAATGGACTCCTACGTACTGTTCAGGGTTAGAGCCAAAAATGTTGAACAGTACATTAATAGCGTCAAACATTTTGAGGTTATTGCCCCCTACCCTGCACCATCGTGCGCCATATGTTAAATACAACGCACACATGGTAGCAGTGGGGGGGCGCTAAGGGGTGCAAGAAAAGTGACACTGCACTGGGTGTAGCACCACTTTTCTTAAATCTGCCCCTAAGTCTTTGAATCCATGACCCCAGGAGAACTTGCCATATCTTTTTAAAAACAGTTCTCAAGCTGGAGCTTTTACTTTACAGGTGAGTGCAGCACCTTTCTAGGGATTGGTATACTATAGCTGCTTTTTATGTAGCCTGAAGATGAATGCTGCCATCTGTGAGGTGGTGTCAGAAAAAGACATTCATGGTCAATTATGAATTTCTAAACCCTAGAAGGAGAAAAGCAAGTAAAAAAGAAAAGATATATGCAAGCTGAAGTGAGTAGTGCTTGCAGTGCAACAACTCATCATATAGTTTATGTATTAATTGATGTGTTCTAGGACTTAACAAACTACCTACGGTGGAGGAACAGAGAAAAGAAATTGCCTGGAGGAGCAAAATGATAACAAAAAGGTATGAAATTTTAAATGGAAGGCCATCCCAATTTTTAATTGAAAGTGTAATTACTGTGGCAACAATTTGCAAGGGCGACAAACGTCATGAATTGGCCAGTTTGTCATCTTCTCAGATCTTTTCCACCATTTTTCTTGCTTAAGAATGTTCTTGAAAAAAGTTAATTTCTTTAATGGAAAACCTTCTCTTTGTGAATTTGTTCAGCTTTTCTTTTTAAAAATGTTGCCTACTTTATTAAGGTGATGACGTTTACAAAGTTATTAAAAAACGTGACCAATTTGGTGTAATGCATTTATGCTAGGCTTCTCCCACCTCTAATCTCAATGTCTTACTCAGAATTCCACATTTTCAGCATATGTAAGAATAGCATGGGCAAACAGAGGGCCATATTTATAATTTATACCTTTTGATGCAAACCAGCACCGGCGCTGGTTTGCGTCAAATATTTTACCTCCGTCTAACGCCCTTCCTACGCGCCATGTGGGTGCCTTATTTAAGGATTGACGTTAGCCGGTGCTGCGGCCTGGTCAGAGTAAAAAAAAAAAAAATACTCTAACCAGGCAGCGCCGGCATAGGGGAAAATGGGGGTTGTGCATCATAAAATGTGCAAGTCAGGTTTGAGTCAAAATTCATGGCTTAAACCGCACTTGCGCCATTGTTTGATGCACAACCCCCATTGAAATGACCCCTAATAGTAAGCACTTGCTTTGTGTTGTTCAGACATCACTTCCCATCTAAATTGCTGTTTTGCTCTCCTTATCTTATGACCGAGCTGACAAAACTTCTCTGGAATGCACGTCTTAGTTTAAAGAAGACATTTATTATTATTACTTCACCAAAAGGTTCCTGTGAGACGAGATTAGTAGGTTGGAAGCACACGGTTAAAAGTAGTCACAACAATGAAAGCAAAATATATCAAAGTACTTCTCAATTGCAATGTACACAGCAAATACATGTGATCATATTATAGCATAACTTTAAAGCAAAGAATAAAAGTCAAAATTCATCACCGTAGGGCCTATCACTGCTCATCAACTTTCTCATGCCTGCAAGTTGATGACTCCTGTTTAACTGCGAGAAAGAGATTTTCCACCAAAACAGGAGGTCAGGCAGCTGACGTCCGCTCCTGACTGAAGCCTTGGACAATTCCCCCTTGCTGCTGCCCAGGGACACCGTAAAAAGCCTGTTAACAGGCCCTTTCCTCCAATCACAGCCGGAAAAGGACAAGCTGGAGAGTGCCCAGGTCTCAAAGCTCACTCGTTCCCAGGCTGGATAGAGAGGTTAACACACTCTCTTATCACGCTAGGGCTCAGTGAGAATTAGAAATATGAAAAACACAGCTTGGTCTATCATGTGGAAAAACACAGCTCATCTGCAATGTCTCAACTGCAATGTCGAACTCCACGTTAAAGCCAATAGGCAACTAAACTGAATACAAAATGTAATGTCTAATGCCACGTTAAAGCCAATAGGCAGCTAAACTGAATACAGAATGTAATGTCTAATGCCATGTTAAAGCGAATAGGCAGCTAAACTGAATACAAAATGTAATGTGATACTGATGAACATTGAACAACTAATATGCGCAGTGGTGAAACACAAAGTCATTCGTCAAACACAATTAATGGCATAACAATTGCTCTTCAGAATTTCTAGGTCCTAAGTGCCATTCTGGCTGCATTGCACAAAAAAGATCATTTGGAAGATCGTTCGTACATCTTTTCTTTATCATGCTTCAGTGCTGAAATATACCCTCATCCTAAAGAGTTGTGCACCAAGTAGTAATCATCAAGGTAGTCCTGCCTGCCAGTCACAGTGTTAGGACACCACAAGCAGTATCACCAAAGACAGTAAATGCATAGTTTGCTTATGCTGTCCTCTGAACTGGGTGGTGCTATAGGCAAGCACCTGCATGGGTTACACAGATGGTTGCCTATGGTGCTACTCAAACTAATTTAACCAGTTTGTAAATACATGCATTCTAAACATTGAGGTGCATGAAATAACCTGATAAGGACCATACACAACCACCTTGCTGGAAATGCCAGTAGTTCAAGGGTAGTTGAAAGGTCCAGTCTACCTGTCCACTAAAAACAAGGTCTGTAGCACCTTCAATATCTTAAAATATACTATATATTCCTTATTGCTCAATTGTGATGGTTTACTGTGGTTTAACTTTCTGTTCTGCACTGTGCAGCCACAACTGTAATTCTCTGCATTTGTGCTACTTACTCACCTTACACATATTGTGAATCCCTGGCCTTACAAATCATAGTATCTGTGCACCTTCACCTGCCTGCAGCTCTGTTCCTAGCACTTGATCTACTCTTCTACCTACTTTGGGCATCCATTGCCTTGTTGATTTAACTGATTTTGTGGGTGCACCAGGCTTTTCCTTTTCTCTCTCCTGCTCAATTGTGAATCGCTCTTTGTATGTTTCCTGTGTGTACTTCTAGCTTCTGCAGACACGGTTGAGTACAGCCTATTGTTTCTCAAGATGTAAATTTCATAGGCAAAATGGTACTTCATTCCAGAGGAGAGTTTCCTTTCAACATTTTAGTCCGGTGATTGCTCCATTTTTCTCTACTGACAGAATATGATTGCCTTTAACCTATCCACTTCCAGTCAGGTGTTTCCTATAAATATCTTCCAGATGTGCCTTATTGTGTCTTAACTCATCAAGACTCATCCTCTGAGCCATTATGTTCTTCGCTTCTATGTTTGTTTTAAACTTCAGTTCTTATTTGTTAGTCTTCTGTCAAGCATTCTCACATTTCAATACTTCTGTAACTTAACCTTCAGCCATTGCCATCTCTGTTGTATAACTCCAGTTCAATATTTGCAAGCCTGAAGACTTTACACCATGTAACATCCTGCCAACACATACACAATGAAACATTTCACTATAAGAACTTATCCTGCCACTGGACTTTGCACCCTGAAGGTTTTCTTTGTGGCTTTGTGGCCTTTTCCTTCAAGTAATATTTGGCATTAAAATCCAGAGGGCACCTTTCTTCAACCTTTGTAAGTGTCAGTACATACATTATGGCCCTCATTATGAACCTGGTGGTAAATTCCGCTTACCACCACGCTGATGACTGCCAACTTACCGCGTCGGCGAAGGATATCTGCTCACCATATTATGACACACACACATCAATCCGACAGAATTCAGCCACAGACAAAAATCCGCCAGACCAAAGGTCAGTGATAAAGTGACGTATCAAAAACCACACAGTTATGCCAACAGAACAATGCCCACCACATTACGACCCACGAATCACAGTGGCGGACATTCAGCGGCGGTAAACCATTGGCGCTACACACCGCCGCGCTCACAATGGACACCCACAGATAAAACAACACCACACCGGACAATTCAAACAACACACACCTGACACCCATACACACACACCACACCCACACCACTCTAAAACACACACCTGCATTACCCACAACCCCTTATGAATACAAAATATTGGCACGAGACTGACACCAGACCATTGCCACAACTACATACATCCATACATCCCTCACGCACCCCACTTCACACACCCTAACACACCCTCACCAACATACATCACATAACACCCATGGCACCACACAGGCACCCCCATTTTACTGAAAAGGAGTTAAGGGTCATGGTGGAGAAAATTGTCAGGGTAGAGCCACAGCTATTTGGAGCACAGGTGCAGCAGATATCAATAGCCAGGAAGATGGAGCTATGGCGGAGAATCGTGGACAGGGTCAACGCTGTGGAACAGCACCCCAAAACAAGGGACGACATCAGGAAGAGGTGGTGTTGGCGCAGTCATTGACCCAGTGTATCCTTTGCTGCTCCCCCGCCTTTCTTGTTTTGTCATCCTGTCGTCATGTGCATTAGCATCATCTGGCGGATGAGCGGAGGCACCGGCGACGGAGGGAGCTGCATCCCACAGGACCCTGGAGGCAGAGTCCACCAATGCTGAGGGTGCCAGTGGGATGGAGGGTGAGGGGAGCACCACGGCGGAGACTGGAGGGGACAATACAAACTCTGATAACTCCTCCGATGGGGGCTCCCTGCTGGACACCGCTGTGATCACCCCAGCTACAGGTACAGCTCCCACCCCCTGTACCAGCACTGCCCTCGCAGCAGCCCCTCAGGGAGTTGCCTGTGCCCGCTCACCCAGGAATGTGGGCATCTTCTTTGCCCCAGGCACCTCAGGCCCTGCCCCAGTGAGACCTGCTGCCCTGAGTGAGGAGGCTATTGACCTCCTGAGATCCATCTCTGTAGGGCAGTCAACCATTGTGAATGCCATCCAGGGGCTGGTAACCCAGATGCAGCAATCAAATGCATTCCTGGTGGGCATTCACAGTGGATTGGCAGCCTAACAGAGATCAATCCATTCTCTGGTCTCTTCTCTGATGGTATGCATTGCCCCTTTTTCAACCACCCCTCCTCCAACGACCACTTCCCAGTCCCATTCTTCTCAACTCCAACCCATCCCAAGCACACAGCCAGATGAGCATGCACACAGGACAACACCCAAGAGTGTCACAGGCAAACACGAGCACCACACTTCATCCCACAGGCACTCACATAAACACCATTCATTTGCAGGCACTACAACATCCACAGCCTCCAATGTCTCCACCTCTTCCTCCTCCTCCACCTCCCACCCAGTTATGCCCACACTCACACCTGCATGCAGTACATCCATAGTCACTACCAGCATCATCACCACACCAAGCAGAACACACAACTCACTGGCAGACACCTTCACAACATCCATCCGTCCTCTGTGTCCTCTCCCACAGTGTCTGTCCCCCATCCTAAAGTACACAAACGGAAGCACTCAGACACCCAACAGCCATCCACCTCACAGCAGCATACCACCCATGCACCTGCACCCAATCCCAGCAAACATCTCCAACAACCGCTCCCTCATCCTCCACTCCCATTACTTCTCCCTCTTCCCGCCCCAATGTCCCTAAAAAGCTTTTACTTTCCCAGATTTATCTCTTCCCTACCCCTCCCCGTCCTGCATGTATGGGTATCAAGGACCTAGCCAAGCACCTCAGCCAAACAGCCTATGGGCCCAGTTTCATTAGCATCTACCTGTGGTGGAAAGGATTCCAGGCCACAAATACCGAAGGGGAAGGAGCCTTCACCAGCCAGCAAGAAGGGGAAGGAGCCTGCACCAGCCAGCAAGAAGGGAAGGAGTCTGCACCAACCAGCAAAAAGGGGAAGGAGCCTGCACTAGCCAGAAAGAGGGGGAAGGAGCCTGCACCATCCAGCAAGAAGGGGAAGGAGCCTGTACCAGCCAGCAAGAAGGGGAAGGAGTCTGCACCAGCAGTCACAGAGCCCCCACTGCCAGCTGTGGTTATGCAGCCATCAGTGAGTGCAAGGGCTGAGCAAGAGCCTCCCACTACCACCACCACAGTGCAGCCATCGGAGGGTGCTGGGGCTGAACAGGAGCCTCCCACTACCACCATCATAGTGCAGCCGTCATTGCCGGTGGATGCCATATGATCCAGCCTCCAGGAGCTGCTGTGCAACCTGCCACCACCAGAACCAGTGAGCAAGTCACCCACTCCAGAGACTGTGGCCTTGCACTCCCCAGGACAGAACACAGGGCATGTTGCCCCCTCCAGAACCAGTGGGCAAGTCAACCACTCCAGAGACTGTGACCTATCACTCCCCAGGACAGGGCACAGGGCTTGTTGCCCCCTTCAGAACCAGTGGGCAAGTTACCCACTCGAGAAACTGTGGCCCATCACTCCCCAGGACAAAGCACAGGGCATTTTGCCCCCTCTAGAACCAGTGGGCAAGTCATCCACTCAAGAAACTGTGGCCCATCACTCCCCAGGACAAAGCACAGGGAATGTTGCCCCACCTCCAGAACCAGTGGGCAAGTCATCCACTCAAGAGACTGTGGCCTATCACTCCCCAGGACAAAGAACAGGGCATGTTGCCCCCTCCAGAACCAGTGGGCAAGTCAACCACTCCAGAGACTGTGGCCCATCACTCCCCATGACAGAGCACAGGGCATGTTGCCCCCTCCAGAACTAGTGGGCAAGTCACCCACTCGAGAAACTGGCCAATCACTCCCCAGGACAAAGCACAGGGCATGTTGCCCCCTTCCAGAACGAGTGGGCAAGTCATCCACTCCAGAGACTGTGGCCCATCACTCCCCAGGACAGAACATAGGGCATGTTGCCCCCTCCAGAACCAGTGGGCAAGTCACCCACTCCAGAGACTGTGGCCTATCACTCCCCAGGGCACAGGGCGTGTTGCCCCCTTCAGAACCAGTGGGCAAGTTACCCACTCAAGAAACTGTGGCCCATCACTCCCCAGGACAAAGCACAGGGCATGTTGCCCCCTCCAGAACCAGTGGGCAAGTCATCCACTCCACAGAATATGGCCCATCACTCCCCAGGACCAAGCACAGGGCATGTTGCCCCCTCCAGAACCAGTGGGCAAGAGACACACTCGAGAACCTGTGGCCCATCACTCCTCAGGACAAAGCACAGGGCATGTTGCTCCCTTCAGAACCAGTGGGCAGTCACCCACTCCAGAGACTGTGGCCCATCACTCCCCAGGACAGAGCACAGGGCATGTTGCCCCCTTCTGAACTAGTGGCAAGTCACCTATTCGAGAAACTGGCCAATCACTCCCCAGGACAAAGCACAGGGCATGTTGCCCCCTTCCAGAACGAGTGGGCAAGTCCCCCACTCGAGAAACTGTGGCCCATCACTCCCCAGGACAAAGCACAGGGCATGTTGCTCCCTCCAGAACCAGTGGGCAAGTCATCCACTCCAGAGACTGTGGCCCATCTCTTCACAGGACAGAGCACAGGGAATGTTGGCCCCTCCAGAACCCGTGGTGCCTGCCTATTTGCCAACTGATGCCCCTGCAGTGTACTCTCTTTATTTGTGCAGGGATTGAGTGGGGCCTTGGACTTTGCCCTGTGGCTAAGTGGCCCCTGTGAAATGTGGACTGGGCAATGTCCCTCTTTTATACATTTGTACATAGCTGTTGCATTGCCACATCGACTTATTATTTTTGATGTTGATCTTATTACAATCACTTTAGTCAATTCCTGTTGCCCTCGCATTATTCAGCCAATTTTCGGGGATAACTTGTTTTCTTGTGCAGCTGGTTGTGTGTATGGTGTGTGTATGGGGTGTTTGTTGTGTGTGTGTGTGTCACTGTTGTTTTCCTCCCACACTCCCTTGTGTGCTAGGCGGCTGTACTCATCGTTGTCATCTTTGCCGGCGTTGGTGTTCATGGTGGAGCATAACGTAGAAGATCATCGGAAAAACTTGCAGTTCTGGTTCATGGCGGCGTGGTTCTTCCCTGTATCTCCAATGGTGAGTCCTTTGACTTCTGAGTTCTGTTTCTGCCAGGCTTTTGATGGCGTTGGTACCGCCCCAGAAATGATGGCAGATTGCCATGTCATAATATGGTGGGTGGAACTTTGTCTTCCGCCTGGCTGTAGGCGGCTACCGTTGTGATGACTGTTGTTTCCGCCCTGACAGTCAGTGTGGTACATTGGCTGTCTTTTGGGGATATCACTGCCACTTTATCACCGACTGCCAGGGTCATAATGAGGGCTCATGTGTTTTGGAAGGGACTGTTTCCAGCCCTTTCCAGGTCGCCACAAGGAATTACTGGCTTCTCTGTTCTCACTGATCAACTTCAATGGCTGTTTTTGACTGCAGAGCAGCAGAGGACCCAGATTGACAGTGTTCAGAATGAAAATGCAGCTTTTAGGCAAATCCAAGCTGCATGCTAACCGCTATATTCAGTTTCCATCCATGTACGATCTGAATATGGGAAATGTTGGTCGAAATGTACACAAAACTGTATTGGACAGCAGGGGAATCTGATGCAAATCCAGAAGATGATAAACATGTATTATTTACAAATAAATGGCATAGCCTTAATCAAATCAAACTTTCGCTTATGGCTGTGTCAAAGGGAGGATGGAGTGCAGAAAACCCAGTTTCTTTAAAGATTATATACAGAGGTTTCTTAGATATTTCTCATTTGTTATTTAGGCTGTTACATGCCTTTTATCTGATTGTGTTGCTGCTCTTCATCTGTTTTCTGTTTATTCACTGTCTTTCCATGTGTTTTGATCATTTGGGATTGGTTTGGTGAATTATGTTTTGTTTCGAAAGAAATATGTTTGATGTCTTTTACCTGTCATCCTCTTTGCCAGTCTTCCTATATTCACTCTGTGTGACATCACAGTTTACATGAGGTTCTGTAATGGGCAGAAACCAGTGGTTCTGATGTTGGTTATAGAGTAACCAGTGGCTAAGGTTGAATGAAACCTACTTGATCTTAACTGTCTCATGGTACACCATCTTTTCATAATGACTTCCCACATTGAGTTTCAATTTAAACGATATTGGAAATATTCCTAATATATTACCATGATAATTGTGCCCTCAGTGGACAATGACAGACTTTTAGGAACAAAGCTTCTCTTATCCATAGCTGAAGTGGAAATTGATTTCAGTTGAATATACATTTTCACCACAATTACTGTATTCTTGCCTATATTACAGCGGTGCAGTCACACCTCTATACTTTAGGTTGACATCTCACTCTATCAGAAAACTCACTCTTGCTCCACCCATTGATCAATTTGAACCGAGCTTGAAGGAAACTGCCTACAATATTCAAGATTTCATAATAAACTTGTGCAGGTTGGTCAAAGAGTTCAAAAGTTATAAGAATGTGTGGCTGCAGGGCCTTTGAATATCTACATCACAAAGGGGAGCCCATACACTGGGTGGACCAGGGATGGTGTTAGCCTCAACGTCTATGAGAAAATGTGTCCCTAGAGATAAGTTTAAAATAGCCGTTCAAGATACAGTCAAGTAGAAAGGACTGACTTAAAAAGGGAGGTTGAGATTAGAATTTTAAATAACCATGAAGATTTACTACAAAATTTAAAAGTACAATATATAATATAGTAAATTCAGATGCAACAGTTATCTCATTCAGTAGTCTCAAGGATATTTTGGGTCCTGGGCAAGATGGATTTTGGGACCCCTGTTCAGAAGAACTTTGAATGTATTACCCATTTTCAGATAATTCAAGCAAGATTGATGCCATAGAAACATTAGTCAAGGGGTTCAATATGAAGCAGTTGATCTATACCTTGCCAAGGGTCCAAACGTCCTTTAGATGCCATTAGGCCTAGACAGACAGAGACAGAGGTAGGTGGAGAGGTGAGAGGTTGACATACAGAAATAAACAGAGGTGAGAGAGAGAAAGTTCACTTTTCCAAGAGGGTTTTTGGAAGGTAGAGGCCCTGGGCAATTGCCCTCTTTGCCCACCTCACTGATCCCATTGAATTACATAGAAATAATTTGCCATGAGGGCCATTAAAAGGAGAACTATATAATAATGGGCAAAAATCAAGGAATTGCTAAGTCTCGAATGTGCACTAATATGAGTCAGAAATCATACAGGCTCAGGAAAGGTCTCAAAAAGAGCTTTGGCTCACCCACAAATTCAAGGATTTAAATACAGTTGTCTTGCACGGACATTACTAAGAACTGCAAAGTCAGCATGGTATGATAATTGTTCCAACAAATCAAATTTTAACAATTTTAAACGTCACATAACCCTATTAATTTATCAATAACCCATGACATGAATATTGATTCACCCCTTCTGACCTAGTGTTATTCGAAGGTATCAGAACAAAATTGTTACATACACAATAGTGAACCATTGTGAATACCTTATGCAAGCAGAAGGACCCTGGTAATGTTGTAAAAGGTTTTATTCTAGCAATCTCTTCAAGAACAGTGTCATTTAGAAATAAACAATCTGCATCTTGATGCATGTAGTGTCAAGCGATAAATACAAATGCAGAATGAACATCATGATATACCATCCATTTTGAACAAGATGGTTTTGAAGTCTAACTACGGCCTTCTTAGCATGATTTTGTTTCACTTACATTAGCTCCATGTTAGAATACACGTCTGAATTGAAGTGCAGGAAGACTAATATTAGTGCTCATTTTAGTTTAATTGTACAAAAGTTCCTTCAGTGTCCAAAAATATTCTGTTTTACAGATGGCCTTTACCAAAAGCAACTACAAAAATGCTAAATAGAAATTTTTATTTGGTGTATTTTCTCGAAGCTATTTTACAGCTATTTGCAAGCAAACAAAGTCCACTGCACTAGTGCTAGTGCTGTATATTTCAGGCCATGTTCATAAATATTGTCATTTCTTTCTAAACTGAACACCCTCAATGACCATTGGACAAAAAGTGGAAATGTCTGAGAGCATTGCTATTAAAATTCCAGAAAATGCAGCATCGAAAGACCATATGTTGCATTAATGCAAAAATAAGCAGGTGCAATGCCCTGTGCCAGACACACCAGAAACTGAGGGTCATTTAAGTGCCTTAAATTATTTTAATCCGCTTTCCCGATCAATACAAGGCTAAACATGACAGAGGGGTTCTTGGGTGATCAGAGGTGGAATGAAACATAGTTATCATAAGATCCATAAAATGTAACTGTCCAACCAATGCCTATGTGTACATAACGCTTTCACTAATAATTTACACTATAAACGATTTCAGATTAATGGAAATACACCTAACACCATATACAAGTAGTATAAGGGGATACCGTCCATCAAACTTTTTTGAGAGGTGCCCTGCCCTGTGATTACATAGGCAATGATGTAGGCAATGACGTGGGTACCCCGCCCCATGATAACATAGGCAATGACGTCGGTGTAGGTGAGTCACGTGGGTTGTGACATGGTGTGAAGCTGTGTTAGTCATGTGGCCTGATGCTGTCCCTAGTGTGTAGGTCTAAGGGTTGTGTGAAATGGCGGCTGTGCAAGTGTGCGGCATGCTTCTTGGCCTAAGAGGATGAGTCTGGGCATGGCAGACATTCAGGACCAAGTGGCTTCTTAGGGGGCCACCTTACAGAGAGGAGCATTGGTATTGTAAGGCCAAACCTCCACACTGCTGGCTAATCCAAAAAGAGAAGCTGAGCAGATGCTGCAAAGGTTGTGACATATGGTTAGCGTTATGTGTAAGCCCTCAACGTATCAGAGCCATCAAGGAGAGCGTGTGACCGCTATGTGTTGTAGAGGCGTATGCTCTTTTTGAACCATTGAATACATATAAGGAGCTGGCTAGAGCAGCGTGGCAAACCATGAACCGTTGCTGAAATAGGTTGTCATGGCATTATGAAGAAATACAATCCGCTCACCAGAAAAGCCGCCTCCTCAGAGGCCCAGAACACTATCAATAGGTATTATCGGACCCTAATACCTCTGGTGTTGGATGAGAATGCATAGCTGGCTGCCCCTAAAGATGGGGGATCCAACATTACCAGTTTTAAAGAGGAACTTTGCCAGCTGCTTGAAAAGCTCAGCCTCAAGGATTTGCTGCAACTGATATCCCCTATTAAGGTTGACAGCAGTAGCAGCAAAGCTGTGAAAGACAAATTAAATTATGCAATCATTTTCATTGACACTGAAGATGATGAAGAAGGTATAGCACCACTGAATTCACCAGTCTTTGAATATATGGGCTTTCAGGAGGACCCTGATCCAGGGGCAGTCGTCATATAGCCGGCAAGTATAAACTCCAAAGCCCCTTAGATACCAATGGATCTATGCGACTCGCAAGATTTAAGAGCAGCGGCTGATTGTAGAGAAAATGCTGAGGTTAGTAAAAAAACACAGTATAGACAATTATTGTGTATATGCTGATATCATACTTTTATCTAATAGTTTGTCTTTTGCTTTCAAAACAACTGCAAAAAGAGATGCTCTAGAGGGGTCGTTAACAATGTAAATATTTACTGCTTATGCTGTTCCAGACAGTCTGAAAGTATTACAAGCCAGAACAAAGAGCTGCGTAAGAAATTAGTTTGCACCTGGAATAGCATCGATTTTGAAAAGGAAACTCCGAGCATACCCTATGATGCCATATGGCCTGTTAAAGGGTTTTGCAGCGACTGTTGTGAACACGTGTTAAACATGACTATTATAACATATGTTATGGGCATAAAATTAACAAGCCACAGCAGGACCTTCACGACTGTCCATACGAGTCGTACACTGAAAGAACAATTCAACACATATGTAGCTGGTTAGACTCTCACAAGGTAATTACGTTGTTACGGGTGGTGTACGGGTTGTCAGCTGTGAAGAAATGTGTCCACGCTGATACGTGGACACATATCAGTGTGTTGTCGAGATCCGATGCGCGGTTGAGCCCTGCTCAAAACTCGAATGCATACAGGGGCTGTGCACCTATTTTGACAAAAGATTGAAAGAAAGGGTCATAGAAAGATGAATGTGTGATATTTATTATAAATTTTTTATAAAGATATATTATTATAAAAATAGAAGAATGGGGTCTTTAGCCCCACAAAAGTTGTTTTAAAAACTACAGAGGTCGCAGATAGCGGACCATAACTGTGTTATTTAATGCTACACGCCCCAGTATTTATCCATTGTGGGGTAGCCATGCGTTGATACACCAGTTGGCGATGTCCAAAGACCATGCACGTGAGTTAAGACTTTCACCATTGACCGGGTACATCATGCTTTGGAGCTTATGACTGAAGATTAATTCACAAATAAAGGTTCTGTATTGTCTGACCTAGAACTGTATGAACTGTTGAATGCTGACAGTATCCTGAGCGTTCAGAGTTATAGGCATCAGAGCAGGGAGTCATGTCTAGAGCTATTAAGTCTATACCTAAAAAAATATCAATGCTTGTGATGCTGACACGTAGTAAAAGGAACGGCTCTGAGTAATATGTGTAACATGTGTCGTACTATGTATACGTAGGCAAAAGGCCTCACAGTGTCCAGCAGCGTTGACAACGATGAGCTAGGTACTGTGAAACATGAAGTACACTGTGTTTATGTTGTGCTTGGACACTTTTATTTTTTTAAGTAAAATGTTCTTACAGAAACAGGCGTCTTTCAATTCATGGGTTGTAACGACAGCAATCATGTCAAAGGATGTGTTAAGGAGGCTTTATTACGATGCACTAGGGGTTGGAAGCGCCAAAGCTCTGTGTAGAAGGGCTTGAGTTGAAAATTAATCTGTAAACCGATCAGGGGTGAAGACTTGGTTATCAGGAGAAGAGGCGTATTCACTCCACAAACCAGCCAGGAGATGTTTTAAGAGGAGGGCCACAGTTGTTAGCGTGCAGCTAGATTATCAGTGGCAGGCGGACATAATCAGTCTTCAAGATCTAGCAAAGCATAATAACGGGGCAATGTATATATTAACAGTCATTGACGTATTGTCCAAGTTGCCCATGGAGAAGCGTTATACGATAAAAGTGGTACCAGCGTCACCGCCACCTTTAAAGTCATCTTCCAGGAGAGGTTGAGTACCTCAAAAACTACCAACAGATGCTGGAAGAGAATTTTTAAACAAACCTTTTCCGAAAGTTTTAAAGCAGCACGCTGTTCAGCATTTTGCAACGCACACCGAGGTAAAAGAGGCAGTTGTATAGCGTTTTAACAGAACTTTAAAATCAAAGATGTGGCGATATTTCACAGCCAACAATACCTACAGATACGTGGATGTTCTACAGGCTTTTATAGATGTTTATAACAACAGTTTCCATAAGACCATCAAAATATGTCCAGTGGAGGTAACAGCTGATATTTTGTTAATGGTGTGGAGAACGTGTATGGGAGTCATCTTGTGGCGAGGGTCAAGAAACGTGTTTTAACTGAAGGGCATCATGTCAGGGTTTCAAAGTAGAAGGGTGTCTTCACCAAAGGCTACCAACAGACATTTAGCGATGAGATATTTATAGTGGAAAGTGCAGTGTTTAAAGGAGGGGTATATATTCACAAGTTGAAGGACTACGACGGGGAAAAGGTAACTGGTGTCTTTTACAACAAAGAGTTTCTAAAGGTGCTCTACAATCTGAACAGAGTGTACAGGATTGAAAAGGTTTTGAAAAGGAAAGGCAGCGGAGCTAAGAGACAGGTGCTGGTCAAATGGCGGGGTGGCTCGAGAAATTTAACAGTTCGGTGTTGGACAGCTCGCTGCACAGGGTGTGAGGTTGCACTGTAAGCGCCGATATGGAGACCTCCCCTTTTTATATTACCCTACTGTACAACGCCTCGAATGACATGTTCCTCGACAATCAGATTTCTAATTATACAGTGAAACTGTCTAACCCAGTGGACCTGAAAGGGTCTTGTGAGGTGGCCCTAAAAGAGATACAGTACCCTAGAACGTGAATACATTTACAAAACACAAGGCTAAATTCATCATAAAGCGCTCTCAGGACTTCATGAGACTCCCCGTGAGTTTCCCGGACAGGTATTACACCACCTTCTCGGCGGTGGTCGACACCATCAACAGAGCCATAGCCGGCATTGAAGAGTATGCAAAAATATATCTGGTGTCGGATAACGTTAGAAGAAAAGTGTTTCTTAAAGCCCCAGAGCTCAATATCAGGTTTACCTGTACCAGTAAATTACAAAGGGTTTTAGGGACCGCACAACATGTGAAAAGACAGGTGGATCCAGACCCTAAGTGTCCTGATATTAACAATGGATTTTATACACTCTACGTGTTTAAGGACTTCGTAGAACCTGGGAGGATAGGGAATAGTTATTCGCTGTTGTTGAGATGGGTCCAGGTGAAGGGAGAAAATAACACAATGGTTAATATACAACATCACAAACTCGACTACGTGGCAATTCCTAAAAATCATTTTGACACTGTAACCATTATAGTCTATGATGATCAGTAAGGACCGGTGGCCTTTAAATAAGGGACAGCTATTGTTAAGCTTCATTTAAGGCCACATCGTGACTATTAGGCAGTTGTGATGGTCATCGTGAAAACATATGGGGACCCCTCTCTGCCACAGGGACTATTGTAGAGTTCAGGCCAGCTTTGGAGGATCGCTGCCCTACTTTCAAGGGGCCGCTGTTATGTACAGGGCTGGATTTGGGGTCTTCTTTCTGAGTTTGTTTGGAAGAGCCATGCCTTTCTTGAGAAGAGGGTACAAAATTGCAAAACCTCAAGTTAAAGCGGCGGCTACGAACATAGCCCATAACGTTGTGAGCTCTGTAACGTCGGCTGTCGCCGAGCTCATGAACAAACAGCCCCAAGAAGGAGCTGGGTTGTAGTACAAGATGCGTGCGGGTGTTAAAAGGAAGTGAAGTGGCCCACCAATGCCCTTTAAAGAACAGAGGACTTCTTCAAAAGGGCCACACAAAGGAAGAGTCGTATAATGTAAGAGATCTTCCAAGAAAAAGAGAACACACTCTGGTGCAAATATTTTTTAAATCAACTATCATGGCCTTCGTACACTGCGCCTCAGGTGAATGTGCCAAATCTGAGCTAGATTTGTTTTTTTCTAAAGCCCACACAGACCAGCATAAAGAGAACAGCTCTTTCTAGCCACTCTGATGCCTCTGGCGCCGATAGTGTTTTTGTGTCGGGGTCCACGGATATGTATTTGGATTTCAACAACACTCTGTTGCACCTCGTCTGCAAAATAACAAAAGCAAACAGCACCAACATTGAGGCCGATGCTAAAGTGGCGCTGATTGCCTACACCGTCGCAACCATGTTAAATCAGGTGGACATGAACCTGGGCGATCGTCTCGTCACACAAAGTGATAACATGTAGGCCTACAGGGCCTACATAGAGAGTATTCTAAATTACAGTTGTGAAGCCCTGGACACACAGCTTTCAGCGGGGCTCTTCTACAAAGATACTCACGTGCATTTTGAGGACAGAGCATTGGACGGGGGCAACAATAGTTTTAAAAAAAGAGCTAGCTTCGCCACCGGCAGTAGACAGTTTGACCTCCTGGGACGCATACATTCAGACCTTTTCTTCCAAGATAAACTTCTAGTCAACGGTATCAATCTTAAGATCAAACTCAATTGTAACAAGGACGCGTTCTGTCTCATCAGTGGTGACTCGGAACAGTATAAACTGGTTATATTGTCCACAAGCCTGTTTTTCAAGAGAGTGAAAGTGTCACTGAGTGTCAGATTGGCCCACGCCAAAGCTTTACATCTATTGAACGCCAAGTACGCCATTGAAACTGTGGCTCTGAAGATATTTAGCATCGCTGCAGGCACTAGATTAAAGCAGCAGCAAAATCTATTCCTGGGGCAACTCCCCAAACGCATCATCATAGGGTTAGTGGACAATACAGCTTTTAGCGGTCTCTATACTTCTAACCCTCTCAACATCAAGTACTACAACATCAACTGCGCTGCTTTGGTCCACGAGGGAGCTGTTATTCCCCCAAAACCATTCACCCCGCGCTTTGGAACATCCAATTTTGTCAGGGACTATCTCAGTCTGGTCTCCATAACGGGGAAACTCCTGCGTGACTCAGGAGTCGTTGTTTCAAGAGAGGGCTATGGGACCAGCTACACGCTGTTTGCATTCGACCTGCCTCCTGACATGGAAGACGGTAACCACTACAACTTGATCAAAAATGAAAATCTAAAAGCTGAAATACGCTTTACACAGGCGATGGCTACCAATGTGACCATGAATGTTTTCTTTGTATTCGACAGCGTCATCCAAGTCAATCACGCCCGCAGATTTTGTTTGACTATCATTAAAAGACTGTAAAATAGACACTGTGCAGATACGTGACTTCTTAAGCAGTCATAAATACACTAAGAAATCCGTTTTAGGTGTATTTCCTAGGGATGGGTTACCAGTGGAGATAGGCCCAGAAAGACCCTGCACACTCGTCTTTAACACTGCATTACAAGGGTGGTACACATTGGGCGGCCCTGTTCCTGGATGTAGACAAGATTATAGTGTTTGACAGTTTGGCGGAGTTCCCAGAGCATAACATTTATACAAAACCGATATTTAAATATGTTTTAAAAAAGCAGCACCCACGGGCGAGTATAACAAGATGGGTGTGCAGGATTCTCTAGCCAACACCTATGGGGAACGGTATATATATTTAATTAGTAAAATATCTCATAGTATGACGTTTAGACATTTTTTTAATCTGTAGCCTACCGATCTAGTAAACAACGACAGTATTGTTATGAAATATGTGAATGAAAACTCAAGGACTATTTCGAGCTTTGATAAAACAGAATACAGTGTTTGTCAAAAGTGTAAGGCCTTGAAACGCCTCTATTTGTACTGATTGTCTAAAATATAAACGTCTTAAACATGAATTCAGACTCTGCAATTTTTATTCACACGCCCCACATTTTAAAACCCTTTTAAAAAAGATGGCGGACTACTGTTGAAAAGTTAAGAATGTTTATAACAAACAGTTTTCAGCACAAACATTTACAAGGGTAAAGAAATAAATGAAGCAAAATTCTTTTGAGACGCAAACCTTTTAACAAAATGTACAAGTGTTCTGAGATCATGATAACATTAGAGCGGTAGCCAAGTGTTCATTTTGAATAGTTTTATTTTAGGCTCCATAGGTAGAGCGTTGCTGCTCCTAGACTGTGTTAGCTGTGGAAAGAAAGGCGATGTCAACACGTTGAGACTCATGGTAAAAACACCAGGGGTCAGATCTTTCAAACTTTCAAGCCTTCACCGGTGGTCAGCGTTACTGACAATTGTGGAAGGAATGTTGAGTTCCGCAGATGTGCCTAGAACTGCTCCCATCCTCTAGGACCGTTTTGGGTCGATAGTGTTTTGCTGTACATGAGACCTCTGACCAGATCGTACATGTGTGATCCAGCAACCGGTTGTCCCTTGTAAACAAATTCACCCTGGTAGTTCCAAGAGGTCAGATCTTTAGTAGCAGTCATTTTACCGAGCAGCATTTGCGCCGCCCCTCTATATCTCTGTCATATTTTTTAAAAGGTCTTTGACAAAGGTGTCTGTGGGAACTTGGGGCCTTGGGTCTTGAGGCGTACTGGGTCTTTTGGCGGCTGTTCCGTGTCGGGTATATACAGAGTCAGTCTGTTTATTTCAGCGTTATATTGTTTCTAATACTGTAGAAAGTTTTGAAGGGCTCCTGAGTAAAGCTCCGCTTTGTCGTGTGGTTTTAAATTGGTTTGGTTCAAAATGGCTTTGATCTCAGCATTGAGACGCTGAGCCTCTTTTCTGCGTATGTCCCAGACGTCAGTGGTAGAAGGGCCCAACTGTTCCAACTGTTGGCGAGGCACAAGGTAAATGTTTTGGGTGTGCTCCATCAAGTCCTCGACATGAGACCTGTAATTAGTGGTATAACTATACCCAGCAGCGCCCCTATAAAACCTCCAGACCAGTTTCTTTTTAGGAAGGAGCAACATCCTTTTATTGCTGAGATTCTTAATGTGGCGCTTCATCAACATGAGGAACTGGCTCCTTGGAATCGGGACATTAACTTTCAGGGTGAAATGGCAGTCACTAAATCGTCCGAAGCCGTGCACAGGATAGCCTTTCTTTTCAAGGGGCTGGCTGGGACCAGCATTTTTAGGCTGTCTAAGTTACACCATAGCCACGCAGACATGGTCGCAACCTTCTATTATAAGGTTTGGAGTGTAAATGTTACAAAAGTCTTTTTAATGGGTCTTTTAATAGACGTTGAGGCCTGTTTTAGAGGTTTAAGTGACTGGGAAGTTAGGTGGGAAAATACTGGAGCATAGTTTGCAGTCTTCTAGAGTATTGGGTGTTAAATCTACCAGTAACTAACTGTGAGCTTTTGCAGTAGGGTCGTTAAACCCTTCCATGAAAAACTGAATGTTTCCGGGGTACATCTGTTTAGCTATAATTGATATCTGAAGCTTGTCGCTGAGGCTTTTAAATAAGACCAGGTAGAAGGCATTGAGAGTTATAGAAAGACTGCTCTTACCCTTGTAAAACAAGTTCTGCACAATGTAGCATATGCTTAGATTATGAAGATGTGAATATTGAGTAAACCCTCTCAATTTCCGGGTGGTCCCCACTGTCACGCATGCATGAGATCGTCCACAATGACCATGTTTATAAGGTGTTTAGGTAACAAGTCACCGTTGAGAATACTGGGGATGCCTTCTATAAATCTGATGTGCGGGAACTTTAGGGATAGTTCAGTGTAAAGATTTGCAGGCAGGAATAAAGCCATACAATGTTGTTAGGGGTCTAAGATAAACCACCGGAAGCATTTTCAAACAGTTTCTTTATAAAATTACTTTTAATGCTATTTGAGGGACCTGCTAAAACGCAGTAGAATGGATGTTGCATCCTGGTGTCCATAGCTGTTGGGGGTTCGCACCTCCAATGTCTTTTAATAACCATATGGCATTGTTTTGTAGTCCTCGGACAGGACCTTTTTATCAAACACTACTCGCAGGGTTTTACACAATGGCTGTGTTGTAATTTCCCACCTGTTTTGGGACCTGACTATGCTAGGGTGATTTACGACTACTGTTTTATTATTTTTGCGATCGCTCGATGCATAGTACTCGTGCACCAGACCCTTCAGACTGTAAACATATATTTTAACCATATTGCTGATGTTTAACGTGATTCCCTTGACTTTCATGCAAACCTTGTTGTTAGAGGTTTTGTAACTATAGGTCTTGGGTCCGAAGGAGGTGTCCTCAAGTATGTACTCATCCTTTTCAAGCTTACTGGTCAAATCCCTTAGATAATCACCCAGCGCAGGATCTTCATGACCCTCTTTACTCACAAAAATAACAGAGTCTGTTTTGTGGTACAAACAACGATCCTGAAGCTTATCAGGCAACCTGTAAAGCTCTAGACGAGCTTGAGAGGTTGTGAAGCACACTATGAAGATGTTTATATTGTTACACGTTGTGGGGTACTCTTTGGCATATTTCCAGCATAGAACGGCTGTCTCATCGTCGATAAATTCACAACTGGACATGTCGTAAGACGGGGCAAATAGATACTTAAAAAGATCGTCTGGATCTGTGAAGATGGATGTGTTTGAAAAATTGGTATGCTGTGCGAATTTTCTTCATAAGGAATTAAGACAGAGCTTAGCTAACTGGCCTCTGGCGGGGTTAACCTTAAAGAACTCCGGTCTCAGCTTAATACCATTGTGATTGTGGTAATCAGCGATGTACCACTCGGGATACCCCAATGCCTCCTATTTGTCTCTGAGAGACAAGCTGATGTAGTCGGAAAAGAGTTGGGTTGTGGTGTATTGCCAGCATTTTACAGACCTAGTACCCTTTCTTGGGGTCCGTTTGTACCTCAATGGTACACCATGTCCCCTCCAGCAGCCTTTGTTCATCACTGTGTCCACACTCGCTAGTCTGTTTACTTTCAGCACATGTTCGACATAGGGGGAACATTAGCTTGCTGTCGACTCTGTATGGAAGCACCAGGAAGTAAAGCTTCCATGGAGGGTGGATTTGACACTTAACAAGACCAAAGTGCTCATCTAGGGACATAAAGTTCCTATATATGATCCTAGGATGCCCCACCGGGTACAACTTCACCTTGTTCACAAACAAATACAGACTGGTGAAGTCGTAGTAGTGTATTTTCTCACCCTCACCAGCGACCCGGTACAGCTGTATGGCGTTTGTACGACCTCCGAATAAGGAGTTGTGGGGTTCCAACGGTGATGGTAACTGCCGGCTCTTAATGAAAGCGCTGAGTTCCGCATCTTTAGTTAGCTCGTCTATCCACTCGTGTTCCCAGAGGGTTCAAACGTGGTGCCCTGAGGTCTATTAAACTTGTGGGGTGTGTAACAACGCAGACACCCGTGGTAAAAGCAACTGTTCAACTCAAAAGTTGTTGGTACCCCGTTAATTAATGCATAGGTATCTAGGAAGCAGCAGCCCAAGGGGTATTCGCCGCCCTGCAAAACGTGTTGAATGAAGATGTTCTCTGTCTCCAAGATGTACATGAGCCACTGAATAGACAGGGTGGAGTAACGTGTCTGTTTACCGTTCTAGAGGTCAGGCGGTACTAGAGCTATGGTTTCAGGTTTTAAAAACATGTGCTGATAAATAGACATGCACATGGAAGCCAGAGTAATGTTCTAAAATGGGTCTAGGTATTCCACGATTTCTTTCCTCTTACAGGATTTGGTTTTGATAATCCTGTCCCGTTTCGTCATCTTCACCACAATGTCTCTGAAAAGGTTGCACGCTTTTCGCAAGATCATTACCGCTGCCTGCCAGTGGGCTTTCAAATCTGTTTGAAAATGAAAAAGATTTTTACGGTTTTCATCGTACCACTGAAGAAAGCTCTCTTGTTCAGATGGCATCATGTGGTCGACACCGTAACAGTCGGGCGGAGGCATTGGACCGCCGTAATTCTGATTAGCCCATGTGTTAAAAAAGTGAGGGAAATAACCTTTACATCCTTCAAGCCCAAAGGCTTTTGGTAACTTGCTCAAATACCTGGGCAGAAAATTCAAGGTGTCTATGAACCCAATTTCAAAAGGCCCAACCTTTAACAGCATCATTTTGGAACCCTGGGTGATGAGCTCCACGTTTAGCTTTTCACAAATCAGGCCCCAGAGAATAAAATCCGAGTCGTACTCTTTCGAGTTGTGAGCTATCATTGTATACTCGTAGTATTTTCGGCTGCATGAACGTGTTGAGGAAATCATTCAGACACGTCTGGCCTTCAAACTTCCAGTTTTCATCAACTGTTAGATGATGGGCTTAAATGTAGTTAGGCTGGTGCACACCACTCTCCTGCGTACACTCTATATCGAATACAATATAGTCTGTTTTTTTCTGGGGGAGGCCTTCTAGCATATAACACTTGTGTGCTGTTCCGGCTACAAAATATGCTTTACACTTGGGACATTGCATACCTTTACAATTGCGGTTGGCGGCCCTGTAGTGCCCGCAAGCCTGACAGCCTGATTTACGGGCGCACTGTGTGGTGAGGTTGATGTGTACGTTCAAGCAGTCTCACAACTGACAAAACATCTTACACGTCGAGCAGTTCACCTTCTGAGTATCGTTGTCGACAAACCAGTCCCTCTGACACATTTTACAGTGCATTTCACATGGGTCTGGTCCGGTTGTTGTATATGTGGTCGCAATGCTTGCACACATACTTGGCTCCTAGAAAACCCTTCAGGTTCAAGGTACTGTAAAAGTGGTTTTCTTTATGAAGCACATAAACGTTTTTGTTTTTCACACGCGCACCTGTAGTGAAGTACTTCCAAGAACGGCTGTGGTACAGAACTTTTACTGTTATGGCAAAATGGTTCTCAAAAAGTCCCAGGTCCCCAAAACCAACTAGTCTGTTGGGTGGTATTTGAAACGCCTCGTGGGCACATAATGACATTGTCTGGGTAGCTCGGTCCACCAACAACCCCACCAACAACCCTGCGATGCTCGCCGCCAGGCACATATTGGTAGCTTGCCGATGATTTTACTGTACATGACACTCTTTAAGGTTCTGGAAGCACCGCCCGCACGACCCCTATCAACAAGGGCGACGATTCTGAAGGTCCCATACACCATTAATTCAGCCTTGCTCTGTAAAAGCTTAGACAGGTTTTCTAGAAATGTCACAGCGTGAAACACATCTCGAGATGACCGTCTGGTGTACAGAGGACTGTTGAGACCCTGCCCCTTTAAACGTAGCTGGAAAAAATTGTTAGGCCTCACATCATGTAACAATCATTCTATGAGCGTTTGTACGGCCTGGTGTATAGCTATAACACCCTGATCGGAGGAGTTTATAAACTCCTCATAGTCCTCATAGTCCTCTGTACCGTTAAACCTCTCTAGAGTACGACTGAACCTTCTGACACTTTCTAAAAACACCAGTTCTGAATCTTAAGCTTGAGGATTTCCGCAGGACGGAGGGCTCCCTAGGGTATCATTCGGTGGTGGTTGACTACGGCTCATTGTTGGGGGATTTTTAGGCTTGCTTGTGACACTTAGGTGGTCATTCTAACCCTGGCGGTAAAAACCGCCAGGGCGAATGACCACGGGAGCACCACCAACAGCCTGGCGGTGCCCCTTAGGGCATTCTGACCGCAGCGCTTTGGCCGTGGTCAGTGCAGGAAAACCGGCGGTCTCCCGCCGGTTTTCCGCTGCCCGTCAGAATCCTCCAAGGCGGCGCAGCATGCTGCGCCGCCTTGGGGATTCTGACACCCCCTACCGCCATCCTGTTCCTGGCGGTTCGCCTGCCAGGAACAGGATGGCGGTAGGGGGTGTCGCGGGGCCCCTGGGGGCCCCTGCAGTGCCCATGCCAATGGCATGGGCACTGCAGGGGCCCCCGTAAGAGGGCCCCGCTTGTATTTCACTGTCTGCATAGCAGACAGTGAAATACGCGACGGGTGCAGTAGCACCCGTCGCACCTTCCCACTCCGCCGGCTCGATTACGAGCCGGCTTCATGGTGGGAAGGTCGTTTTCCCCTGGGCTGGCGGGCGGCCTTTCGGCAGCCGCCCGCCAGCCCAGGGGAAAACTCAAAATACCCGCCACGGTCTTCCGACCGCAGTACGGTATTTTGGCGGCTCCCGCCGGGCGCGCGGTGACCGCGTCCGGCGGGAGTCAGAATGACCCCCTTAGTCTGGCTTTCTTTACTTTTCTTATTAAAAGCTTATGGTTTCAAGCGCTACTAGCCCACATCTGTTTATTACAAGCCCAGCTGTTGTTAGGCAACCAATCACAGCCTATTGGAACAATAGTTGGTGTTTTTACAGGAGGTGTCCTTGCCATTTCACCTAATGCGGGCGGGGTTCCTTCAGGATGTTTGGGGTTGAGCCGGCTCTGAACTTTACCCCTTGAGGTCCGGAAAATGCCTATATTTTCTCCCAACTTTATATTTTGAGGCCTTATGGGGAGTGTTTTAGGTGTTGAGGGTGCTGCTTTTAGGAGTTTCAAACAGTTCGGGGGTTGGCTCTCACAGCTTTTTGGTTTTGGGCGCTTGTAAAATACGTAGAGCTTTACTGAGTATATCCAGGGTCTCCTTTTTATATTTAGACTTAAGGACAGCCGTATTAATAAATGTGGTTCTTATATTCCTTAGGTAATCCTGCATGCCTAGTCACAATGGATTTTCTTCAAATTAAGCATGAACCCTGGGCTGAGAATTTCCTGAACCTCCCTATCACTCCGTATGCACGCACTCTATACCTGCAGTTAAGATATGGTACATTGCCTACCAATGGTTTCATGGCCCATTGGCCTTCTAACATCGCTACAAATGATAGGTGTATTTTCTGTCAACATTGTAAAGAAACATCAGAGCATGTATTATTCTTCTGCCCTTTGTATAAGACACCAAGAAAGAGGTGGATTATCCCCCTCTGTAAAAACATGTCATTTCAGGATAGAGTAACTGCCATTAGAATCTGTACACATGATTTTTCTCCCAGGGTTGCCATTCCAGTTACCAAATACTTATCGGAAGCCTGGTACATCCGTCGCAAGTTCATTGCACCCAAAGGCTCCTGAGTCATTTCTATACTAGTCTTTAGAAGGATTTTAATCTTCTCTTTTTATCCTTTTTGTATTGCTTTTAGTAGGAAATTTCCATTACGAATTTGTTGCCTTTTTTATGACTACCAAGACTGCACAAGCTTATATAGCCTTCCCATATAGTTTTTCTGTTGTTTTTTTTGATTGGTACTCTGATAATGTTTCCTTTTAGTCCAATTAGACTATTTTCTGTCTTTTTTGTCTTCTGGTTGTGCACACTGGTCCTCCAGCCAAAAAGTTCTACATTTTAGTTTTTAGCTCTGTCCCCTTTTTTTATTATATCTATTTATGTTTTATTTTATTGTATTTATATATATGATGAAATGCTTTGTCCTGTTGTTCTTATTGTTACAATGTTTTGACGTCTATTGGTTTTATATTGTTACTATGTTTTTATCACATTCTTTTTTCAAGTATGATTGTTATTACTATCTTAAATGGACTAGATTTCTAGACCGAATGAACTTAATAAAATAAAATACTGGTCTGCAGGGAACTGCGTCTACATTACACGTCGCACCCGTAAAACAGTTAGACCTTTGCAGATTACTTGGTGCTGCCTGAGGCATAACTGTGTTTTTAACCGAGAGATCTAGAGGAACAGTTTGTATCTCAGGGACCGGCTGCTTCTTCTTTCGTTTCTTTAAGGAGAGACGGTTTATTTTTGGGTTGTTGCACTTATTGGAATCCCCTTTATTGGTTTTACAAGGTGCTTGATGTTGTGTGTCTGCTGTAGCAATGGCTCCACTGCCTATATGTCCCATCCCTTGCACAAATATAGTTTCTGTAGAAGTGTTCGGTGTATTGGTTGCAGGGTTTATTTGTAAAGCATTGCAGTGCTTAAGGTCTGTACCTGGTCTACAATGGCAAGCTCTAGAGCCTAGTCGTGGTTTGTGCTGATGTCCCCCATTGACCTCCGTGGCTGTTGATGCCTTTGTGTTTTGAAGGGTCCCTGTCATATCCTCTAAAGGCAACGCAGACCGCTTGGCTTTACGGCAGACACCTTCTGAGATCTTTTGTGAAGGTTCTGTGATGTGAAAGATAAAAAATACATTTTAGGTATTGCTAGAACTGCTATATCCTTAAGAGAGAAAAAAAAGTAGGTAGAGAGAGAGAGAGAAAGAGAGAGAGAGAGAGATAGAAAGACGTTAGGATTCTTAAGGTTCTGCATTTTTAAAACACACCTGATGTGCTCCCGCGGTTGGGGCGTTTCTTTATAGGTGTTCCATGTTTAGGCGATGCAGACTTCCTTTTCCTGTCTGCCTTTTTAACAACGTCAGGTGGTCCATGTGCGGCCCCATGGGTTCTGTATGGAAGAAAAAATGAATAAATGTCACACTTATAATATAACACAGTGACTATGAGTGTTCTCTGAGACATCAGCTAATTTTATTTATCCATAAGAGGTGTATCTTGTTGCGCTGAAGACTTTGCATCTTGATCCTCTAGGATCCCCTGTAGGGCTTTGACAGCCATCTGTACTTTGGCATCATATCCTGTATAAAGAATGAAAAGTATCAGAAAACATTGTTAGAAATAAAGCAAAATAGGTAATAAGGGTAGGTAGTTGACATGGTTCTCTAACGATAGGACTACAGATAGCTGTACCTTGCTGAAAGGCATTTATTTCCTCACGGGTCGACACTTGCTCTTGGGGATGCTACTTACAAAAAAAGAGATATACTTGATTTTAGATTGCCATTCATTTTTATGGTGCCGTCATAACACATTCATAGATATACTATAAACCTGTAAAAACGTTTACTCATTAATTGCATACACAATTAAGTTATCTCACTCAGAATGTTAGCTTATAAGTACACTATCATCCCCTTACATTGTTCTGATGGTACAATACACAAAGCCTCTTGTTCAAATTTCTCAAAAACATACACTATTTATTTAAAAGGTCCAAAGGGCGGCGCTGCTGCGCAACATAATATCTAGGAATCTCTCAATAAGGCATTATTTATATAGTTCCAGGTGCTCTGCAGCTTTATTTTATTCGTATTACAATACCACCTCTAGTCTTTATAACGTCATATAATTACACTAATTATAAAAATATATAACTCAACACAATTTAAAAACATTACAGTTCATTGAATATATACATTTACAATAGAATGGAAGCCGGATCCTAGGATCCGCTTCAGGTTTTTGACCTATCTCTCCTATGCTCTGAACCATGTGTAGGGGGCAGAGCACAATCTAAACTCCAGCCTGGAGCCAGCTCCAACACCCTAGACTCAGTCTTTGTGAAAAATTGCAGGTTGTAGAGGCAGCATGGGGGTCTCTGCGTCTTTCTCAACACCACCCCATGTCAACAGGACCCTGACCTAAGGTGAGTGGATAGGGGTTTGTGGGGCTTGAAGCTGCTGCTCCAAACCCCACCATTGATACGTTGTGTGGTTGGGCTGGGGCGTACAGGGCAAAGGACACAGAGCACACGAGGACACACACACAGTGTGCTCTGTGTCCTCTGCCCTTTAGCCCCTCAGTAATTGTTTGTTTTAGCTTTTTAGTCATTATTTTATTTTTATTTATTTTTTATTTTATTTTTTAAATATAAAGAAAAAAACAATGCTGAGATGTCGGCCCCTGGGGACCTGAGCCTCGTGGTCAGGGGTCCAAGGAACCCCTCTGGCTTGAAACGCGCAAGGTTCAGGCCCTCAGGTGCTTGCCTCGCGCCTTGCACATATTGGAGTGGGGGCAGGGGGTCACGAGGACCTCCTGCTCTGCAGCCCCCGTCTCAAGGGCAGAGACAGGGTCCGTAGAGCACAAGATCCGCGACCCCATGCCTCGTAAAATACAGCTTTTTTTATTTTTTATTGTAGGGCCTGGGGGCCCAAGGGCGCAAGGCTAGGGCCCTCAGGCCCCTGTTTCCCACCTAGCACATTCTGGGGGGGCTACAGGGGCCGGGAATCTCGTGCTCCATGACCCTCGCCTCAAGGACAGAGATCCTCTGGGCAGGGCTTATGGAGCGCAAGGCTCCCGACCCCTGACACGAGGTGCTGCGAAGCAATGGGGCCTCGATTCATTGCCTTGCATGGCCCGACAGTGAAGGGTTATCCCTACACTGTCAGGCCGTGCAAGCCCATGGATCGAGGTCTTGTGAGACCAGACCCAGGGGGGTGCCAAATGCTTACGCCCTTCAGCACTCCCCTCGAACTCTGACGCTGGCTGGTTGTGTTGGGGTGGGGCTTGGGGTCAGGGCCTCGTGCTCGGCGACCCTCCAGCCCTGAGGAGCTCTGCCTTCAGGGCAGGGACCGCCTAGCACATGGCTCACGGTCCACGCCCTGAAGGCAGAGACCCTCAGGGCTGGAGGGTTGATGAGCGTGAGGCCCACGACCCCCCCAACCCCTAAGAGCTGCAAGGTAAGGGGTTCCAGGGCTCAAGGATCATACCCTGCAGCCCCTGAGCACTGGCCTTACTGGCTGATGGTGGGGGTCGTGAGCATCATGCTCGGCTGGGGTCACAGAGCTCTATCATCACTGACCCCTCCCAAAGGTGCTGTGAGGGTCATTAAGGCTGCAGGGGGCTCAAGGCTCACACCCTGCAGCCCCCAGGAGTAACGTCAAAGTGTGGTTTAAAGGGTAGGGGGCCCATGAGCCTGGCACTCGGTGGCACCCTGCCCTGAAGGCACGACCCTCAGTGCAGGGGGTTGCCGAGCACGTGGCCCACAGCTTCCCTGCCCCTAAGGTGCTGTGAGGTCCGGTGGGCTTGGAGGACTGCCTCCAGCCCCCTGGCCTTAGCATTTGGATGTTTGGAGGCAGGGAGGCCCACGAACACGTGGCTTGTGGCCACCCTGCCCCCTTTGTGAAGCAGTGGCCACCAGGGAAGGAGCACGAGGCACGCCGCTCCCTCCACAAAGAGCAAGGGTCTTGGGGTGCTGGGACAGGGGTAACCCAAAGCTTGCAGAGCACTGGGCACCCCTCTCCCCCAACTGCAAGGTAGTGGACATCTGGGGTAGGAGCTCATGGTTCTGTGCTCCCACCCTCCATGATCACAGGCCCTTGGGGAGCAGGGGCAAGGGTTCGCAATGAGCGGGATGGGCACCCCCCTGCCCATTTTATCATAACTAAAAGATATTATGCGCACCATAAAAATAGAATATAATAATAATAATAATAAATACATTTAATAGAAAACAAGTCCTTAGATAATAGTATTCAAGGTACATAGCACAGATGCTCCGTGTGTCCTAGGGAAAGGGGACTGGAGACAGCAACAATTTGATATTACATTACAAAAATCTACAAACATACCATAGTTATTTACCTTCAGTAGAAGCTGGTTTGCAATACCAGTTTGACCTCTGCCCTTCATATTTTTCTATGTGCTGGTCTTGGTAGACCTGCTTTCCACAAGCTTCAATTCGCCGCTCACAAATAGAGTCTTGTGAGATGCTTGTGTGTATGGTCCCTATGGGGGCTTTTTATACTTGCTGTGACAAGCTAATTATGCATAGGTATTGTTGAGGGGTGGGCTTAGAAATATATTAGACTGAATGATTACACTTTCATAACACTTCACCATGGGGGGGGCTACCATTTTCCACATTGACATCTGTTAGCATGTATGGGTCATTCTAGCTTGCAAAAACAGAGGTTGAAAGTTCACTGTTTGATGTAAGCAGTAACAAGCAGGTCAGATAAGATACTATGGCTGGTGGGACGCAACTCCTCTAGAAAACTACATATTTGTCTGAAGACACCCATTGGTTATTCTGACTTTCAAAAAACTTAGGTTGAAAGTTTGCTGTTTGATGTAAGCAGTAACAACTGGGCCAGATAAGATAATAGGGGTGGTCAGCAACTCCTCTACAAACTACGTATCGGCCTGAAGACCCCATGTGGCCTTTTAGGCCTCACTTATCTCCCCCTTACACAGCTTATCCCCTTAGGTAACTGTGACTTGTGTTTTTAAAGGTCATGCTCTAAGTCCATATACATCCTGCTTGGCCCTTTCTGTGCCTGTGGGCTTCAAGATTATTATTTTTCTTTGAATTTCACCATCATACATTCCCTCTAGGTTATGCAAGGCTCTGGGGAGGGTGGGGGATCTCTACGTCCTCTGAGGAGGCACATTTCAGCCCAAACACCGTGCCGGCATGAAGATGCCCAGACTTGTCCTCTTAGGCCATGAAGCATGCCGGACGCCTGCACAGCCTCATTTTCACACAACCCTTAGACCTACACACTAGGGACAGCATCAGGGCACGTGACTAACACGGCATCACACAATGTCACAACCCAAGTGACTAACCTGCACCGACGTCATTGCCTATGTCATCACGGGGTGGGGTACCCACGTCATTGCCTACGTCATTACGTGGGCACGGTACCTACGTCATTGCCTACGTCATCATGGGGCGGGGCACCTGTCAAAAAAGTTTGATGGAAGGTATCCCCTTATACTACTTATACACAATACCAAAAACACTACAAGACAATACTTAATGTGAATAAATTACATATGCCATAATGACTCATGGCTTGGTAAAATCACACCAGGTGTTACCCATCCTGGTACTGCCATGGGCTCACAAGTTGATCTGTATAGCCATGTATGGAATGTGGATAAAATGTGGAAAATCAGTACTGCCCCAAATTAAAACCATAATTACAATGTTTTTCCTCAGGACTAAGGGCCATATGACACAGAATGGGCAAAACTGCTTGCTACATCTGGCACTAAGTTCCCTAGGTATGTTGTGGAGAATTTGTCCATGGTAAAATATGTGGAATCTCCACACTCTGAAATAGTAGGTGTGGTAGTCACAAACTAATTTTTATTTCTGATCTGGGCAGAAGTGACTATTTATATATTTTGGAACACAGGACCACTCATAATGAGGGCCAAAGACATTTTCAAAATCACTTCTGGCTTAAAATGTAATGAGCACAAGACTTCAGCCGTACAACCGCTTTAAAATGCAGGGTCTAGGTCATGAATCTGTTCACAACTTGCTACCACTTTACCTGTCAGACTCTTTCAGTCTTATCATCCACCCTTACCATCTTCTTCTGCTAACCTACTGGCAACTCAGTGACCCCTCATTAGAAGATCTGGATCTAGATTTTTTTGTGTTTAGGCCTCCTCTATCTGTACAACTTTCCTCAAGCATTAACAATGAAAAAAGGGCCCCTGCCTAGACACTTTTTTCCCAAACATTAAGGTCTTGCAAAGAATCGAATCCGAAAGCGAAACATTAAAACAGAAAGCAAACACAAAGTAATGGGGAAGCATTGCAAAGTTTATTTAGTTAGGTGGGAATACTGTGGAGGAATGCTGACCTCGGGGCATGGCGAGTCACAAAAGGGCCACCTGTATGCACACTGGGCTCCAGTGGCACCACAACATTCTGAGGATCAGGTTATCTATCTGGTCAGCCAGTGCTGGACCACCATGCTCAGCAACGTCAAGGAAACAATAGGGAAAAAAATAAGACAATTTGGCATAGAGGGGACCCCTGTATTTCTCAGTACATGAAGGGGTCTATATCTTGCCCAGGTCTTTCAGCTCAACAGATATTTTAGACTAGCTGGATCCAGCAAGTTGACCTCCATATTGTGGTGAGGGGAGCAGCAGGCTCAGACTCGTTTCAGCAGACCAGGAGTTCTTGAGCTGCCCCTAAGAATCATAATTATCATTTTTTCATGCAGCGCAATGCAGCAAGACACCTTGCAGTACTGTGTTAAAGGGAAAGACCAGGAATTTAAAATTATACTGAGCATTCCTGTCCTTTCCTAGCACTGGTGCACCATTGGCTGCTTAGTGCCAGTGCAGGCACAGACAACAATCACCACCCAACACGCCCACAGGACTGGGTTGTAGTGCAATCAACAAATAACAACTATCATCTGGGACTGGTTTCAGTCAGTGCTTCTATCCCAAAAGGTCTATGAGCCCCATATGGCGGCCACAGGGCAGAGGTCTAGTGGTTTTGGGATAGCTGTAATAGATAATGGAAGTGCACCCTCCACGTCTTCCTGAAGTTCTGCTGATGCGAGTAAGGCCCAGAGTGAGATGGATGTCTTCCCCTGGGATCGTAGGCCTACTATTTGTGTTTTCCTGTTTTATGGACCTGAAGGCCTATAGACGTTTACAAATAGCGGATCATGAGTAGAACTTGTGGCAATACTTTAATACGGTGTTGATACTAGAGCCCACATAAGCATTGATTTACTGATTACTCATTGTTTTTGGCATTTAGTGGCTTCAGTAAGAACATTACCACTATGAAGTTTCCTCTGACCTGTCAGCAAGACATGTTAGTTATGGGCATGTAATTGGTAGTTTGCTCACAACGCCACACATAAGAATTTCTCTATTCTTTAATATTACAGTGCGATGTTGTTTCAGTTGATTTGTTCTTTGGGGCACATACAATTGACCTGTGAGGACATTTTTCGACGTGTAGATACGTAAGTGATTATTCTGAGCATGCAGAAAATTTCCCAACACTCAGATGTCTTCTGACACGCTGAATTAACATTGGATGCTCCATTTGCGGAATTCAGACTTGCCAATTTCTTGGGATGTGCACGTGGTCACTTGAGGCATCGATTACATGCAGCACATCACTTTCCTACTGTGCTGGTATGGTGTAAACATAAGAGGTCATTAGACCTGTGTGGGTACTGATATGTGGTGTAGTTAATGCTGGGCAAGGATTTAATTCCATTCTATTTGATTCATAGGTGTGTGAAGTAGACAATGGCATCCTAAGGAGACCTCTTGAGTTATTCAGGGTTCAAACGTCAACAATATGGTTGCAGATGATTTATGAGCTAGGGGAGTAGCCCTGATGTGCAGGCAGGTCGACAAACTTACTACTCCTGCAACACCATTTGGAAATGTGTAATGTGCCATTGTAAGGTGTTTTATATATTTGTTTTTGTATGTTTTTCTGAGCTATGCATCGTCTACACTATTGATTCACTTCTTCACACACTATTTGAAATACTTGATTGATCATTGGATTTAATATATATTCATATTTGATTAATTCAAATGAGGTGTCCAGTATGTTCATGTACACTGTGTTCTTTACTGTAATAATTATATAAGTACAGAAATTGGGGTTCAATTAAATTTGGGACCATCAATTAAGTGATTGAATAAGAGTATAGGGCTCACAGACCTTTTCAGATGATAGCCTTGACTGAAATAAGTCCCAAACGATAGTTGTTATTTAGTGCCAATGCAGGCACCCTGACGTCATGGTGCAAGGGTGCCTGCATTGTAAGCAGTATTGCTTTTGTGCAGGAAAGGACTTTTTTGCGCAAAAACAACACTGAGAGGCATTTTCCACTTTCAATGTGTGTTGCAGAATGCTAGGCTCTAGGCTGTATGGGGGTTCGCCCATTGAGCCTAGACCTGGACTGGAGACTGCTTTGACTATGACGTACATGTCCAACCAAGCCTCATTAGCCCCAGTAATTGACTTGTTGCCAGAGATGGTCCCCCACATCAGACTAATGTAGTCGTAGTCAACTTTACAAAAGTTTTCAAAGTAACCTCTAACTGTAGTAGTTGCCATTGCTCTTATGCGATTTGTGTAAAAAGCAGTGATGTAGTGAATCCTAGTTTGATTTAATAGGATAACAGGAGTTAGCTTAGCCTTTGGCTTGCAGACTTGTGCCCCCATCACCTAGTGACTTTTCACCTACTTAGCTTGCTCTGTCTTAGCCCATTTAATTATTTAATTCATCTAAGATGGCTGCCTTGTTTATAGTTAGGCCACTTGTTATGCTCTGCATTATCAGAGCCACAGCGCTAAGGCGTCAAGATCAAGCGACAAAGACAAACTAACAGTAGGTGTTCACACTTAGGGATTTTCCCTCTCTATACTTTCGAGGGAATTGTTTATAATAATTGCTGTCCCAAGCGTGTCTGTTATCTATTGTTTGGGAACACACCTATGTTAGGGGTCCTGGTAGATCTGTATAAATACATCGTACTTTAGACAGATAATCAGAGGGATTCCGACCAGAGAGCATTGCCACCATCGCTGATATCGATGCTACACTTCCTCTTGACGCTAACCCAGTCTTCGTGTCCCTGCGGAGTCTGAGATAGAGACCTCATTCCAAGGTAACAAGGGTTGGGGGGTCCTCTCATGGACATGGCATTGGCAGATTAGGTTTAGCAAACCCAGCTCTCCTTTAGGTAGGAGGTTAGGCCTATAATATTAGGATATTAGGGCATATTACACCTTGAATGTCTTTATATGCTATTGCAAGATGGTGGGGGTCTTTGTAATAATGACTCTAGTTTTCACAATTCTGTTTCTTGCACTGTTCATTATCCTAATCATTGCAGCCCATGCAACATATCGCAAATTGCAGTTATGTTAAATAAAAACGATTGAAACGTTACTGCATCTTTGTTATTGCCTGTGTTTGAATGAGACATAGTTTATCTGTGAGAAAGGGGTAATCTCTGTTTAACCACGACATTCCCTGATACGTCTTACTCTCCAGTCTATGCGTAAAGGCTGCTACAAATCACCTTTTACTATTGTGTTTTTGGTGAGGTGCTGCTAGTGAGCCGGTAAAGTTGGGACGACAGCTGCGACTTGATGTAGGATAGGCATAGTCACCTACAAACAAATGTACTGTCATCCTTAAACCAGCAGTCTTGCCTAGAGCAAGAGTCCAGACTACGACAGTAATCTAATATTTGCTTAGTAATTTAAATATCTGGGACCCTCTGACAGACTTTGTTCATTTTGGTATCAGACAATTCCTAAAAATAACAGCTATTTTTAAGTCTCGACTACATAGAGCATGGGCTGAACTGTGAGATGTATTATTTATAATTCTGTAGGCTTACAACCCACCCACAGCATACCATTTGTTGTTTTCATCATCACTCTTATTTACAATCTTTCAATTGCTTACCTCCCTTAGGCTTCCCTTCCTTTCATGAGTTAGCTCCTCCCTGGAGAATGGACCATATACATGTGCTCTTCCTCATCTTTGTTCATCCTCATCTTTTTGCAGCACACTTTTTTCTTTGTTTCATAAGCGTTTCAGTATTATTCCTAGATGTGCAATGTGCTTTCCTACTTTTAACACAGGCATAGAACTTCTTATTTATGTTGCTTTCACCTTATCTCCTGTTTCTCTTGATGCTTTGGTTGCTTACACACATAACTGCCTAGTCTGTGTCACTCTGACCTACCCCACTCTCCACCACTCCATTCCACTTCCCTCTGTGTCACACCACTCCACTCTACTTTATGCTACTCCACACCCCTCCACTTCACACAGTGCCACTATACAGCACTCTACGCCACTCCACTCTGTCACTCTACTCTAAGTCACTCTACTCTAAGCCACTCTGCTGTGTGCCATAACTATTCTATGCCACGCCACTCCACTTCTGCTCTATGCCATAACTATTCTATGCCACTCCACTCCACTCAACTATGTCACTATATTTAATGCCACTCCACTCTACACCACTCCCCGCCACTTTACTCCATTATACCCTGCACTACTCTATGCCACTCTATTCTGTGCCACTCCACATTATCCTTCCCCACTCTACACCACTCACGCCACTCCTCATCACACAATGCCACTCTATGGCACTCTACATCACTCCACTCTACGCCACTGTATGCCACTCCATTCAACTGTACGTCTCTCTACTCTGCAACACCGTACTCTATGGCACTCTACTCTATGCCACTCCAGTCTATGTCACGCCTCTCTAATCTATATCACTCTACTCCACTCTACTTCACCCTACTCTATGCCACTCTAATCTATGCCCCTCTAATCCACACCACCCCAATCTTTATCACCCCACTATATACCACCCCAGTCTTTGTCACCCTATTCTACACCACTCTATTCTACGCCGTTCCATCCTGTGCCACTCTATGCCACTCCACTTTACATTATTCCACTTCACGACACTCTACTTTATACTACTGCACTCCACTTTACACCAGTCCACTCTTCATAATGCCACTCTACTCCTCTGTAGTCTGTGACATTCTATGCCACTCCACTCCCCTGCACACCTCTCTATTTCACTACACCCCACTCTATGCCCCTCTACCCTATGCCACTCTGGCATTCTACTGTACACCACTCTACTGTACACCACTCTCTGCCACTCCACTCTACACCACTCCACACCACTCCACTATATGCCACCCTAAGCCACTCCACTGTACATAACTGAACTCTATCCAACTCCACTCTACACCACTTTATTCTAAAGCACTGCTTGCCTTTCCACACAATGCTACTCTGTGGCACTCTATGCCACTTCAAAAAAAAGGGGGGATGGGAGGATTTATGGTCCAGTGTATATCCTCCAAAGAACCTAATAATAGAATATGATACACTGTTCCAAAAGAATAGGGAGAGGGAGTAAAGGAGTCCTGATCATCAGGAGCAAGAGTCCTCACACACCGTACTTGGTGTCATGCTTCATCATCGGACAGCTCCTCGTCAGACCGGCGCTGCAATGTCTGACGGGCTCCCCCCTAAAAAGGGGGGGCTCTTTGCCGGAGATCTTTTTGTTTTTGCCGATGGTGCCGCAGAGCCAAGTATGGGTCCGTGGGGAAGGAGAATACAAGAGTAAAGGATAAGATTGGCTCAGGACCCTCACTAAGTGATTTATTCTTTGATGTTGGGAAATGGCCAAGATTAAAAAAATGCCAAGGGAGTGAAAATTGAGGTAATGCTCAGACACTCACACAAGACAATTCAATGAAGGAAGTCGGTAATTATCCGAAATTCCTTAATATGTGGTCAATATGTGGTCGACATGTTTCGCGTCTTCATATGGTCTCAACAGGATCCTATGACGCTTCTTCAGGACCTATTAAATAATTGGACTTTTTCAATTGAAACCCAGGTGAAAAAAGAGAAAAAATATATATATAGACTCCTGCAATCTATCGTTTACAGTCAAAACGTTGTCAGTCACTTACTAGGATAAAACAGGACTGGCTTTTTCCTATCAGTCACCCATCTCCACTAAAGAAAGGGCTTCATGGGATCACGTAGGCCTGATGCCCGATACACAAACAATTTGTGTGCGTTTCGGTGTCCAGACGCAGCACCTACCCTCATGCTCCGTTCCCGAATGACACTCCATGTCACTCCACTCTTCACCACACTACTCCATGACACTCAACTCTACACACACTACTCTAGGCTACTCTAAATCATGTCACTCAAATCTATGCTACTCTATGCCACTATACTGTAAGCCACGCCATTCTACTCCACGCCACTCTACCGAACATCACTGCACTCCACTCAACTTTACTCTACACTCTGCACTGCTCCACACTATGCCTCTCTACTCCACTCTCCTCTACACAATTCTCCTCTCTGCCACTCTACTGTATGCCATACCATTAACTTTTAGTCAAGTTGAACAGCAGCCATGCTGCTGTAGAATATGGCTAAACAGCATTGACAAAACCAGCAGCCCTCACATTGGCGAGACCTATAGGCTGTGTGAATGCTTGTTGTAAATTGGTGTTGGATTTCCTTTGTGTCATGTTTCTTTCGCATACAACTGTTTTGATGTTTTGAAATGTTTTGCACTTGTTCCTTTGACAAAGCCTGCCTGCTCAAAGCCACAGCTACCCAGGATTGAGCTAAGATTTTGCAAATGAGCCTGATGGAACCCAAGATGGATTTGTGATTTTATTACCTGGAGGGGTTGCACAGCCACACCTATAGTAAACAGCTGTCCTTGCAGGCCTATAATAATGTATAGATTACTAAGGCCTCAGGGCAGTCACTGATTCTGATACACTTCTCCTTTCTCACGTTTGTGGAGCAGTTGAGACTGTTTATTGTCTGAGCTCTTCCACCTTTTACAGACAGATTGCCCTGACCATGGTTTGCAAGTAAAAGACTTCCTTTTCCCGGCAGCCTATACTGAGAGATTGCTTTGGCAAGAGGAAGGTTGAGTTATCCACAAAAGAAGCATTGTTCTAATTTAGGATCATGCCTCTTGGACTCAAGACTGGATCTGCCAGTTTTCAGGGATTGGTGACCTTACTCTGAGTGGCCTGGAAGCATTCTTCATTGCCTTTGTCAACATTACTTTATTCAGGGACACCAAGACAATTCAGCTCTGACACCTGGAGAAAGCGTTGCTGATATTAAAGAGAGCAAAGGTCACAGTGAAGGCACCATATTGTGGCACATTGGATAGAGCTTGGTGATCTACTTTGATCACCAAGTGAATGGACAAAATGTGGAACATTTCAAGAGCAAAATACATCCTATTGTGGTTTTGAAAACATCAACCACCCTGATAAATGTGTGCGCATTCTTGAGCCTTACAGGGTTCTACAGAAATGATGTGGAGAACTATGGTCTCATTGTTGCTCCTTTGACTGTGCTGACACCTAAAGCACACACCATTCCCCCAAAATCCAAAGAAGGGGAAGAGGAATGAGTGGGCAAGGAGTCAGAGAGGTTGCCTCCAGGTTAACGAGTATGTTGAGGAGCAAGGTACAAGTTATTGTTCTTATCAGTCAGTTGATGTTTTCCTTTGGGTCCTCTTTCCACTAGCAAATATTTCATCTTTGCACTTTTTTCTTTTTTTTCAGGTGCCATTTGGCACTATTTTCTTTTTGGAAAGGTTTATCATTACATCACTATTGATGAAGGTCAACCCAGCCGTTGACTCTAACCCACCTTAAGTTTTACAGGTTGAAGCAGTGCTCCCTCTATTGTAAACTGTCTAGCAGTTGTTCAGATTTGCTCCTTTCTCAAAACCTTTTGTTGTGAAAGCTGTACACATAATGGTGTTTCCTATTGTTCCCCAAAACAATCCTGTTCTGATTTCCCCACAACTGCATGATACCCTATTCGTTTTTCAGCCTGTAACAATTTGTTTCTGTCTCAGCAATTTAGAACGTTGCTTCCCTGATTGAGCCCTATGTTGATCCTAAGTAACATTACAATGCTGAATTGTTTTCTCTTAAGAACTCAGGAACAAGGCAAGATGGGACTCCATCATTTTGAGACAAATTGGTGCAATAAATGAAATCCTCTTTCCTTCCTTCAACCACGGAGTAGGACATAAGTCTCTATGCTAATGAGTATAGGGACTTAGGCCCTTATGTCTACCATTGCGACCAACCAAATAATGCATAAAGGAACTGACTTTGCAGCAGAGGATTAAAAGTAATTGAATAACCATATAAAAAATATATAATTGATATGTTTTCAATTTCTGTGGTGGTGAAATCATGGGTTTGTGAATCGCAGAAGTAAGAATTACCTCATGCAAGACTGGTCACCAAAACATCTTACCCCTCACAGTGGCTATGTGAAAATTATTGAAATTGACAAGTGAAGTAATGAAAGCACAACATGAAAATAAACAGCTGAGTGGGATACATTCAGTGAACATACAGTGCAGCATATTGAAAAATGAGCATTATAGCATAATTCATAACTCCTAAAGATCAATTTACTCATGTTCCTACAGACTCAAATGACTCCACAGTTGAAGTAATACAAAAAGTATTTTTCAGACTATTACAGTTTTTGAAACTGACATCATGTCTTTTATTGCTTTGTAAGTCTGTAAGCTGTGCTGATCTGTTCCACTGAATATGTTAAAACCCTGCTTCTGCTATGCTACACCCTACTGTCAACTTGCAGCATGTCTGACCAATAGGAGGTAAAACAGGGAACCAGAAATACCTGGAGAACATTTCAAGCAGAAAAAGATTTGTATGCACTCAAAATATTTTTTTACTTTTGCAATACACTGGGCGTGTAGTCTCTTAACAGATCTTCTTTGACAACAGTGGTGTCTAAGGTGGATTGGGATGATTAGGATCCATGGTGGATTTTAAAAAATCACTTCTTGCTATGTAAATGACGTGCATGCAAATGTACTGCATTGAAATGTATCTTAAGTAGACACACTGGAAACCGGGCATGGGTCTAGCAATCCTATAACTCCATTGTACACCAATGTTCTTAATACTGCTCTGACTTGTGTTTAAAAGACAGATGAGGTTGAGATTTTCAGTAATGATCAGAAGTTAACTGACTCATTTCAGCATAATATGATTTTCATTGAAAGAGTTCTTCCCCTAAGAATTACCTGAGGTACGGCCCTTCAGTATTACATGTAGTTAAGCACGTTGACATGTTAATAATTTAAATATACCATATGATGTTATGTACTTGCAATATCATGAATGAAAATAATTTAAACCACTAAAAATTATTCTTTGATTAAGGTATGGAACCCTCAAGGGAAATGCCTTTCAAGTGGACATAATTGAATATGTTGATGAGATTGCTTCGGAGATTGGTGTCAAGCCCAACTTCTTCCGTCTCCTTCTAAGTGACCCCAGGCTGGCGCTGGAAGTATTCTTTAGTTGCTGCACTTCTCCGCAGTACCGATTGACTGGGCCTGGGAAGTGGGATGGAGCTCGGAATGCAATCTTGACCAAGTGGGACCGGATGCTAAAACCCATGAAGACAAGAATTGTGAAGAGCAAGTCCAGGAGGTCCCCATTGGCCATAGTACTTGGACTTCTCTGTCTCTTTGCTTTATTTGCTTCTATCTTTCTGTTCAATTGAATGACAGTATATCTTCCTCTTTACATTTGTTTTTTACCAGATTAATGCCGCTAATATTCCTAACTGATCAGATTTCCTATTAGGTTCCCTCTACATTTATATTGAGCTATTGGTGGGTGATTTGTAAACCTTTTCATTAAGACATGCTCATAGGACTTTTGAGAACAGTTCACCTGGTGAAAGGTCTGACAGACAGCAGTACATAAGTCTTGAATTGATGCCATGGCTCGAAAGTGCCACAGTATTTCAATCCCGATCAATCAAGCCTGCTCTAGCAACCCTGAAGGTGCCTGTGGAAACTCTGTATTTCAAACAAGGGCCTAGTTATTAAGAATTACTGTTATACTCATCCCAGGCAACTTGAGATTGCAGTATCTTACTCACATCCAAACAGCGCCAGTAGAAGAAGAGCAAAGTTAGGTCCAATAAATGTATGTATTCTGAATAAAAATGTTTGCCAGCCATCCTTTGTCAACTCTAGTTATTGTGTAGGTTTCACCCCCTGTGGGTTTTTTCTTTCCTATTTCCTCCCTTTTTACTAATGATTTACTTCTTTCCTACATGATACACAGTAACCTTTATTATACGGTACTAATTGCCATCTCCTAGGCTATGATTTATATTTGGTTGTGTGCATACAGTCATAAAATATTTTTTTGCCGGAACAGAGACCTGTTTGCATGACTTGCATTCTACCTATAATTATGTGAGCTATTCATCAACAGCCTGCTCCCATAACGCTCTACCATGTCATCCTGCCCAGCAACCTGTTAGTGACTAACCCATCAATGGGCTGCTAAGCAACTGTGCCCAGCAACAGGTTGGTAATTACCAACACCTAGCAACACACTGCTTAGCCATACTCACCAGGCAACCAGCATATACAGGTGCAAAAGAATAACCTGGTATCAGCAAGTAAGAAGGGAAGCACAATCTATATGCCTTTGGAGTTCTACTCGTCCAAGCATACTTCCGCTAATAAGTCAGGGGCTCAAACCAGTGTGCCACAGCCAGTTTTGTGGGCACTTGAGATACAAGTAGAACAGGATTTTAAAAACCTTGCAAAATATCATGTTGGCGTTTTCATTCTTTTCACTCTAATATAATTTGCCATTGTTAGTATTTGTATTATTTTCATGGTGATCTAAGTACTATATTTAATGTGTAAGTCATATATCAACTGGTGAATTATGGTTTAATAAATCTCCATTATTGTAACTTTCAACTGTGTTTGTGCTGATGTTGGAGGATCTGAAATGGGGTAGGTCTGAAAAAAACCTCTCTTTCCAGTATCCTGTCTCCGAACGCCTCTTTTCCAAAATGTATAGCCCAACGGGGGAGGTGTGAAATACATGTCAATTTTCCATTTCTATGTAGGGGCAGGATTATCTCAAAGTCTCTAGGGGTTAGGGGAATCAAACTGGCTGTGCTCCCACAAAAAGTGGGCATGGAACAGTAGAGACATAAAATGGTCTGTTTTCCTTTGGGCGCTATAAGGGCCAGTATTCCAGTTTTTAGTCATGCTGTACCATATTAGAGTCACCAATAGGTGCCAACTAAATGCTTTTTAGCATTGGGAATTGGGTCATCCGTTTTTAACAAATGTTGTTAAATTTTAAAGCTATTTAAAAGACTCAGGGTATTGCCAAGCCACTGAGTCTTTGTAAACCTGAGTGATGAACTAGATAGTCCCAAAATATGCACTTTGCACTTACAGCCCACTTGACAGGAATAGGGTTTGTGCTAACAGGGAGAGAGAGATCACATTCTTTATAGGGTCTATGATTCAGCTAGATTACATATGGGCAGCTAAACCTGCAGTGGATGGTAACAAAGTACATTCCTGCTCGCTGACCTGTCCAACAAATGTATGATGGAACAATGAATGGTGGAACTACGCATGCCTGAACAACGCGGTGGGACCCAACGACCGCATTGTTACCACAAATGCATTTAAGACGCATGCCTTTACAATGATTTTTTGTTGTAAAAGAATGCCTAGTAAAGGAATGTGTGGGAACGGCATGCGTGGTTGTAGCATGTGATCCCCCCTCCTGCACTAAGGCCCAGAAGTACCCCATACCTTAAACAAAACTACCCCGGATACTGCCCACCTTCCCCGAGCCCTAAACCCTTCCCTGACCTCCCCCACCCACCCTAAAAACAATAGACCCCCCACCCCGCCCCTAAAAACCAAACTACACTGACGTCCCACCACAAAAAACAAACTACCCCAACCCCCCACCTCCCACCCCCAAAAACCAAACTACTCTGACCCCCAAAAAACAAACGACCCCCAGCCCCAAAAAACAAACTACAATGATCCCCAACCAAAAAAAACAAACTACTCTGACCCCCCGCAACCAAACTACCCCTATCCCCCACCCCAAACACCCAAACACCCAGCTACCCCGCCCCCACCTCCAAAAACAGTAGTACCCCGACCCCCCATCCCCAAAACAAAACTACCCTGGCCCACCACCCCACTGATAAAAACAAGAACTACCCCGATCCCCCCGCCCGCCCCTAAAAAACCAAACTACCCAACCAGCTCCTCCCCTAAAAACTACGCCCCAACCCTGCCCCAGCCCCATTTACCTGACCACGTCCTCTCCTGATGCACTCTCCGTTTTTCTCTGTCTTAACACGCATGTGTGTTGTTCAGCACATGCGTGGTTAAGGCAGAGAAAAAGGGAGTTGTTGTTAACACAAGCGTGGTTCCGCTAGTGTTAAAAACGTTGGTGTGGTTCCAGCGTCATTGTTCCGGACGTTTCCCCTGCCCAACACAATTACTTCTGACACATTGAAGTGTTGTTGCCATACTCAGAACACATGAAATGGCTTCAGGGTATATTACTGCATTTCATTGAACCTGTGTGGAGGGTCTAGTAATGCTACCACAGCGGATATAGGGCCTTATTTAATCATTTTCACGCAAAACTGCGCAGACACAGTTTTGCGTCAAAAATATTATCGCCGGCTAACACCAATTCTTTGCACCGTGCGGGCAGCAAATTCATACTTTGACGCACGGCGGCGCAAACCACAGCTGTGAGTCATTTTTTTTTACTCAAACCGATGCGTCACGTCGTAAAGGAAAATGACGTTAACGCGGTGAAAATGACTGAGCCAGTTTACGACGTCGCAAACCTAATATGCACTGTTTTTTTACGCAATTGCGTAAAAAAGCACCGCAAACACTGCAAAATGTGCTAAGGAGAGCCAAAAGGGATCCCAGATGCTTGCACAGACCCCAGGAAGATGACAACAGACCAGGAACCACCGTGCCCTGTGATTGTCTCTCACTACCTCATTGGCAAATCCAGTCCAACTGCACTGTCTGACACTTCACCCCAGCATGTCCAATGACATGTCCTTTTGCACCTGTGTAGGATCACAATGGAAGATGTCACACTAATGGACTCACAATCATGGACAATGTACAAATAGCACTAAAGTACTTTAAAATAAATAGCACTTACACAACAACTTTGTCTCTGTGTAATGTCACATATCAACCGTGATGGTCATCAGTGATGTTTACCTCAGGTCAATGATTATTGATTGTCAATACACCTGACCTGAATAAATCTTGGCTGATAACTATGCCCAGTGGTCTAGATTGTACCATCATCTGCCCTCCCTGAGGGTTATTTCCTAGGAAAATAGAAACTGTACACCATAATGCTGTGTTGGACAGAATAACGCTTCTTAAAGGGATGTCTAAGCCAGAAAATAGTGCCTTCAATTTTTACTGAAAGTCAAAACTTACGTTTGTGACTTTTGCCCCAATTTTTAGCTAACACACAACATACAGCATGAATGGATGTGTATGAGTTTCGCTCGCTCGACCCTTCCCAATCAGGATTTCGTGCCAACCACAGCTCGGAAACCGCCCTCATCGCAGTCATGACGACATCAGAACTCTGATGGACAATAGAGAAACAACCGCCCTCATCCTCCTGGTCCTCTCGGCTGCCTTCAACACCGTGTGCCATCGCACCCTAATAACCCGCCTCCGCTCCACTGGAATGCTAGGACAGGCCCTTGACTGGATCACCTAGTTCCTCTACGACAGAACCCAAAGAGTCTACCTCCCGCCCTTCCGCTCAGAACCCACCGAGATCATCTGCAGCGTACCCCAAGGCTCCTCGCTCAGCCCAACCCTCTTCAATATCTACATGAGCCCCCTCGCCGACATCGCTCGCAAACACAACATCAACATCATCTCCTATGCTGACAACACCCAGCTGATACTCTCCCTCACCAAAGACCCAACCACCGCCAAAATCAACCTACAGGAAGGAATGAAAGATGTCGCGGAATGGATGAAGCTCAGCCGCCTAAAACTGAACTCAGACAAAACGGAGGTCCTCATCCTCGGACAATCCCCATCCACCTGGGACGACTCCTGGTGGCCCACGGCGCTGGGCACCGCACCAACCCCCTCAGACCACGCAGGCAACCTCGGATTCATCCTGGACCCCCTCCTCACTATGACCAAGCAAGTCAATGCCGTCTCGTCATCATGCTTCAACACCCTTTGCATGCTCTGAAAAATCTTCCGATGGATCCCCACCGAAACCAGAAAGACAGTTACCCATGCCCTCGTCACAAGCCGTTTGGACTACGGAAACACCCTATACGCAGGGACCACCGCAAAACTACAGAAACGTCTCCAACGCATACAGAACGCCTCCGCACGCCTCATCCTCGACATCCCGCGCCACAGCCACATATCCATCCACCTGAAACACCTGCACTGGCTTCCCGTCAACAAGAGGATCACCTTCAGGCTCCTCACCCACGCACACAAATATCTCCACAACATGGGCCCGAATACCTCAACAGCCGCCTCTTGTTCTACACACCCACCCGTCAGCTTCGCTCAGCCAACCTCGGCCTCGCCACCGTCCCACGTATCCGCAGAACCACCACAGGAGGAAAATCCTTCACCTACCTGGCAGCCAAAACATGGAACTCCCTCCCCACACACCTAAGAACTACCCAGGACCATCTCGCCTTCAGGAAGCGCCTCAAGACATTGCTTTTCGAGCAGCAGTAACACAGCCCCCCGCCCCAGCGCCTTGAGACCCTCTCGGGTGAGTAGCGCGCTCTATAAATGGATTGATTGATTGATTGAGTTTCCATAGAAATAAGCCACCGGGCTGAACATTGTAACAAATGATAGGTGTGAGTTATATATACCATACTACATGATAGCATACTACCACTCACCTTATAAGGATTTGCTTGGACATCAGGCTGCAGGCAGACTTAACACAGTGTCCCCAATACCAAATCTGTTAGCAAAGTATGTGACATTGAAAACATACATCAGAAAATAACCACACTTTGGGATCCATAGTAACCGTGAGTGGTGGGTACAATGGATGGCCAAATCTTAGCTAAGTAGCTTTGGTGTAGCAGCCAATGTAACAGCTCAGTTGGGATATGGTTAATGGATGAGACATAAAAGCTAATACAAAAGAGACACTATTCACCCATGGCAAGGCCCTGATCTACAAGCATTTGACATATACTGTAAAGGGTTACCTAGATATTTATTAAAGAGTAAAAACAGAAGCTAAAATCAGGGGAAACACCTTACCTACCCTAAACTACTCTAACTACACATTACCCACAACTGTCCCTAACTAACCTAAGCTAAACTTACTCATCGCATTTAAAGAAACGATCTAAACATCAACCCCCCGCCCACTTTATAAGACGGGACACATGGAGGACAACATATACTAACCTAAACACATAGGTGGTCATTACAACCCTGGCGGCCAGTGTTAAAGCGGCGGTAAGACCGCCAACAGGCCGGCGGAAAAAAATGTGAATTACGACCGTGGCGGAAACCGCCAACAAAGACAGCCACTTTAACACTCCGACCGCCAAGGCGGTACAAACAAACAGCATGGCGGTCACCGCCAACAGACAGGCGGAGGACAATGTACCGCCTACAGTATCACAACCTACCAATCCGCCACCTTTTCTGGGGGAGATTGCCCGCGAACAAAAACACGGCAGAAACTGGACTTTGAAGGGAAAACGCTCACCTATACACACCCCACAAGGAACCAGGAAGCCATGGAACCAGACCTGCACATTCTCCCTGCCCTTATCTTCTTGCTCCTCTACCAGGAGCACGAACGGCGGCGGCAAAGACCACGGTGAGTACTGCACCTATGACACAGGGGAGGGAGGAGGAAAAAAACAGGGACACACACACGCAACACCCCCACCCCCACCCTCACCCACTACAACACACACACTAATACAGCATGAAACATTCCTGTTACACCCCCCAAACCCCCCGGAAGAATGCAAAGACAAAAGGAAATGAGTGTAACCATTGTAATATCTTAAAATCCAGTACGCAAAAATATATATACACTATTCACAAATATCTACACCAAGAATAGTAGTCCAGGTATTGCTCCATTGAAGTCTGTGGAACACTGGGCCCACACGGCATGGGCGAAGCCCACACTCAATAACCGAACATGACGGAGAGAACACTGCAGATAGCAATAAAACAGGCACCTCAGGGAGAAGGGAAAGGGAGGGCATCCCAGCCGGTTGAGTGCATAAAGCCAAATCCACGAGGGGGTCACATGCCGACTGTTCAATCCTGGGGAGTGCAAAGCCACAGTCTCTCAAGTCTCTACAGTGGGTGGGCTGCCCACTGTTCAATCCTGGGGAGTGCAATGCCACAGTCTCTCAAGTCTCCACAGTGGGTGGGCTGCCCACTGTTCAATCCTGGGGAGTGCAAAGCCACAGTCTCTCAAGTGGATAACAGTCTCCACTGGTTCTGGAGGGGGCTTTGTGCCCAGAGTGCTTCATCCTGCCAAGGACAGAGGTAGTGGATGTCTTTCTTCACTGGTTCTGGAGGGGGCTTTGTGCTCAGAGTGCTTAATCCTGCCAAGGACAGAGGTAGTGGATGTCTTTCTCCATCCTGCCAAGGACAAAGGTAGTGGATGTCTTTCTCCACTGGTTCTGGAGGGGGCTTTGTGCCCAGAGTGCTTCATCCTGCTAAGGACAGAGGTAGTGGATGCCTTTCTCCACTGGTTCTGGAGGGGGATTTGTGCCCAGAGTGCTTCATCCTGCTAAGGGCAGAGGTAGTGGATGCCTTTCTCCACTGGTTCTGGAGGGGGCTTTGTGCCCAGAGTGTTTTATCCTACTAAGGACTGTGTGAGTGGATGTGTCTGTCCACTGGTTCTGGAGGGGGCTTTGTGCCCAGAGTGCTTCATCCTGCTAAGGACAGAGATAGTGGATGCCTTTCTCCATTGGTTCTGGAAGGGGCTTTGTGCACAGAGTGCTTCATCCTGCTCGTGGCGGACACCGTAGCATCAGTGCCCTTGGCGCTCATGGGCCAGCGGTGCTTGTGGCGGCGGTGTCCTGTTCAGCGGTGCTTATGGCGGTGGTGTCCTGTTTAGCGGTGCTTGTGGCAGTGGTGTCCTGTTCAGCGGTGCTTGTGGTGGCGGTGTCCTGTTCAGCGGTGCTTGTTGCGGCGGGGTCCTTGGCAGCGACTCAGCTGTTGGCGGTGCTGTCTGGCCCAGCGACTCAGCTGCTGGCGGTCCTTTCTGGCCCAGCGGGGCTGGTGTTGGCAGCCCTTTCTGGCCCAGCGGGGCTGGTGCTGGCGGTCCTTTCTGGCCCAGCGGGCGGTCCTTTCTGGTCCAGCGGGGCTGGTGCTGACGATACTTTCTGGCCCAGCGGGGCTGGTGCTGGCGGTCCTTTCTGGCCCAGCGGGGCTGGCGCTGGCGCTCCTGTCTTGCCCAGCGGGGCTGGTGGCGGTGGCCTCCTGGGCAGCGGGGATGACAGCGGTGGGCTCCTTGGCAGCGGGGATGATGGTGGGCTTCTCCGCCGTGCTGCCCTTCCCAGACTTGCTGAGTTTTTTGTGCCCCTTCCCCACCTTGGAAGGTGTCGCAGCTGACTCCACACTCCCACCTGTACCCCTGGGAGCGGCTTTGGTGGCTGGAGTCTTCCCCCTCTCCCGCCGGGCACTGGCCAACTTTTGATGCTTGACAGGTGGGGGACTGTCCGTGCTGTGGCTCCTTGCTACACTGCCTGCCCTGCTGCCTGGTGCACTCCAGAATCCAGTGACTACTGGCACCACTGGTCCCGGAGATGTTGTGGCTGAGGTGCTAGGTTGGGACCTGGAGAGTCGGGCCCTAGGAGACCAACGGGGCGGGGGAGGTGAAGGAAAGAGGTCAAGGGTGGACAGGAAAAGTTTCTTGGGAATAGTGGGACGGGTAGCTGGAGGGGGTTTGGGAGTGGAGGAAGAGGTTGTGGTTGTAGGAGGTGTTCGTTTGGTGACTTTGGGTGAAGGTGCATGCGCTGGAGGCTGTCATGCGGTGGATGGCTGTTGGGTGGGTGTGTGCCTGCGTTTGTGTATCTTGGGAGGTGGCGTCACAGACACACTGGGAAAGGACACAGGGGACGTGTGAATTGTAGTGGGGGTGGTGACTGCACGTGAGCGGGGTGTGGTGGTGTGTGTGCTGGTCATGGAAGTAGTGGCTGTAGATGTAGTGCATGCAGGTGTAAGTGGAGATGAGACTGGGAGGGAGGAGGGAGAAGAGGAGGAGGGGGACACAGTGGAGGCAGTGCATGTCAGTGTGTCTGCATGTGTGTGATGCTTGCGTGAGTGCCTGTGGGATGTGTGGTGCTTATGTTTGCCAGAACTTCCCTTGTGTGTTGACATGTGTGCCTGCTGGTCTGATGGTGTGCTTGGGATAGGCTGAGGTACAGGGGTGTGGGTCTGGGTGGAGGTAGTTGGAGGGGGGAGGCTAGAGACATGGACAATAGTTGCCATCAGTGCTGAGGCCAGAGTCTGAAAAGCTTGCTGAAGGGCTGCCTGATCAGAATGAATGCACTCCAGGAATGCATTTGTTTGTTGCAACTGCCTCTCTACACCCTGGATGGCATTCAAAATGGTAGACTGCCCAACAGTGAGGGACCTGAGGAGGTCAATGGCCTCCTCACTGAGGGCAGCAGGGGTGACTGGGGCAGGGCCTGAGGTGCCTGGGGCGAAGGTGATGCCCACCCTCCTGGGTGAGCGGGCACAGGGCAAAGGCTGAGGGGCTGCTGGGAGGGCGGTGCTGGTAGGGGGGGTGGCGGCTGTACCTGTAGATGCGGGGGGCACAGATGTGGCCGCCACTACAAGGGAGCTTCCATCAGAGGACAAGTCCGTATCACTGGTCTCAGCTCCTGTCCCTGCCGTGGAGCTCCCCTCGCCCTCCGTCCCACTGGTGAATTCCAAGTCCGTTGTCTCGCCCTCCAGGGCCATATGGGATGCAGCTCCCTCCTGCTCCGGTGCCACTGCTCCTCTGCCTGATGATGCTAATGCACACAAGAACAGGGAGACCACAAAAAGGAGGGGGAACGACAGAAGAAAGACATGTTGAGTGCATGCATTACCGCTACCATTGGCGAACACGACAGACACAGAAGCCCCCTGCACTACACTGCGCACTTGGGGTCCACTCTTCAATCCCTGAGACATGGCCTACAAGGCTATGGCCGACATCTGCACACATGGATCTCACAGGAGCCTGACTAGCTGTAGTTAGCACTGTACACAGGTGGGGCGGGGTGCCACGGGGTCTGCCAGAAGAAGGGGACCTAACTAGCACACTCCCCCTGTCCTAGGGAAACCCACAGCCCACCTCCCCCACCAGACACCTACACTGCGCGCTGAATCAGCTGAATGAGAGTATACTCACCCCCTTGTGGCTGCTGTGATGCCCTCATGTGCCCATCCAACTCCGGGTACGCCACCGCCAGGATCCTGAACATCAGGGGGGTCATGGTGTGACGGGCACCCCTCCCACATTGGGAGGCCATCCCCAGCTGGGCCTCCGCCGTCTTCTTGCTCCAGCGGCTAATGTCCTCCCATCTCTTATGGCAGTGGGTGCTCCGTCTGTGATACACCCCCAGGGTCCGGACGTCCTTGGCGATGGCACGCCAAATATCCTTCTTCTAGTGGGCGCTGACCTACATGATTTGTACAGGGGAAAAAGAAAAGTTATTACCAACTGCACCGTCACAGTCATTGGCCCCCATCCCTACCCTTGCCATGTGGCACATGCACTCACCGTCGTTACATGCACGCCTCAATCTCCCCCCCCCATCTTTCATCCACCCCACTCCACACAGGCATAGCCCATACATCATGCTCCCAGTGTAGTTACCTGTTTGTCTGGAGGACCGTAGAGTAGCGTGTACAGGGGGAGGACCCCATCCATGAGTTTCTCCAACTCCTCCGATGGAAGGCAGGGGCCCTTTCCCCAGACGCACGAGCCATTGTCTCTTCCAGACTGAGGTCACAGCAGCACTTGCAGTGTGGGTCCTCTCCTGTTGAAGATCAGGTATCGAATGATTGAACAGATAGAAAATGGCGGTCACGTCCGCTGCGGTGCGTACCGTCACCGCCGGCGTACATCGGCATTGGCTCCTGGGACCCATAGGGTCCAATGTTAACCAATGCAGAATTGCGCTGCGGTCTTCGACTGCCTACCGTGACGGTGCACAATGCCAGTGCAGTTACCTCACATCCCATTGTCCCACTTTACAGGTCAGGCAGCCACCATTTCAGGGGCCTACATGGCTTAATTTTTTACTGCGTTACACATACCTAGGCCTTGCCTCAACACTCATACATGCTTATTTCGGATTATGAATCGTGTACTGTGTAAGCTGTGGCTACGTACCTCTGAGTTGGTTGACTATGTGCTCTCTGTTGCCCTTCACAGGCACCATCTGCTGGGACATGTGAGGAGATGGCAGCATCCCCCTGTGTACAGACCGCTGGTGGACCTGTCGACAATGGAGGAAAGACATGTGATCATCACCTACAGGCTTGATCGTGCCACAATCCTGGAACTGTGAGCCCAGTTGGAGCCAGACCTGATGTCAGCTATCCGCCATCCCACAGGAATCCCCCCTCAAGTGCAGGTGCTGTCAGTACTCCATTTCCTTGCAAGTGGGTCATTTCAAACAACAGTGGCCATAGCATCAGGGATGTCCCAGCCTATGTTTTCCAATGTGTTGTCCAGAGGGTTGTCTGCCCTGCTGAAACACATGTGGAGCTACATCGTTTTCCCTCAGATGGAGGATTTGCCAACAGTGAAAGGTGACTTCTATGCCCTGGGACATATCATAGGTGCCATTGATGGGACACATGTGGCCTTGGTCCCCCCTGCAGGAGTTATCATTCGATGAATGTGTAGATGGAGTGTTTGGCTGACCAGTACACCTCCCATGTTAATGCCAAATTCCCTGGCTCAGTGCATGATGCTTATGTTTTGAGGAATGGCAGCATCCCTTATGTGATGAGGCAACTCCAGAGGCACTGTGTGTGGCTATAAGGTGAGCACCTGGAAGCAACAGTCCGGGATAAAGTCTGACTAAAGCCTCACCAGATACCGGGACAGTAAAGATGTTACCAATGAGAGAAACAGCTGGAGGGGTTCTAGTCCATGTACCGTGGACTAGGGGAGACATTTTGTCATTCACAAATGATTATCCCAGGTTAAGGGAGAAACCGATAGAGTGGTATCAGCAGACGGACAGGTTTTTGAAGCTTGCTAAATGTCTCTGGGAAGACTTAAATACCTTGTTTGAGATCATTGTTCCACCTGACTCATGGCTTGAGTGCAAGAGCGGTGTAGACTGGCCAACACAGGAGCCAGCAAGGGATAAGGTGACTGGAGCACCATCGGAGGAGGTGATGACTTGTTATCATAAAGTGATTGCATTTTTTAAGCAAAAGGTGTCGCCGAAAGTGACTGATTGGCTGAAAACTGACCGGACCTCACAGGAGGTTAAAGAGTCAATTCATGCTTACTATGAGAGGTTATTGAAAGCGTTCAAGCATTACAGTGGCACTGAGACTATTGAGCCGAAAGACATGAACCATCTTGTGTTTAGATTTGTTGAAGGGCTGAGACCAGAGGTTAGCCAGATGATTAAGAATCATTTGATCTGTTGGCAAGCGAAGCTGATTGATGGTGTTGCAGTATGCAAAATATTGTAGCGACGAGATTGAGCTGAAGCAGAGAAAGTTGAAGGAGAAAGTGATAGTGATGCAGATTAAAGCAGCGCAGGCAGGTATGCAAGGAAATGGGATTCAGCAGATGATACAACAGCAACCGCAAGGGAATGGTGTGTTTCAGGCACAACCAAGAGGCCGAGGTTTTGTGAATCGCGGTCCAGATTTGAATACGGTTGTGGTTCAAAATGATGCACAGGGGATGAAAAAGTTGTCATTATGTCGCGCGTGCGGGGGCGTGGGGCATTGGAAGCGGGAATGCCCGAATGCGGTGAATGATGGTGTCGTTCAACAAAGCACTGATGTCAGTACATTTCAAAATGTGAGAGGTCCAAAAATGAGAGGTCAAAATCAGAACTTCCAAAATAACATGGTTCAGATGTAAGGGCTACCCCCCATTCAGCAAGTGCAACTGCCGCGTGTCCAACCAGCACAGATGCAGCAAGTACAACAGCAGGTTCCCATGGTACCTAGACAGCAAATGCAATTACCATTAGCTCCAATGGGACAGCAACAGGTGATGCTTCCTCAGCAGGTCATAGGTCAAGTAATGAGTCAAAATAACACAGTACAGCAGTTCCCATTACGTGGTGAAGATGCAATGAATGATGAATGATAGTTCAGACAGTGAGGAGTGCAGGCTTGCAGCATCCCTAGAAGTAGATCAGAGGGGACCCTATGTAGAGGGAAAGGTTATGGGTCACAATGTTTCATTCTTGGTTGACACAGGTGCTACACACTCTACAGTCAGAAGTGCAGAGGTCCCGAAGCTGCCACTTTCAGGGCGTACCATAAGAGTGGTAGGAGTAGCAAACCAGTACTTGACAATTCCGATTACTGACCCAGTTCAAGTTGAGATTGGCAATTTCAAGGGGCTGCATAAGTTTGTAGTCTGTGACTCGAGTCCTGTATCCCTACTAGGAAGAGACTTACTGTGCAAAACGAAATGCTCGATCACCTGTTCTAATGATGGAATTGAGGTGCAGACAAACCGTGATGATGAAGGGGATGATAGTCAATTCTCAGAGTTAGAGACAGAGACCGCGAATGAAGATTACCCTTTGATAACCTTATTCCCGATGCTTACAGTGACTGACTTACGAGCCGAGTTACAGGGAACAGTGACAGAGAAAGTGTGGGACCAAACAGGAAAGGAAGTGGGACTGATAAAAGGAGTTGAACCAGTTAAAGTACAGGTTAAGCCGAATACGGTGTTTCCCCAGGTGCCGCAGTACCACATGGCACAAGATGTCCTTATTCAGGTGTCGCAAATAATTGCGGACTTTGTAAAGCAAGGAGTTCTGAAGGAGGTATTGAGCAGTCCATGTAATTTACCCATAATGGGTCTGTGCAGGACTTGAGGAAAATAAACAAGATTGTGGTAAAGTGTTGCCCCATAGTACCGAATCCGGCCGTAATCATGTTTCAGGTTCTGTGTGATTCAGAGTGGTTCACAGTCGTGGACCGGTCTCAAGCGTTCTTTTCGGTGCCTCTTCATGAGGACAGCCAATATCTCTTCAGTTTCAAATTCCTGGACAAGGTGTACAGTTGGTGTAGAATTCCTCAAGGGTTTTCGGAATCACCTTCCACCTTCAATCAGATATTGAAGAAGGACTTGGAGTCATTAGAACTGCCTTTCAGTTTGACTCTACTACAGTACATTGATGATTTGCTGATTGCGTCCAGAACAAAAGATGACTGTAGGCATGACACAATTGCCCTACTGAAGCATTTTGGAAAGAACGGACATAAAGTGTCTCCAAAGAAGCTGCAGTGCTGCCAGAAAGAAGTGAAATACTTAGGGCACTTGATTGAGAAAGGGTCTAGGATAATATCAAAGGAGAGGGTGACAGCCATACAACAGATGAACCCCCCAACAACAAAGAGAGATGTCAGGATGTTTTTGGGAATGGTGGGCTACTGTCGCCAGTGGATACCCAACTTTTCGATTATCTCCAAACCATTGATAAAACTGACAGGCAAGGAAACTAAGGATGAACCATATACTATAGTCTTGTCCGAGGAAGAGCTTGAGTCATTCATGTAATTGAGAGAGTGCATATGCAGGGCACCAGCCTTAGGTATGCCTGATTACACAAAGCCTTTTCTACTGTTTTGTCATGAACGTGATGCTTGTTCTTTGTCTGTTTTGACACAGGTCCATGGAGGTGCAAACAGCCCTGTAGCATATTTTTCAGCTACCTTGGACCCAGTTGCAGCAACCTTACAGGGTTGTTTGCGTGCAGTTGCAGCATTTGGTCAGAGCCTCACACAGTGTGAAGGCATAGTGATGGGACATCTCTTAACCGTAATGGTTCCACATTCAGTTGAAATTCTGTTGACTCGAACTAAAACCCAGCACATGACAAATGCCCGACTTACCCGATATGAGACAATTATTTTGGGGTCACCTAACGTCTCCTTAAAGAGATGTACTGTATTGAACCCGGCAACTCTACTTCCTGTTGAAAACACTGAGATTAGTAACACAGAGGAAGTGGAGCATGACTGTCTTGAGGTAACGGAACTATGTACCAAACTCAGACCTGACATTCAAGATATGCAGTTAAAAGAAAATGACTGCATAATGTTTGTTGATGGATCCTGTTTGAGAGACTCAGTCGGAATACTGAGAGACGGTTATGCTGTATGTACCATCACTGGTATTATAGAGGCTTCCTGGCTCGAGAGAGTGTATTCCGCAAAAGTGGCTGAATTAATTGCCCTTACTAAGGCATGCCAGCAGCTGAAAATCTGAAAGTCACTATCTATACTAACAGTAGATACAGATTTGGAATTGTACATGATTTTGGCCAATTGTGGTCTCAGAGGGGTTTTATGACCTCTTCTGGTTCACCAGTGAAAAATGGCGAACAGATTAAGGATTTGTTGCATGCGATTCAGTTACCTCTTGAAATTGCCACGGTGAAATGCAATGCTCATGTTAAGTCACAGGACTTTGTGTCAATGGGAAACGGCTATGCAGATCAAGTCGCAAGGTTTTGCACATTGAACTGTATATCGTTCAAGGAACAGTGGGAATTGTTACCGCAAACTGAAAATGAAACATGCTTAAACTTTGCATTAAGAGTAGTCGATACCTTAGATGTGCTGAAATCACTGCAGAGAGGAAAAACACTCCTGGCAGAGAATGCAATGTGTACAAAGAGCTGATGACTTGTGGGTCTCAGAGGAGGGAAGCTGGTTTTGCCAAATAGACTTTTGTCACAGTTTGCAAGGCTTTATCATGGGCAAGCACATCTTGGGAGAGATGCAATGATCAGGTTATTTAAAATCGACTAGTTCAACCCAAAATTCAGACAAGCCGCAGAGGTTACCTGTCACAGGTGCATCATGTGTCAACAGTTGAATGCAGGAAAAGGGACTTTGGTAACTTTGAGCCACAGAGGGAGAGCTGGAGGTCCGTTTAGCAAGATGCAAATGGATTTCATTGAGATGCCTGTCTGTGGAGGATTGAGGTACGCGTTGGTGATTGTGTGTGTTTTCAGTCACTGGATTGAAGCCTACCCTACACATATGAATGACAGTCGCACAGTTGCAAAGCTGTTGCTTAGAGAGCTAATACCAAGGTTCGGATTTCTGGTCTCTTTAGAATCAGATAGGGGCAGACACTTCGACAATGAGGGGACTAAGCTCTTGTGTGCTGCATTAGACATTGAACAGAAGCTGCATTGTAGCTACCGCCCGAAGCATCAGGACTAGAACAGATGAATGGTACCTTGAAGTTGAGAATGGCAAAAATGTGCACAGCTACTAATATGAAATGGCCAGATGCATTGCCCTTAGTGCTGATGTCGATGAGAAACACCCCTGATAAGAAGACAGGACTATCACCCATGAGATCCTCATGGGCAGAGCTATGAGGTTGTCCCGCAGTACCTGTAAATGCTCTTGTGAATATCACAGATGATATGGTGCTGGACTACTGCAAAGGTTTGTCTGATGTGGTCTGCTCTTTTTCCGACCAGGTGGAGGCCAACACATTGCCACCGATCAGTGATCGAGGTCACACCCTGCAAACCGGTGACTGGGTGGTTGTCAAGAAGCACGTGAGGAAGTTGTGTTTGGAGCCGCGCTGGAAGGGGCCATATCAAGTAATACTGGCAACAACCACTGCTGTGAAATGCACAGGCGTTCCAAACTGGATACATGCCAGTCACACAAAGAAGGTGACATGTCCGACTGATGAGGAACTTGAAGTTTCCGACTCAACAATTCTAGAAAAGGATGTCTCTGGGCCAGAAAACAGCCAAAGAGGAACTGATACTGCAGGAGAGCCCACTGAGGACAGCCTAGTCCCTCATACAGTAAATGAGTTTGAGAGAGGTGACGGTGAGCCTATCTCAGTAGGGGCAGCAGGAGAACTAAATCATGGAGAGGTTCTCCCAGAAGTAGACAGATACGGGTTAGAGCTTGAACCTGTTACAGACCCAGACGAAGAAGGGGAAATAGTAGAGGGAGGTCAAAGCACACCAACATCTCCCGAGCCAGTTGCAGGTCCGTCAAGAGAAAACACCATAGCACAAGAGGAGGGTGCTGTTCAGCGTCCTAAAAGGCCAAGCAGGAAGAAGACGCATAAAGGTGATAACTGGACAAAGAAACAAGCTGCAAGAGAAAAGGTCTTACCAGGTGAAACAATAACAGAAGAAATCAATACAGCCAGAGTAGAGGATCTAAGTGAAGGAGAATTGCAAAGTGAACACAGGTTGAAGAGAAAAAGAGTCGCAAACAGAAGGTACGTGGGTCCTGAATGGGCATATGCAACGACATCTGAATGGCAACATAGCGTTCTGTTTTGATCAAGAAGTACCAGGCCAATACTACGGTACCTGAAATCAAACAGAGAAAGAGACTGTCTTAAAAGTTGAAATTGAAAGCTGAAAAGCCGAGAAAGAGACTGAAAATTACTGGATGTGACACTGATAACCTGAATTGACTTTGAAACCAATTATGACAAGCTGCTAAACCTGATTTGACAAAAGGGTCCTGGGGTGAGTGAAACACTGTAAATACAGACAGAAAGAGAGCCTTTGCATCAAGAAAAAAAAAAAAAGAGCTTTTAAATAGTCCTCAAGTTGATTGTTCGCTTTGAGTTATTTTGCTATCTGATTCTTTACAGACCATGGCTTACCATAGAGGTAGTAGCAAGAAGGGTAAAGTGTGTGGTTGGTTAAGTGTTATTTTAGGTATTGTGTGTGCAATAATAATTGTGGGTGTGATTGTGGGAATGCCGTGGTAAGATAAGAAAGCGACTAACAATGCTTCAAAACCTGAGACTGCTACACTAACACCGTGGGAAAAGTTTGAACAAGATACACAACACTTGCATGAGGGAACGTACATCATACTGATGATAGGCGTAAAGCACTGAAGGAAAGATTAGAAAAGGGATTAGAGAAACGCACATATGCAAATGACTGTGCTTACACCGCAATAAAGACGCAAGCAAATTAGCTATAGATGCATTACATGTAGGAAGGCTTTGTATATATAGGCCAAAATCTGATCATGACACTTTATTTGTGGGAACGAGTGAATGCAGGCATGTGTTTTTGTTTCAGAGTAAATGGACATTCATGTTAAATGGACAGGATCCAGCAATCCCTGGGATCTATTATATCTGTAGACTGAGGGGCATATTTATACTCCGTTTGCGCCGATTGTGCGTCAAAAAATTTGACGCACTATCAGTGCAAACGTTGCCCCATATTTAAACCCTGACGCCCGAGCCCGCGGACGACAAAAATCCGCAGTGTGCGTCATTTTCTGGATGCGGCACCCGCCCTGCGTTAATGATATGCAGGGTAGGCGTTCCCGTCCAAAAAACGACGCACACGCCCGTGCGTCGTATTTATGCTTCCGGGCAAAAATTACTCTCGGCCGGGAGGTGGAGCAAAAAAATGACGCAAAGCCTGATGTACGTCAAAATTTAACGCCTGGGTCAGGGCAGGTCTTAAAATGGGGCAAACACACCTGTATTTAATCAGAACACACAGAACAAACAACAGAGCAGCAGAGCAGCAGAGCAGCAGAGCAGCAACAGGGAGACATGGAGGTGATTTTTATCCAGCGTGCACGTAGACACAGAGCCCTGCAGCAACAATAGCAGCTACAACAACAATAGCAGGGACCCCAAAGGCAGCGCAGAAGGCAGGAGAGGATATTCCACCCAAGAACAACCCTGCATGGCCTCAGGGAACACAACATCATACAGAGGTACCGGTTGAACTGGCAGGCCATTCAGCAGCTGCTGCAAAACATTGAACAGCAGTTGGCCCCCACTTTGGTGACACCCCGCACTATCCCAACAGAAACAAAGCTGCTTGCCGTACTTCACCTGCTGGCAAGTGGCTCGTTTCAAACAACTGGTGCCCTGGTTGGCGGAATATCACAACCATCATTCTCCGCATTTTTGCCAAAAGTACTGGATGCCATCATTCACCTGACACCCCTCCACATCTGCTTCCCTAACACACTGCAGAAGCAGCAGGAAACAAAACAGGGGTTCTACGCCATCAGTGGCTTCCCACACTTCCTTGGTGCAATCGACTGCACACACGTACGCCTTGTGCCTCCTTCTGCAACAGAACACCTCTTCCGCAACAGGAAGCACACACATTCAATCAACGTGCAGGCCATAGTCGATCACCAGGGATTGATCAGCAACATCGTGGCTAAATATCCTGGGAGTGTACATGACTCATTCATCTTCCGTCACAGCACCATCAACCAACACTTCCAGGATGGACGGTATGGCAATGGACTACTTGTTGGTAAGTACAGAAGCCTACTTATATAAGCACTGCACAGCAACCCTCTAGGACACACAACACATACACCACAACAGCAACACCTAGACAGGAACACACTGAGGTCCTCACATCACTAGCCATGTTTCTTAACTCACCATTGAACCTGTCACACATTGGAATTTACTGTACAGCTTAATGTGAAGACATTAATGAGTGTGGTTGCCTAAATGTCACCTTGCAAATTGTAAGTGTCACAATGACTTTTACATTAATACATTGCATAAGTTCCAATGGATGGGATGTCCAGGGTACTTTGATATGAACGTGTTAACAACACTTTCAATTTTAACTCTGCATGGAACTATCATCTCACCCCCAGTGAAGACACACGGACACCTGTATCACAAGTCACAATGCTAGGGAGGACACACTCTATTGCAATTCCCAAAACATACTGCTGACAAACGGTTAGCAGACAAACACTTGCTCAGCCAAAGAAAAAACACAATGCAGAAGGTATAGCCTACAAGTATAGGTTGTCACATTAGTACACAAAAGAGTCACAGACAACACAAGACAACTACTGCCATTAAAGGTCTTTTCAATAGTGCCAGCTACATCTACATGATCCCATTCTGTGTTTTTCTTTCAGCTGATCAGGGGTATGGCATCCAGCCGTGGCTAATGACACCATTTGGGAACCCGACTACTGCTGCAGAGCGGGCATACAATGACGCCCATAAGAGGACACGCAGCATTGTCGAGCGGACCTTTGGGATCCTAAAGTCAAGGTTCCGCTGCCTTGACATCACTTGCGGTAGCCTACTATATTCCCCAGGGATGGTCTGTAGGATCATACTCACTTGTGCCATATTGCACAACATTTGTGTAAAAAGGAACATTCCCCTCCTGGAACCAGACCCATACATGCCTGAAGACGACGAAGAGGAGGATGCTGCCCTGCAACAGGAGGGGGAACAACCAAACACGGCTGCTGGAGTGCGTAGGCGCCAACAGATTGTAAATAATTTATTTTCTTAATTTTTACTATCACCACTTAATGCACAATTGTAAATAAACACAGATAACAAACACCACATCATGGTTTGGCCTATTCATTTCTGCCCACCTTTAGTTTGAAATAGCAGAAGAAGAATGTTGTCTCATTGAGCAATAATGACATAACAATCATCACACAAAAAATATACACCACAAATGTAATGGCCACCATACAATGGTCAAATACACACACCATGTAAATTACAGACATCCTGTACAGTTCACCTTTGAAGGGCAATAGCTGAAGACCACACATATGACTCACATACATGTAGGAAACATGGATCATCGCAGCAGATGGCACACAACTAAAACACCATCACTCAACTAGGGGAAAACAGGCCTCATACATCAGCCAGTTCACGTGCTAATGCTTCAGGAACAGGAATGTAGTACTACACTCTTACCAACAGTAATTCCAACTACTTACTATCATTGCAATGACTATCTGTCACTAGAGTTACACATAAGCAGAACATACACAGCACAAGTGCTACACATATGACAAGCATCCAGCACATCACATCCCATCTACATGTCAGCCCTTTTCTAAAAACAATACACACACTTGCAGCTGCTCACACCCCACCTGTCTGAAGAGGTCCCTGGAATGCCGATTTGTGTACACTCAGATTCCCTCATATACACACACACACTCACAAGAGTCATCCAGTGTGCCACAACCTTTACTATGCCGACCATTGTCATACTACCATCTCACTGCATGGAACACAGCTCATATAATACACTGCCTTGGAGTTTATAAGGCCTGGTATCACCTGTAGATTGATTCTTCTGTGAAAGGTACTGTAGGCTATTTATCAGCTAATCCCATCTGACAGGACTAGTGAGACACAGATGGAGGCCACACCTGTGATCCCCTCCATGCACACCACCCAAATGTACATGCCCTGTCCCTGCAGATGCCTCCTACTGCATACATGTTTGAATGTGAGCCATTACACCATTAAGCTTTGACACTAATGTTGCCGTGTAACACTTTATCAGGGTTCATGTGTCACCTTCAAAGCAACACAGGACATACACAGTGTGACATCTCAACTGTCTAATGCTCCCTCTGACCAGTCCTAGTCAGAACACGTGATCATGTGATTACTGAAAGAGCTTGCACCTGATTGACCCAGCATCCTGTCAGCCTGACTGGCACCTGTCCGTGGGTCACTCTACAGATACCTGGGGTCCACCTATGGACCACACATGCTGTCCAATACCTTTTGTACCTCAGACAATAATTTGTCATTAACCTCATCAATGTATACTCAAATACATAGTAGTGCATCATCTGACTGTCATTTGCATCAGATTTGTGACAGTGCCCATGAATAGGCAAATCTTGGCCGTTCCGTTGTCTGACCTTCATTAATGCCTAAACTTAAAAGTGTGACAGTGGACCAGGACCATAGTGTATGATGATGTAAATGGCCTCCATCAAAACCAGCAACCTCAGATAATGTCCATGAAAAGTCAACACCTATGAGGACCCTGACTGTTCAAAACGCTGAGTAACACTTTTTTAAATGCTAAAGATGAGTCGTGTGTTGAATACCAGCCATTTACGTCTGCACAGAGGCTATGATGTTTCATGATACATTACCATCCACAGAGGCCAACTGGAGTAAATATGTGGCAATGACACATGCCAGACCCAGACACCTGAGACATTCTCTCACTCAGCACAAAAAGGTTGCCCATTCGAAAGTCTCTTTACACGTGTTGAGTGACAGGGTGGGACCATCCATGTGTGGGTGACCATGTCCTCAATGGCTTCTCTCCATTTGTGCTACAAACAATGCCCAATTGGAACAAGATTAGCTGCCACTAACTCATGAGGAGACCTGGAAGTTACAGTGACAACATACACCCTGACAGTTGATTGTGGATCTACATTGGACCACACATATAAACATGTGCCATCCAATCAACAAAATATTTGCAAGCAGCTGATCACAGTAGTGTCCCAGTTGGAACCTAGCAGGAAGAATGAAACATGCCACTAAACCAGGTAATGCATAAAGGGCCACATACATCACCAACCTATTTGTCATCAGCACATGAGGAACGCCGAGATTTAGCAAAAAATATCAATGCAAAATGGTATGTCAGATTGCTCCAAAGAATCAATAGGGCAAACGTCAAATGGGCAAATGGGATTATTGAATGGCAAACAGTGAATCATACCCTATGGGCTTCCATGAGCCTGCTGCTGCAGGTTTAGCATTACTGAATAAATGAAACCCTTTGATAAATTAGCAAATCTGGAAGGGCAAACCCTAGGGTGCTGGGGGCCTAAGTCCACCTCTACCGCCCCCCAAATATACATGAAATATGCACATGTGAAGTACACACATGCATAAGGCGCATGTGTGGCCTACATGTCAAAAGTAAAACACATATAAGATACACAAATTCATAATTAGGACATGGTTACCCCCATAAAAAGTGTAGGTAACAATTGCACTACCTATTTGGCCTATAGATAATTTGGATTACCGTGATAAATGTGGACACATTTTTGCTAAGGAATACATCCTGGTATCCCATTCATCATTTGAAATTAGCTATCAGCAATTACCCAAAATATGTGTACAATTATGGGTAATAACCATTTGGAGCAATCATTACTATTACACTGTGAATACTTTCTAAACATCCTATAAGGGACATGTGCCATAGCTAACCCCAAATGTGTATCACTTAGCACCGTTTGGTCATGACAAAATATTTTCAAAATTTGACAAAATAAAGACATATTTGTCAAAATACGTCATATTTCCACGCATACAGCTTGTGCATCATAAATTTTGACGCATAGAAGTGCACATAATGCTGAGTCAAAAAATATCATTTTAAAATAAATATATTAATAACCAGCATTACATGGCCACCATATTTTCTATAATGCGTCATATTTCCAAGCATACAGCTTGGGCATCATAAATTTTTGACGTACAGGAGTGCACATAATGCTGAGTCAAAAAATATAATTTTAAAATAATTATATTAATAACCAGCATTACATGGCCACCATATTTTCTATAATGCGTCGTATTTCCACGCATACAGCTTGGGCGTCATACATTTTTGACGTACAGGAGTGCGCATAATGCTGAGTCAAAAAATATCATTTTAAAATAATTATATTAATAACCAGCATTACATGGCCACCATATTTTCTATAATGCGTCATATTTCCACGCATACAGCTTGGGCGTCATAAATGTTTGACGTACAGGAGTGCACATAATGCTGAGTCAAAAAATATCATTTTAAAATAAATATATTAATAACCAGCTTTACATGGCCACCATATTTTCTATAATGCGTCATATTTCCACGCATACAGCTTGGGCATCATACATTTTTGACGCACAGAAGTGCACATAATGCTCAGTCAAAAAATATAATTTTAAAATAAATATATTAATAACCAGCATTACATGGCCACCATATTTTCTATAATGCGGCATATTTCCACGCATACAGCTTGGGCGTCATAAATTTTTGACGCACAGGAGTGCATATAATGCAGAGTCAAAATTAATTTTCATATTTGGTCATCATATTTGCCAGCGGCTTAATTTTCAACTCTAGAACTGTAAAATAAGCCTCACACAAATATAAGGGAACAATGGCGAATTTTTTTTTCACTCTGCATTATGTGCACTCTTATGCGTAAAAAAATATGACGCATAATCTGTATGCGTGAAAAAAAATGACGCATAACGGAAAAATAAAAACGGCGGCCATTTTATGCAGGCTGTGATGTAATAGGATATCCTGTTTACAGATTCTGTACTGTGGGTGTACTTTCACTTTCACTTTGCAGTCTCAGATTATTCTAGACTGTGTGGCTGTGTGGAAAGTGTTGTCCTGTGTTTTAGTGCTTTTGTGTCCAGTGTACTTCTCTATTGTGCTTTTGTCATCATTGTCTTGTTGTTGAATACTGTCTGAGTCTGTATTGTATACTTTTGTCAAGTCCAGTGTTTCTTTTATTGTCTGTGGGAGTCTGTTCTGGGTAGTGTAATTTTGGGGTTAGTTGGGCTCTTATTCTTAAGTTTTCTTTTTTTTTCAGTACTCTACCTTTCCCCATTTCCCCCTTTTCCTTTTTGTCCAACTTTTTCCACTTTGTTAGTGCAGAGATGTCAGGTAGGCCACGGCTTGCCAGGATGGGTGAGGAGGAATTGGGGGGATTTATGTGGCTTGTTTGCATTTCCTCCCACTCATGCTGGAGGTCATGTGATACAGGGGTATCACACGGAGGCACGTAAAGTCCGGTGGGGGCAGGTGCGCCATCACTTGGTCCGTGTCTATGGTAACCTGAGGAATGACCATCAACTCAAGTACCGCTGGGCTGATCTGATATCCAGGGAGCAGGATCTGCTGGACCACGTGGGAATCAGGATTGGTGGCCATGTTGGTCAGTACAAATCAATTACATGTGAACAATTGAAAGCTGTGTGGGGACATGTGATTATTGTTACCCAATCTGCTAGATAAGTAGCTTACTGTGTGTAATGCTAGGGAAACCTACTGGGTAATTGTTGCACAATGTGTAGGAAGACAAATGCTAGCAGTCAGGTAGCTCATGTTTTCTACACATACCAGTTGCCTGTAGCTGTATGTAATGTAGTGTTGCCTTTGTGTCAGACAAGCGACACGTTAATGCCTCTATTTGAACTCTACAGGTCACAATAGCCAGTGAAAAATGGATGTTGAAACATCATGCCTACATATGTAGACGCCATAGCTAGACTGAAATTTGTAAACCCAATATGATGCTATAAATGAGTGCTGCCTTCACGTCAATTGAAGTTAGCTATGTTGTCCACACATATGTCACATGTGTGTCTGGTTGGTGTGTGTTGAAAATGACCACATAGGCTGTTTGAGTTTGAGGGGTCATGCAGTCCTCAAGTAACCAGCTTTTGGATGTCTCTCTGGGATGCACATGATGAGATGAATGCACCCCGATATTGTTGGGGCATACTAATGGAGGTGCATCTTTGACACCACATGACTGTCCTGGCCACTGCATGTGTGTAGTAGGGTGTGTAACTGTAGGAGGAGACTCATCCAATGTAAATGTTGATTAAGAATTCTTCCATGCAGTATGAGCATGTGTCAAAGTGTGTCATTACGCATGTCATATTCTCACATTGTCTTTGTAACTGCAATTGTTTGTCAGTGCACGGAGTCTGAGTATATTCTTCCTTCCATGCTTTACAGGTGGACCTGCACCGTACACCGTGGGAGAGGTGGCTCATTTTGAGGACCCCGACACCTACAGTGAGTGTTGCATGTGTGCTATTTTTATTATTTGCTAGTGATGCATGATGGACTACTGTGTGTTCAACAGAATTCAAGGTTTGATGCGCTGCCCATTCATTAGTATTGTTGCATTAGTGGGATTTCAAATATCACTTCAGTTTCAGTAGACCTATGCTTAGCCATCTCTCAGATTTAGGGTCTGTAGGCCATTCCAGTTGGGCCCGCTATGGGGAATGGGATGAGTCATGTGGAATACACTGGTTAATGTAAGAGTTGCTCTGGGACTTGGCTTGGACTGAGTCTGCATTTCAGACTGACATTCTCCCAGATAGCTTCTGCAAAAGGCTTGTCTTAAATATGCAGCTTCCCTAGTTGAGGATGGACTGAATACACTGTAGGTTGGATCTTCCGGGGGCATGTACTACCACAAGTTTTACTAGAAGTGTGTGGGACTAGAGTGCAATGGCCTAGGTGTTCATTCTACTCATGATCATGGGTGTTATTGCTCCTCTGTGTGTGTGGTAAAATATGCCTCACTGGTAGTATGTGATGTTGGCCTAAGTCAGTACATTTTGACATGTGTGGACCTTGGATAGGACAAGGTTTGGCTGACTCCAATTTGTTGCTAGCCCTTCATTGGTGTTGTGTGTGGAGGCAAATACTTGTTGAGCTTTCTATACACTCCTGGGTGTGCATTGAATATGGGATTGTTGGTTGTTCTTTCCACCCTACCCTCAAAGACTGCCATGTGATTGGAAATAGGGTACCTAGGACTGTAGCAACCAGTATGTTACACATACTTGTGACCTTTTGCAACT